>NW_015090922.1:25931698-26006457 GCF_001431845.1 Calidris pugnax
AGCGCGGCGCAGAGCGAGCTGCGGCTCCAGCGGAAGATGCAGCGCTTGCCGCGGCCGAAGGGGAAGGGCCGGCCCGGCCGCAGGGGGGTCCCGGCGGCGGCGGGGCGCAGCAGGAGGGTGGGGAAGTCCAGCAGGCGTAGCGCCACGGCCGGGCGCAGCGCGGGGCCCGGCGCCGCCACCCGCACCGCCTCCACCAGCAGTTCCAGCGCGAACAGACCCTCCGGGGCCTCCGCCGCCATGGCGGCCCCCAGGCCCAGGTCTCGCGAGAGGTGTTAGGGGAGGCCGCCGGCTCTCTCGCGAGAGAAGCGCCACGGGGAAGGCGTTCAGCGTTCCCATAACGCGCCTTCGCAAAGCACCCTGGGAGTTGTAGTCCGTGCCGGCCGTGCGTCCGGTGTCGCGGCAGGAGCTGTAGTCGCTACCCGCCACCCCTCCAGCGCAGGGACTCTGAGAGGCTATTTAGCCCCTGATCCCATGGGCAGGGAGATGAGCAGTTCTCCGTGGCCACCTCTGTGTCCCCAGCGTGGGGCTCGCGACAGCCGTGTTGCGGCCTGCCCACTGTGCCCCAGCCCTCAGCTCTGAAGGCCGCGGCCCAGGCCCTGGTTGTGTTTTCCCCACTGTGGACCACAATGAGTAACAGCCAGGGGAGCAGGGGATGGCACGCTGTGCCCCATCTGCCAGCAGAAGTGGCTGTGGAGGCAGGGAGGGATGTTAAACTGTTTTCTGCCTGTGCTAAGGGCTGTGTGCTGGAGTCCTTCCACAGGTTCTTTTTTAAAATCTGAGATTTTAAAAACGGTGGTTCTACGCTAATTAGATTTTTCTCACTGGCTGTAAATGTCACCTCTTCATATTTAATGTCTCCATCTCTGTAATGCGTGAGTGCCTTGGACATAGATTGATAAAGCCCTACTTTCTGTCCTGTTTCCATGTAATCTGGGAGTTGCTGTGGTCACCCTTGTGGAGAACTTCACTCCTCGCCTCCCTCCTGGCAAAGAGAGTGCCCTTCCCTCTCTGACTGCCCTTCCCTTACACCAGTCTCCATGCCACACGCACAGTAAATACTTGCCAAGGTGGGAAGAAAATTTTGTTCAATTAGTAAGTTGACTCTAAAACAGTGTGTCCTAAACTTATGGTGTTTGGTTAAAGTTACAGTACACCTTCACCATTTACCACTAGGGAAGTAACTAAATGAAAGACCAATCCTTTCTTCTTTTGTTCTTTTTATTTCCTCCTTTTTCCCCCTTTCCTTCCTCTGCCAAATCACAATTGCTTTTTAGAAAAGCAGAAACCAGTGGGAAATGGTTAAAGAATCCAATCCTTCACTGCTGCTTAGGTCCCTGATCATTATGATCATTATTATTTAAAGGACACCTTTCATTAGCTGTTATGTCTGAGAAGAGAGCTAAGGAGTTTGATCTCTGAATTGTGACCAGGGCTTAAGACGTAACTGATTTAAGTTCTCAGTTCCTCCACTGCCTCTATTCTAAGCACCTGGACTAAGAGCTACAAATCCTCTGCCATCAAGGCTGCTAGGGTTTGCGTGTTGCCATTGTATTGACATTGTGGCAGATGAAACAAATGGCCAGTCCATTTCACTGCCACATTCATGTCCTGTCATCAGTCATCTGTTTTCCTTGTGTTTTCTTCTCCTCTAGACCATTCCCATCCCAGGAGGGCCTGACAGTTTAGTTGTCGTTCTCCGTAAGGGAAGAATGACAAAAGACCCCCTGATACATTGAAATGACAGACTTATTTAATGGTGGTCAAGTAGTTGCTCTTGAGATCCCCTGGGAAGACGATAGATAGGCATTTTGTTCATTTTACAGATGGGCATCCTGTGATTGTGATAATTAGTCCAAGATTTCTAGTCTCTTAATTCTGAGAATTGGAATTTTCAGTTTCATGTCCCTGAAAATCATCCCTCTTTCTGTATTTCATTCTGCACAGACAATATAAATAAAGAATACTGAATACTTGGGAAAACTATAGGTGTTAATAAGCTGTGTAAGATCAGCAAGTTAGTGACAAAACAATTATTCAAATAGGGGTATTGATTTTTAGGTTTGCTCTTGTTGGTATGTTTTATTAAGACAATCCTCTAGTCACAAGAACGTATTTCTCTTCAAAATGAATAGAAAGCAGCGTTTTGTTGTTGAGTTGCAACTTAGAAAAAAAGACCTATTTCTTTCCACTAGTCCTAGTTTCTACTAACTGCCATTTTAAGGAGACTTACGGTAACGGTTCTTTAGATTGTATGTCACAAAAGAGTGGTTTAGAAAATAGGCATTCCTCAGAGAGGCAGGGTTATGGAGCCAAGTTTCATTACCTGCTACTGCTCTAAAGACAGCAGGCACATATTAGGACCTGCATTAGTTACATTTAGTAATCTTTTTAAAATAGCTCTGGTTCTTCTCAGTGCAATCTTTTCAGTCCTCCTTTCTTAGACCTAGACTTCAATTCTCCTGTTTTTTTCTAAAAGACTGGAAGACTGAGGAATTTTGCTGATTCAGTGAAGTCTTTCACTGACCTTATTTGTATGTGTGAAGTACTAACATTTCATGTCAAAAAAATCCAACCCAGACAATTGGTATCATTAGCAGCAACCCAGCAACTTTGGTTCAAATCTATCTTTTGGAATGCCTTCTTTTGCCCTGAATTTCTGTAAAATTTCAGATTTATTGATCTTTCTATACAAAGAGAGCTCTCTATACAGTTGTGTTTGTTTAAGGATGTAACCACATGTTAACCTGTTTAAGGATGGAGAAATATGACTATTAGAAAAAATAAATAAAGATCTTGAGACATTGATTTTGCTAGATCTACAATCAAATATACTTATGCTGGTGTCGTTCTAAAGATTGCAGATTTTATAGATCAAATGCTGGAGTAAAGAGCCATGGTTGACCTGGATATAAAATTGCTCTTCTCTGTGCAGAATCTGCAGGGCAATGCTTGGAATTTGTGCAAATATTTAGCCTGGTGGCACTCTGATTCAGAAGGGGGTCAGACAGTCTGCTGGAATATTCAGCTGCAACATAATAGCAGTTCTTAAAATACTCCAGCTTAAAATGCCACCCAGAGAAGACTTATTTAGTCTTTTCGCAGTTGTCTGTTGAGTCAGCCATTTGCAAAAGGGCAATAAACAGGAAGAAATTCAGCAATAAGGATGCCAGCCTTTGATAGCTCTCGGTTTTCATGAACTCTCTTCTTCGGTTCAGAAAAAATGAAAAATTATTAAATACATGAGCAAAGCATTTGAGGTTTTTGCAATGTATTTAGGTTTCTCTCTTGAATCTAGGAAAGGTTTTGAAAAGGAATAAAGTAAAATGAGAATGTTAAATCTATTCAGAAATTACTGTTTGCATATGCTTTTGTATATTGTGCAGAGTTTTGCAGGGAGCTTTGCTGTTTCCTGTCTCCAAATTCAACTTCATGATCCTTAATTTTGTGCTGACCCAGATCTAGTGATGTCTAGAGCAGTGTAAGAACAGTTGCAATGGTATTATTGGCACCGGTGTTTTGAGATCCATCAAAATGAAGGTTACCGTGGTTTCTCCCCACTTCTCAGGGTGTACCCTCCTGTCCACAAAGTGCCCCAATCAGTTGGGTGGTTGGAACAGCTGGTACAGAACCTCTTCAGACATACAGGTCCAAAATACCTCCCTTGTGTTCCTGCCCTAAAGATACTTGTGAACTCCTGTTACTTCAGGTTGATAGCTCTCACATTTATTTTCATTCTGTACTATCTTTAGCAGACTTTGGGAGTGTTAAAATAAGCATTATTTGCTACATTGTGTGTCCCTTCTCCATTGGCAAACACCAATCTGTTTCCTGTCTTTTTAATGATTTCATTGCTGTCTTTACTATTTTACTTTCTCAGAGTGGTGAGAGTTAAGGCTTATGGCTGAGTTACTTCTGCAAAGTCAGCAGGGGTGGCACACAGGATTGTTTTCTCATTACCTCGGGAGGGGAAAAGTGTTGGCCTTTAAGATATGTGTGAATCCAGGGCTTTCACAGCCAGCTTGGAAATACAACCCGTGCCAGCTTGCCTTCTGACTCCAAATTTCTTCAAGGATTAATGAGACTGCGGCAAAACACAGCTTCTGTACTGAGCAGTCCTTGTCATCTTTCTTGGATCTGAGGAAACTCAGTCCAGGCAGACACTTCAAGGAAACATGGGGAAATCTGGCAAATACTTGAAGGAGAATGACACTGTGAGAGCCAACGGGAAGCAGGATGTCACAAATACAGGAGGTTAGACAACTATATTGAACGTGACAATGAGACGTACCCATAAGGGTCACATCTAAGGTGATTTCCTTTATTTTAAAAAAGCTTTTATTAAAGCCAATAGACTTTTTTGCTTAAAACAAAACAATAGTGAAAGGTCAGCCTCAGGATTCAGCCCATTGAATAGTCTTTGCATAATGCCCAGCAAAGCCAATTTCCTTAAATAACTGGGTGTTATTAGCACATGGAGGCTTTACCATCAGTCTTTCCTTTTATTTGATATAAACCATCATGAACTCATTTGGTATTAATGGAAACCCCATGGATTCGCATGCTGTCATTTTGCATTAATGTGTCGTTGTTTAAATTGCGTTACTCCCCATCCAATAGCTGGGAAGCCCTCAGAAAGTTCTCCAAGGGATCGATTTATTTTCTTTGGCTTCATGGTTGCGGCCCATACTTGTCATGCACATATGTACTGAATGATGACAGAATTCCAGGTGCTTAGCCATCCGAAGAGGACAGCTCAATCAGGCAGCAGCACAGTTGCGGGCATATGTTTGGGAAGCAGAGAAAATTCACACCAAAAGTGTTCTTCAAGGTGTGGGGGGTCCTCACAGTTCCTCTCGTAACTGCAAAGCAGGATAGGTCCTCAGTCCCTCTCGGGGTTTAGCATTCTGTCTGTAGGCAGTGATTTTTCAGACTCATCACCTCCTAAAAAGCTACGTTTACAGCATTTCTCTAGCTCAAGCTGGGAACCACTGGGGGCAAATTGCAGTTCAAATATCTGACAGAGCTTCTGACAGCGAAAGCTCTTGTGAGCCTCAGAATGGTTCTTAAAGTCAATTCAATAGTTAGAAGAGATTTCATTAAAATAAAAAATTGGAGATGTCTGCAAATATTTGAGTAGGAAACAGTATTGTGTGCATTGTACCATCACACTGATGACACTCATTGTTTAATCTGTCATAATTACCATTTTAAAGTATGTTTTTTCAAAGGTTTACAGTACAGCTGTTTTGTTTACTGCACATTTTCAACCTCTAAGCTGTTTCTCTTTTTCCCTTTAAAAACAAATTAAAATCAATTTGACTGCTTTGAGAGCTTTCCTTTAGAGAGAGCAAAACAAAAAGAGCCAGGGATGTTGTTAGGCAGAGCTGCAGAGCTGGACCAGGACGCTCAGTGATACCCAAGTGCCTGTGCCTGGTAGGAAGGGGGCAGAAATATTTCATCCCACTTAATGAACAGGAGGTATGATGATGCTTGTGGAGGTCGCAAAAAGAGGAACCAACTAGCCCTGTATTTTTCATGTTCCTTCTTGTTTTCCAAGGAGACGTGGTGGCAGTCCCGTGGTTCTGTAAGGTGGACTGAGAGACAGATGGTTCTCTAATGAATATTTATCCCCGGCTTGCCTGGCAGGGGGATTTCCACTCTGAAGATGAGGTCCTTTTCTTGGCTGACACCTTAATTCCGTGGGTCTCAACAGCAATGCCTCTCCCGCATGCTTCATCCGTTCAAGCTTTTGTCCTTACTCTTACTCTGCCAGGCAGCAAGTATGGAGAACTTCCCAGTGGTGCCCTGCTAACCTCTGTAACTTGCTGACTCTTACTTAACATGGTGGTGGCTGTGGTGTGAAATTTCAGTGTATGGACAGGGCAAAATCATGGCCTGCTACATTGCTTTATTGTTTAGAAGCAAATAACAAACTATGTTTTAGGATGGTAAATGTGGGAGATCCAGCTTCAACTCTCTCTTTTGTCATACGTTTCCTTGGGAAGATCTAATTTCTCTGTGCCCGAGTTCCTCTTGTAAGATATGACCGGTGTTTCGCAGAGAAGCTGGGTGTATAAGTACCCCCTGGAAGGGAACAAATCTCTGGGATGCACAGATCACACAGCATCCCTGCCAGCCCCCCAGGCCCTTGCCCTGTGGAGTGATGGCAAGTGGCTACCATCGGGATTGGTTCGATTGCTTCTGAAATGCAGCACCACAGCCTGGCGGTGAAGCCACCATTCCTTAGCAGGCAGTGAAGAGCAGCTGGAAGCGAGCAATTCCTTATTGCAAGACCCGACCAGCTCCTTCCTGCATTTCAGGAGTGAGCACTGCAGCACAAGGGGAGATGCTCTGAGAGGCCTGTGCATCTGCGTATTTCACCACGTTGCCATGCAGGGCTCTTAGGCGCTAAAAATGTGGCAGCCTGCCTGAGCTAATTACCTCCCCAGCTCTTGAGAGGGCTAGTCCAGGCACGGCACTGTGCTGACACAGCTGTCCTGCTGCCGGTTCCTCGGCTGGCCCCGTGGGGGGGATCCCAGGGCTGCGCTGCTTTGCAGAGCGTAGCTATGCCTGTAGGAACTTTTCACAGGTACTTGCAATGCTGGAGAAGTATTTAATTCACTGCTATGCAAATAGCCCTGTGGGCTACAGCTGGGGAGGAAAATAGGCTTATGCTACATCGTGTAGTCTGCCTGGGCAGAAAGACAGAGTGCTGCCTGTTGTAAACCCCTGACACAAGGTCAGACGAGAGCTGTGCCAGTGCAGAGGTCTGGCCGACCAAACCTACCCCTTGTCTAACTGCCCTGACCTCTGAGCTAATTCAGGGATGTCTTTGGCCCAGTAAGTTCAGCTAAAACAGCTGTGATCACACTAACACAAGCCTTCCTGGTTTTGCTGGTATGTATTTTAAGCTTATTGCTATTTCAGTGCAGTTTCATGCATTTCCTATTTGAACAGTTCCTGTCGGAAGCGTGTATTGTTTGGGAAGACGTGGCATTAATTACTGTGTGAATTATTTGTTGTGTGGGTACCGTGGAAGAAATAGATGGGAACTATTCCAAATGGTCTTTAATGAGTTCAGTCATCCAAGATCCTGATTTCCATCTCATAAATAATAAACTGTCCTCAATATGCTAATTCAAATTTGCCTTTAAATTGCTTATTTTAATTTTGCAGAGGAAATAATCAAGAAGAAAAAGTTCTGTAAAATGCAAGCCTGCCCTGTTTCTGCAGCAGGGCACTCAGAGGTTGCAGTGTCTCATCCTCTTCCCCATGCTAAGTCCTGAGACAGTGAGCACATGACTAGGCTGGTAATGGTTTTATGTTGTGAAGAGTGAAATTTGAAATGTAATGAATGAAAATATATATGAAATCTTTGCTCCATAAAGGAAGGGTTCTTAATGCAACCTTATGCAGAGAGCTCTTTGCCATCTCCTTTTGGTGGGATCTCCAGTCTCAATTTCCACTGCTGATTGTTTGCTGTTTGGTCCAATGGAGGCCAGAAGTGTTGCTCTGACAATAGACCTAGCCTCTGGCAAGGTAATAGTGTGTGCTCAGCAGTGACCCATCTGCTTCATCAAACGCAGCATCAACGGTCTTTTAGACAAGTCTCATCTAGTCTTGCAGTAGCGGGTGATGATTTTTCAAAAGGCCTTCTCATATTTATGGAAGCTTGTATGAGACATGTATGTACCGGTAACTGGACTAATGATTTACCACTCTGTTAACTATAAATAGAAATATTTCTGCTCCAGGCAGGCAAATCATTACACTCGGAGAGTTTGGTACCGATATAACAGTTAGCCATGGGATTATTCTGTTCTAAAAACGTCCTTTTCATTCTTTCTTTTTTCTCCTCTCAGCGTTTTATCTTCAGTAAACACGTATCGTGATGTTATATGAACCTGTGGTCTCTGGGCTGTCTGTAAGTCCTGACTAAACAATAGCATAATGCATAGCAAAAATATTGCAAGAAAAGAAAAAGAAGTATATTTTGGACATGTGTTAGCTGGTCACACATCATTCAGGTTTGTTAAAGTTTGATACTGGATAAACAGGGATGGAAGGTTTGGATGGTCCTGCAGGCACATCTTACTGGAAACAGTCACAGAAATTTCATTTCAAGAGACAAACCAGTGAAAAAACCCAACCAGGTTACTCTATTTCCTGCCCTGGAAGGAATGGCAGCTTTTTGAAAACATTAATATCCTCAGTCAGGCATCACAAATATTAGTTCTCAGTTCCTTCAAGGGATAAAAAGAGATAAAAATAGAAGCCACTCTGAAACCTCCCAGAGGCTGACAAATGCATTCATTCATTTCTTTATAATGATATCTTTCATGAAGGCCTTAACACTGGGAATTCTCAGAGGAGGATTCCTTCCCCCCAATACTTTCTCACTTCTGTTGAAAGCTATCTGTAACATTGCAAGCAGGCAGGGGGTAAAATACTTTCTGAAAACTCAGCTGTGCTTTTGTAGGCTGATCTTAGACAGGGAAAAGGCTCATTCTCCTGAGTGCACTGAGAACACGGTGCTGCAACCTGGAACAGCCGTATTTGGCTGCGGTGGGACAGCCCACGTGAGAGAGGATGGCCGTGTGAGGTTCTCAGCAACCCCTGCACCACCTTGAAAACACATGTAAGAAACACACGCTGCACAAAACAGATGCCAAATTTTGCAGCAGCTTTCATTTTGCTCTCTACTCTCATTCGTACATCTTCCCAGTTTGTTCTTCTTTACTCCAAAGCCTGCATTCATCCTGCTTAGTGGAACCAACCTAGTCACATTTGTCCTGTGTTGCAGGGAAAAAGGGAGGGAGGCTCTTCAGAGCTGTCAGGTCTTCAGATTAACTGACTCCCTCTCTGAGGAGCCTCTTTTTGTCTGTTGATTGTACAGGAACTAAGGTTTGTTTAGCTGGCTTGGTTAAATGTCTACAGTTGAGTGGGGTGATCTTGATCTCTAAATCTTTGGTAAGGTTGGCAGGCAAATGGAGCAGTGAGTTGCTTTATTTTTCTTACACTGAATTTTAAGAGTCTTTTTCCCAACCAGAGTGTAGAGCAAGGCCCAGCATATTGCTTACATCCACACTGGGAGTTGAAGATGGAGCCTGAAATGGTATCGTTATTGCAGGTGGAACTTGTCTGACCAAATGCAGAGTGAACAGAGAGATGAACGGAGGTGAACCCCAAAAGACTCGCTTTCACTCCCCACGCTATAACTGAACCTAGAGCCAATAGCTCAGGGGTAGTCAAGTACATCTAGAGATATGCAGGTGAACTCCATCCACAGTGCCTGCAGAGCTGCCTCCGTGGCAGTCATTCCAGAGCAAGGGGTCGGCCACGCAGGGGAACTAAAGATCCAGGACTGCAGGGCACCACCTGGGTCATCCAGTCAGTGCCTCTCAGACTGCAGAAAGACGTGCCCCAGGTGTGCAGTCCTGTGTGCTGGAGCTCTTCTCACCCCGGGATGCTGTACATTTCCAGGCTTCTCACAACAGACCCCAAGCCCATCATAGAAGACCAAGTGCCACAATAATTGTGCCACAGGAGGAGAACAGGAGAGATCAAGGGCATTTCTAAGTCCTCCCAGCTAGCAGGAGATTTGCTGGGTGACATTTGCAGTTGCTTCCAGACCACGCATTATGCTGCAGAGAAAGACAAACAAAAACCAGCGGTCTCTGATGAGCTAATCTGGAAGAGGATTGCTTCCCCGTTCCAAATCTGGTGATTAGCTCAACCCTGAGCATGTGAACAAGCGCAGACAGTGGATGGATGCAGATACCCCGAGGAGCACTGATGAACCTTGTGGCTCTCAGTGACCATGTTTACACCCTTAACTGACCCAACATGAAGTAAAATACTCTATCTTAAATCCCTGTGCAAAAAGATAAAGGCGGTCAGGAAAAATTACATTGTTCAAGAAAAATGTCAGTCCTGAGAGTGCAACCTTTATTATTAAACTATACTGGTCTAATTTTCCTTCTGTAATTTCCCATGTACACAATAAGATCTTCAGTGTGGGGTTATTATTTTTCTTTTATAAACAAAGGCTGTGCTTTGTAATGTACTGCTGCTTGGCACAGTCTCTGATTGTATAAAAGACAGATCTTAAAACAATGTGCTGTGATCCTATCTGATATGCAAGCTGGAGGATATATCATCAATATAATTTGTGGCAGGATATTTGCATAGAGGTGGTGAAGTGCGTTGGATACTCCTCTGAAATCACACAGGCAAAAAGGAAACAATATTAGCTTAAATAAGTGAGGCTATCAGCTTAACAGATCCATGAATACGTGCTCTATCCAGAATAGGAAATCACAGTTTGCAGGTACTTAAAGCCAGCTAAGATAAAACACGCTGATTGTGATTTTCTGGCATTAATGTATTGGATCACACAGGGAAGCAGTAGCAGAGAGTTTCAGCTGTTGTTGAGGGGTTTGCCTGTGGCTCTGTCACTCCATCGCTGGTACCCAAAGGCTATTCCTGGCCCCAGAGAGGGGGAGCTGCCGTTCTGAAGTTGTCAGTGGGCGAGAGGCGGCGTTCTGCAAACAGCTACCACCATCACAAGCAAAATTAATTGGTTCCTCTGCTGGTATTCTTGAAAGGAGCTACTAAACGAATGGACGTTGCCAGTGCTGTTCAAGAGACCAAGCTAAATTATCATAATAGATGCTTCTGGCCAAAAAATTCTGTGCGTCACTGAGAGATTCTCCCAGGGGTTGAGATACATATTAGTATAATTTAGGGACCAAGTGCAGCTCATGGTGTCAGTGAGTCTACTCATGCTGTGGAAAAAAACGTACTTGAGCTTCTGCAGCAGTAATTCTGGCTACTTTCATATATTCTGTGCTTGCTTGAAGAAAATAAACTGTGCTGTACTGTACAGAATAAAGGGCTCTTCTTGATCAGTATTTATAGTCGTACCCTAGCAAAAATACTGGAGAAGCTGAAAACATCAACTTTTCCCAGACAACCAAAAAACTTTCCTTTATATTGTGCCAGTGGTTGCACCTTCTGGAGCCCTGATGCCATAATGGGATGTGTGAAGGCTAGAGATAATGTAAAGCTCCAGATCTGGAATTAAGCTTCCCCAGTGTGAGAAGTGTTGGTGTTGGTTGTGCTCCACGTCTAGCTGCTTTTTAAGTTGCAAAAGATTTCCACTTCTAGTATAACACCCTGTAAAAAAAGAGCATGCACTGACTTCTCTTGTTAAAATTCCTTTCAGTTTCTGAAGTTTTTTTTCTCCTTTATTAGTTAGGGAGGTAGAGGTTGGTGGAGCTTTGTAAAGGACCTTTTCAGCAAGGGTAAAACATATTAATCATGCTGCAGATCCTGCCTGCTGGCTGATGGGGTGCCTCTCTGTGCTGGTGTACAGGCCTGTCAGAGCCCTGGGGGAGCTGTATGCACACGTGGGCACCTGCTGTATGGGTTATCTTGCAGGGATGGAGAACAGCTGAGAGATGAAAGAGTGAAAAGCAACAAAGTTCTGCCAGATGCAAAAAGTAAATGAGCAAAAGGAAACCCAAACCTATTAGTTTTCACTGTCACTTTCTTTGTTACTTCTGTGAACAAGTGTGATATCCAAGTTAACCACATTGTCCTTTTTTCTTGTCCTTGTCTGTATATGTATCTTTGCATTTATTGATAAGTTTTGTTGTATAGTCAGCTTCCAGGAGAGGTAGGCCAAATCAGATGTTTCTGCTCAAAGCTGTAAGTCTCCAAGTAGGACAAGTGAGTTTGGTTTCTTCCCTGAAAGTTCAAGATGTTTTGGCTTGCTCCTAGAATCCTCCATGGGCTACGTTTAGATGTGGTGTTGGGGGATATGGTGTGGGGGAGAACTTTGTAGAGTAGGGTTGATGGTTGGACTCGATGATCCCAAGGGTCTTTTCCAACCTAAATGATTCTATGACCATTCTGGTTAAATTCAAGAGCTTGGTTCCAGAGTCTTTCCTCCATGAAGGAGATCAGGCTTCTTCCTTTGAGAGCTTGCTCCTGACCTGAATGACAAAGAAACTGGAAGAAGGGCAGGGTGAGGCTGGGGAAGGTTTGCTCGCTGATGTAGCTCATTAGAGGACTTCACTGCCTTGCTACTAAGCCTTTTGGTTCTGCCAAGTTTCTTGATGAGAGCTGCAGGAGTAACAATAGAAAAGTAGGTCAGGAGTAGATCTTGTAAATCTACTCAAAGGGCCAAGAGCACAGTTTATGTTGAAGAAGAAGAAAAAAGAGAAAGGAAAAAAAGAAAAAAGGAAGATTTTAGTGTGAAGAGAAGGAGAGGAAAGCCAGAAGTTTAGGCAGGACTTCGTATGTGAACTAGGTTGTGTAATTATACACCCGGTTGCAGACTGCTTTCTTACAGCCTCTGAAAAATTCTTCGGTTTCTTCAGTAGGGCTTTCATTAGCACTTCTGAATCTCTTATTCTGCAATTGCTGTTAGCAGTAAGGCCAGCCTGCCTGCCTGCAGGGATTTTGACTATACACTGGCTGAGCAATGTGCTGGCCTGCTGTATACACATTCCAAGTGTGTAGCTGCACCCCTACTGAGACCCAGGGAAAAGCAACAGCAGAAAAACAAGAGCTTTTGCAGGATGGACGGTTTCCTTTGAAATGTAGTGGGCATGTGATTTCTTTAAAGGGAAGAAAATCAATAGAAGGATTTTTTTAGGCTGGAAAAAACACCATCCCCAGTGTTGTCTTTGGGAAGGAACTCTCAAAACACATCTTGGGTTGAGCAATGGGCCCTGCTTATCCAGCATGCACACCGCATACACCTCGACTTTTTATTTAGCTGAATTTTCTGCCATGCTGGCAAAATTTCTTACAAATAGCCGGTGCCATGATTTTTTTCTATTTAGGCCCAAAATCCTAGGAGGTTTCTGTGACAAACAGTTTAACTCCTGACACAGTGAACTGTAATCTGATTTTAACCAAAATCTGATGGTGGCTCTTCCAGCACATCCATTATTCCTGCTAGCTTCCAGAAAATATTGTATACATGTACTTTATATATGTATTTCTTCTATGAATTAGAACCCTTGTTGGCTGTTAGGATTTTTGCTGATCATTTGGTTTTGAATATTTTTAACTTGTTTTCCACTTTTGTTTTCCTAGCAGTTAGAATAGGAGTTTAAGAAAGCATGTTAATGTGATCTGGTTAAATTCAAGAGCTTGGTTCCAGAGTCTTTCCTCCATGAAGGAGATCAGGCTTCTTCCTTTGAGAGCTTGCTCCTGACCTGAATGACAAAGAAACTGGAAGAAGGGCAGGGTGAGGCTGGGGAAGGTTTGCTCGCTGATGTAGCTCATTAGAGGACTTCACTGCCTTGCTACTAAGCCTTTTGGTTCTGCCAAGTTTCTTGATGAGAGCTGCAGGAGTAACAATAGAAAAGTAGGTCAGGAGTAGATCTTGTAAATCTACTCAAAGGGCCAAGAGCACAGTTTATGTTGAAGAAGAAGAAAAAAGAGAAAGGAAAAAAAGAAAAAAGGAAGATTTTAGTGTGAAGAGAAGGAGAGGAAAGCCAGAAGTTTAGGCAGGACTTCGTATGTGAACTAGGTTGTGTAATTATACACCCGGTTGCAGACTGCTTTCTTACAGCCTCTGAAAAATTCTTCGGTTTCTTCAGTAGGGCTTTCATTAGCACTTCTGAATCTCTTATTCTGCAATTGCTGTTAGCAGTAAGGCCAGCCTGCCTGCCTGCAGGGATTTTGACTATACACTGGCTGAGCAATGTGCTGGCCTGCTGTATACACATTCCAAGTGTGTAGCTGCACCCCTACTGAGACCCAGGGAAAAGCAACAGCAGAAAAACAAGAGCTTTTGCAGGATGGACGGTTTCCTTTGAAATGTAGTGGGCATGTGATTTCTTTAAAGGGAAGAAAATCAATAGAAGGATTTTTTTAGGCTGGAAAAAACACCATCCCCAGTGTTGTCTTTGGGAAGGAACTCTCAAAACACATCTTGGGTTGAGCAATGGGCCCTGCTTATCCAGTATGCACACCGCATACACCTCGACTTTTTATTTAGCTGAATTTTCTGCCATGCTGGCAAAATTTCTTACAAATAGCCGGTGCCATGATTTTTTTCTATTTAGGCCCAAAATCCTAGGAGGTTTCTGTGACAAACAGTTTAACTCCTGACACAGTGAACTGTAATCTGATTTTAACCAAAATCTGATGGTGGCTCTTCCAGCACATCCATTATTCCTGCTAGCTTCCAGAAAATATTGTATACATGTACTTTATATATGTATTTCTTCTATGAATTAGAACCCTTGTTGGCTGTTAGGATTTTTGCTGATCATTTGGTTTTGAATATTTTTAACTTGTTTTCCACTTTTGTTTTCCTAGCAGTTAGAATAGGAGTTTAAGAAAGCATGTTAATGTGATACACCACTTCAGTTGAAGTAAAAGCCCTTCAGCGTACTCATTTACTCAGAGAAAGTGGGACTGAGAGAGGAGCAGGATTTATTCTTACCAGTGTCATCCTTTCATGTGGAAATTTACCTTTAAAAATGATTTTGCATTTGGGACAGCTTCCTGTGGATCGGGCGCTTTCTGTATTTGGTGGTACAAGCCAGCACATTTCCCCACCCTCAATCAAACTGAGTGCAGCGCTGTCTGCTGGTTTTCCCCTATCAATAATTAATACCTCAGTTGATAAGCAATGAACATTTTATAAAGGCCATTTAAACAAAACAGAACAATGTCTTCCTTTGCATCTACCAATGAGAGACTTTTTAATCTCTCTTCTGCAAATTCTCTCATTTTCCTTTTGAAAGTTGGAAACCTCTCCTAAGAAAGCACCGACAGGAGGCTCTTCATTATCATCATAGCCCAGAGTTTTGAAGGAATGCTGTCAACTTAGACAACTACATTTCTGCCTGAAATGTTTTACCTCCTGGTGTTATGAGGACAGCGTGAAACTTACTCAGAATTTAAGGAAATATATTTCTCCTTGTGTTTCACTTTTACTTCTTCCTTCTGACAGCATTTTTCTCCCTGCCTAGCCTCAAGGTCTCCCTACAGCCCATCCCTGAGCTCCCTGTCCTGGTACAATGAGGGCACAGGCCAGTTTTACACATACAGTTGCAGAGCTCCAGTCCCTGTGCAGGAGTCACAGGTGTGAAGCACTGAAGCTGCTCTGAAATTAGGGTTGGGGTTTTGTTTTTGTTTTTAGTTTATATGAAAATCTTGGTGGTTACTCTTTAGACAACCCTATATTTATCTGGAAAATAGGTCTGATGTGGACGGAGGTAGTTCTCACCCACAAATTCCCTTCTTCTGCAGCTGCATGTTAGAGCGTGACCTGGAGGCCTCTGGAAAGGCACAGATATACCAGGGCAGGAGCAGGGAAGTCATACGCTGAGGAGTAAGTAGCCCTCAGGGAGTGATGGTGATGGATAGGAGCTATTTATATTTTGGGCAGTGACCACAAAAGTCCAACGTGGAGTGGACCACTGCCTGTACTTGTTTCTCCACTGGAGGAGTCCCCAGGGAGCAGCACGCCATGAGTGGTCTCACACAGTTGGCAGAACTGACTGACCTTGTGAAAATCTTCCTGCATATTCTCACAGCTACGAGTGCCAAAATGCATATTAACTACCCTGAAAAAATGTTCTCTGCTCAGGTGGACGTTTGAAACACTAAATTATTTTTTTTTGCTTGGCCTTTGCCTGGACTTGTAGCAGCGGCCGCAAAGGTGCTGTGTGCTGTTTCCAGATCGCTGGAGGTATCTCACCCACCTACCAGGTGCCTTTTGTTTCTGTTTGCAGGCCCTTGGTGTTGAGCTGTTTCTCTGGTGTTGTTTGGCCCATTCTCAGCGTTCCCGTGGGCAGTGCTGGTACCTGAGCCGAGTCACAGGGTGGTAGCTACTGGCTGAGGATCTGGCCCATCATGGGCTGCAGTGTCCCGGCAGAAAAAAACTCCAGTAAATAACATGCAGTTCATAATTTGCACTTTGCAGTGAAGGATTTAATTAATTTATCTCTTGGCATTTTATGCTTCATTTTTTCATGCTTTTCAAGTAAAATGTAACACTTTCTGAGCTACATCAGACTCTTTTCCATTTTTGTTATGTTTCACATCTTTTCCTCACATGATCTTTCAACGGCTAGCATTTCCCAAGTGCTTTCTAAGAAGCTGTATAATCATGATTATAATAAGTATATAATATAATAGTTGATGCAGTTTTACCTAGTTTGCTATTTGTAGTGTACATTAACTTAATGTTCCCTATGAGTTACGAGTTTGCCTTTAATAATGAATTGTGTGCCTTACTGAATAGGTTTTCTTTCTCAGGGAGCTCAGTACTGGTAGTTTTAGTTAAAGAAAGCCCCGATTGTCCCTTATCTTTCTCCCTCCGTTCTGTAATTGTTATTATACTTAATTTCTGGGTCATTTTCAACCAAAATTATGGGCAGGCCAGTGACACATTAAGATTTAGATAAAGCAGAATTGATAAACCAATTACTATTTTGAAGATAGGCTTGAAAATATTTGGAATGCTATTGTTACAGTCTTCTAACACCTCTAAGCTGGGAGTTACTTGGGTAGGGGGAGAAAATGAGTCTTATTTTTTTTCCCCGTTAAGTCGGATGATGCATGTGTATGGATTGCTTACTGATATGACTCAATTGTATGAGCAGAATAACAATGATCTTACTGTGTTCTCACAGGAGTATTTCTCAAAGATTTCCTATATACCTGAATTTTGTCCCCCCATCCCATTGCTCTGTCTTTTAATTAAATTTTACCCTGAATTGATTACATCTAGATTTTCCCATGGGGCTGTAGAAGTGAATTTACTTTTATTCTCTATCTGTAAAGCTTGTTGTTTAAATCTTCTCTTTCTCTGTCTTTTTTTTTTTTCTAAGATTTGCTGATTGCAATTTGATTACCTGTTCAGCTTTTTATAAATTATGTTACTCTAATTGAAGCCTAGAAATAGAAATCCAATAAAGGGCTCTAAGTTAACCTCAGAAATGTTTGATTTCATATTATTCTGTTCTGTTCATCTCAAGATTCGGTGTTATAGTAGATGATACTTTTTAAGCCTCTGTAGAAAATACTAAATTGAAAAAAAAACAACAAAGCAGAATACTTGCATTTATTCAGTAGCTCTCCTTAGAGACTGCAAATTTGGACAGATACTGAGACGATTGTAATTTTCTAAATAAGACAACTGTTATCTTGGTGGAAACCAGGACGTTTTAAGTAAGATTTTCAAAAAAGCTTAGGAGGAGTTTAGAGGCATGAGCTTCATTCAAAGGCAGATTTACACCAGCGAGAGACTCCTCTTATGTGGAAGGGGGACACATTATCAGAATCAGAGGAAAAAGCAAATTCACTTTGTATGTGTCTCTGAGTGAATTTTGCTTGTGGGCAAATCTGGCTATCTGCAGCAGAAACGTGATATGCTTTAGTGCTTCAAGCTGTCCCGAATTCTCACTTCAGCATTAAGTTGTGCATAAACACTTGTCTGGCTGGAAGGGCTTTTCTTCGCAGCCTGCTTTCCCAAGGCAGCGGTCCCAGCAGCACTGTCCCCAGCAGAGCGTGTCCCACGTGTTTGGCGCAGCGGCACTGCCACGTTAACGGTGTGCTGTGGGACACCATGGAGCTGGCTCCTCTCTGGCTCTTCGCCTTTCAGTCCCACGCTCCTCCATCTTCTGACGTGTGGTACAGAAACCCTGTACTTGGCTGCGGCTTAACTGAATTACTCTGGTGTCAGCCAGGCCCCGTAATGCTATCAGGGCTGGTTAACATATATATGAAGGCCATGGCTCACCGCTGCGCTTTCCGTGACACATGCTCTTGTCAAAGGCTTTCATCACACAAACGCATTAAAAAGTCGTGACCGCTACTGAAAAGATCCCAAAACAGGTAAAGAAATCGAGAAGTGGCCCCCGCCTTGGGTTTGGGTTGGGGAGGGGAATCCCTTGATTTAGTTGCTCCTTATCTTCTGTGCCCCCTCAGTGCACGGTGCTAAAGCAGTTAATGCCTCACTGGGTTCGTGCGGAAGGCCTCTTGCCGCCAAACACCTGCAATCAGTAGCTGGTCATGTGGCTGAAGGCACATCACCCCCTTCTCTGAATGCCACAAAGCTGCAGGAGGGGCACCCTATGGCGCCTCAGGGCAGCAGTAAGCTCTAGGGTACGTTTGTTTTACGTGTGGTCAGCAGTTGTGTACAGAGGGTCTCTGTGGAAAGTATGGTGTCCCCCAGGATCAGAGATAGCCTACTGCCCGTTGTGAAAATGGGATGATGATGACAGAACAGTGCTGAACCACACCAAAGGCCAATTTGCAATATGTTGCTCATATTGTGCGCTCGAGCAATTATTATAATCCGTTTGCCTGTAAATGTGCTTTCTGGTGTTATATCATTAACCTTAACAATGTCAACACGCTCCCCATATGCAGTTCCATTATACGGCTTCACAGGGTAGGAGTGTGGGACATGTCTCACACAGGGAAGAGTGTTCCCAGCCCAAGCTTCACCGATGCCTGAGGAGAACAGCAAGTGCTATGGATGGAGCCCGGCTGCAGAGAGGCACTTGCTTCGCTGCACAGGGAAATGGGGAGATGTTTAATCTGCTGCTGCCTGATTGCTGCGGGGGCAGGAGGATTTTCTGCCAGAGGTTTGAGTCCTAGTAAAAAGCCACATCCCCAGGGAGCGGTGGTGTCCACAGGGCGGTATGGGCAGAGCAGCTGCAGGAGCACGCGGGAGGTGCTTCTTTCCTCTGGTGTTCAGGAACATTACTGCCGGTTAGTACCTGTGGAAGTAAGAGAGGAGACGAACCATGTTTTCAAGGTTTTGTGCTTTGTGAATGCAAAGAGGTTGTTTTGAGGCTGTTAGCCACTTACACATATAATAGAAATAAAAAAAACACAGACCAGCAACCTCAAAATGTTCTCTTCTGCACAGAGGTCTGCTTGCAGGACTTAGACTGTATATAGTTTTTGCAATCAGCTAAAATGTAACACAATTAGGACTTGTAAACTTAAGGTTTTTTTTCCTCTAACAGCTCACAATATAGTGCAAAGAGCAATGAAGTAGATACTTCGTTATTCACTTAAGTCAGAAAAAACTTACTACTGGTTCTCTTACCTCCAGATGAAACAGGCTGGTCACTTCCAGTGGGATTGTCACCAAGAAGTTTTCTATGTAAAGATGGCTATTATCTACTGTATTCTGCTCATGCTGCAGAAAACAGTGTCCTTTCATCAGCCACACTCTGTCAAACTGCACAGTCTCGCATTGCACCTCCTGGTTGGGGCTTGTCTGCAGGTGCCTGCTGCGGAAAGACTGGGGTACGTGCAGGTGCACCTCACACCCTTTGCAGCAGGGGTAGCCACTGGATATTTTGGGGCTTGCTTTATGCCTCTGTGGCCTTTCTTTCTTACAGCACTGATCTAGAGCTGGGAGAAGGGATCTCAGCCAGCTTTCTGCTTCCTACGCTTTGGAGAGTGCCTGATCTCACAGTGGGTATCTGGACATTGCCACTCAGTGGAGGATGCCCAGCTTCATTCATGCAATATGCTGTGTTGGCCGTAACG
The DNA here is from genome assembly GCF_001431845.1 of Calidris pugnax. Classification (NCBI taxonomy): domain Eukaryota; kingdom Metazoa; phylum Chordata; class Aves; order Charadriiformes; family Scolopacidae; genus Calidris; species Calidris pugnax. Next base: position 25,951,247 of record NW_015090922.1, read on the forward strand.
GTCAGTGATAACTGATGGTCATTTTGGACAGAAGCATTTGGATACTGTGAGGATGGGCTGCAGGCAGACCTCTGGGCACGATGCTGCCTAGTTTCCTGCTTTCAACTCTGCCTCTAAGAGGTTAATGATTTTTCTTGGAGCATCTACATAATATTTCTGATAGATGGGAGATATATTTGACTTCCTAGGAAGGGTTGCAATAGGCCACCCATTCTACATGGACTTTGTTGAGAATCACTAGCCAAAAGCTGACTCTAGTCACAGATTTTGGGAGGTTTGCGCTGGCTTTAGGACAAATGTCAGAAGCCCAAAGAGCAACAAACTCAGGCTGTGGTGGGGATTTGTTCTAAGGCCACTCCATGTCTGACACATGCGCTCTGGCATCTTTCTTGTGTTTGCTGTGTCCAAGCTGTTACTGTCCCAGTTGTCGCCTCCATTCCTTTGTCATAGTTTATCGCCAGCAATTAAGTTGTGGTGGAGTGAAAAAAGAGACCTGTATCCATGTCAGGTGCTGGGGTTGGTGTTCCTGTGCAAGCTGCCCGTCCCTGCTGGTTCACTCTGCAGGGTAGCAGGCTACGTGCTCCTCTGCCCCCTGCCACCGGCTGGGGCGAGGGGACGTATTGGCAGAGGACAGGACTGAGGCAGTTTGGGGAAGACCCAGTCCTCTAGCCCAGACCTTGGCATTAGTCTCAGCACCGTTTCCATCTATCAGCACACTCTCTTCTGTCCAAATGCACGTGCAGAAATAAATTAAGAAGTTTTAATTGGCCCTTCAGCAGGTCAGTCACTTAGCATTATCATCAGGCAGTTGACCGTGGGCACGTTTGCCAGTGACCCAAAGGAGTCCTCTTTTTGTCGTTTAGCTTCCTGCAGATGGATGTTGCTGCTTTCGTGCCCGGGTGCTGCTGGGGTCCGGGTGACACAGCTGGGTGCTGTGCTGCCCGCGAGCAGGAGGACTGACAGGCCTGGGCATCCCCCTCTGCTTAAGCCCTGCCTGATGAGTGCTACTCTGAACCCCACGCTATTTCTCTTATCAGTGGCAAAGGGATTATTGATGAGATTCTCCAGGCTGAGTAGAAGACTGAGCTATATAGCTGCCATTGGAATTAATGACAGTTACACAGCTAAACCCACCCGCTGGCTTGGGGAAAGACGGCTTCTCCCTGTCTCTGCTTGTTCACTGGAGAGCACTGCTGTAAGAAGTTATAAAGTAGCAGAGGATGCAGTAGTTTTCAGTTGCTGCAGAAGCTAAAGAGAATTAGATGCTCTTTTTTTGCCAGATCCCCAGCTGCCATAAACTGGATGCTCTCTGCCAAAGTCAACAGAGCTGTACCAATTTGCTCCAGCTCAGGATTTGGATCTTTCAGGCTGTAGCAGAGTATCTGCCATTTCCCTTTGCAGGCAGGTGAAACACTAATGAATATGGAACAAGATCTTGCAGTCTGGGGACTTTAATAAAAAAAAATATATTAACAAAAATCAATGGAGGGCCTTGCTCCTGTCAGCATTTGTTCTGTCATACCCCCCTGCCCCATTCCTTCTTTGTTCACTGTGATTGCATCTGCATTGCTATGGTAACTAATGAATGATTATTTAATTTACCAATCTCTGCATGCGGCAGTTTAGTGTTTAAAATATTCCAGCACTGTCTGTCAGTGCATATGTGTGCATACACATATGCACAAACACATACTGTCTGTCACACAGGAAATACTAGAGGTGCTTGATATTCTTATTTTAAGCTAAATCTGCTTACCTGTCTCTTCAAATGGGACATGAGAGCTTTATCTACTGTGACGATGGCCACAAGCTAGACAGTATGTGCAGATAAACATAATTGTGTCATTGCATGTTTACTGTCAGTATGTGTCAGCTGTCAGCCAGCACACCTGGAGTGAAGGCAGCACCATTTACATCCCAGAGGACTTCTGTCCAACACCCAGGTCTTAAGAGTTATTGCATGTTCACAGGAAGTTTTCAGAAGAAAAATGGTATTTCATGTTTGTAAGAGCCAGTCTAAAATTGTTATTTTGGAGGAGTGAAAGGAGAAGAACCACTCTCACTGGCTTTTCAAAGGGACAGTGGGCCTTCAGCCATCTAAAGTCTTCGAGAAAAGGATAAATAATTGTTGCGGGAATGCTAGGGCAGCTACATGCTCTTCCTTGGGGCTGATGTAGGTGGGGACTGACTGAAAAGGTAGATCATCTTCTGCTTTCATCATGTTTTCTCCCAGCTCCCTACCTATTTCAGTGCTTTGATGAGCTGGAGATTTTCAGGAGATCCCTAGACACTCAGATACGTTTTTGCTTGAAGGGGACTTGGTTTTCTTCTATCTTAAAGAATTGTGCAGCTGACTTTTAATTTGCAAAGGGAATACTTTCTCAGTAGAATGTACTCCTGCGACAGGTGAAGCTGGTAGTTTTAATAATGTACCTAGTTTCTTTTTTTCTTTTTTCTTCTTTTTTTTTCTGTGACTGCTTGAGGAAACGGGGCTGAAAGAGTGAAGGGACAAGAGTGACAATATATAGATCCAGGCATGGTATGCTCTTATGCTTGCTGGGTGGCTGCAAGAGAAGTGACATGTTTGCCTCCTGGAGCTGGTGGGGCCTGAGACCATCTCAGAGGCCCTTTGCTCAGGGCCTGAGGGGAAGAAGGTTTGCCTGCGCTTGAGGAGAAGGAGGAGATTTCAGGTACTCTGGGAAAAGCTGTGAGAAGCTTAATGCTGCACAGTCCTCCAGCTCTGCTCACGTGGGAAAACACGGCAGATCAGATTCTGCTGGTACTTTACTGCCCACGGGCTGCAGGAGGCAGCCTGCTTCTTCTGCCCATCCTTTCAGCCATCCTGGGATGCTCAAAAGATAAAAATTCCAAGCTGCAGGCAGTTGTTCCTGCCTCACTTAGGTGGGATGTGCACGTATGTATATATGCAGTCTGTATTTGTAATGGCACAACTCAAAAACAGCTGTTTTGCATAGTTGAAATCTCCTGGGTATGCTCCCAAACCCTGGCCCCAAGAGCAGCTTTTGACCATGGTGGCTACACTTCATTGTGGTTTCAATCTGAAACGGCAGAACCAAGGGCTGCTAAATCACGTCCTATTGTTGATCTATAAGTGTGCAGTGATCCAGATAGGTAGTTTTATTGCTGGTTACATGAAACAATAACTGGCTGTATGATGGCCCCTGGTTAACCTGTGGTAAGGTGAAAGCAGGGACACTAGACTAGAACAAACTGTTATATCCCAAGTTTGATTTAAGGCTAAAATGGGACCTAGATCCACCCAAACTGTGGAACTGTGGGGTCATTCTGTAACAAATGTTTCATTTCATTGCCCATATCCAAAGCTGACAGCTTCAAAAAAAAAACCCCTCGTTCCTGAATCTTGATTCCCTGTGAGCATGAAGCAGTAGAGCCCTGGTACAGAGACAGGCGAATAGAAACTCTCCAACTTCTCAGCTCCTGCAGCTCTCTCCCTCTAAGTCCATGTTAAACCTGGAACTCTGCTCCCAAACTCCAAGGAGCCTCATTTAATTGCTTTAGAAGCCCCTACGGTTCAGGACGTGCCCATTATGTGCTGCACTGTTGCTCACCTGGAAGCTATTGAGTGTCCCAAAAGAAAATTACAGCCATCTTACAGGGATGAGTCATCTCTAACAGCTGGGTGAGAGATGTTTTTCTAGTTGTACACAACTTTGAGGTTTAAAAAAAAAAAAACAGACAAGAAACCCTTTTCTGTTTCATATAGTGCTGAAAACTAGTTCCTTCTATTTTTATGGGGAAAAAAAATGCAGAAAGAAAGATCCTCACTTAGCATAGCCAACAGTTCATTAATCAACTCACATCAGGTGAAAAAGATTCAGCATTACCGGCCTCCCACATTCCAGAAAAGTGCTCTGGCCACAGAAGTATCAGGGATCTCCTTTACAATCTTAAGTTTTTTTATGCATCATGGAGCAACGCCAGCCTGTGAAAGTGAGAGGCTGACTTTGGTAGGTAGTTAGTAGCTTGGTGATTTATAGTACCTGCCCAGCGCACAGGGGTCCTAAGTTCAGGTCTGTGGGAGCCCAGGACTTTAGGCTCTTGTCAATTCTAAGCCTCTCTCGGGTTTTGACCATAAATCACACCCTAGAGATGAAAAATCTTTCCTGACAAAAGTTCTGGCAATGCTGCCACGTTTCACTGCAAAACACTTGTTTCAGCTGCTTATTACTTTCTGATAAAAAAAAAAAATCATTGAAGAACTTAATGAACTATCTCTAAATGTTTAGCACTGTTACATCTTTCAGAGAGCTTAGAAAAATTAATTTTACTGTATTTTGGATTGCAAAGCCTTTTGTAGGTTTCCAAAGACCTTTTTTTCAGGGTGGTCCATTTTATAGGGCTTAGTAGGATCTGATATGCATCTTTGATATCTTAGCTCTTTGGAGGACTTTGGTGCACAAAACCCTGGAACACTGTGTAATAAAAAGAAAAATAATTTGCAAAGTGTGAAAAATATACACTTCCCTGTGGATGAAAAATGAAAGGAAATAGCTATCTTCTCCCATTTTTAGCAGAGCAAATGAAGAGTTACCTATTAGAGTACTTGATGCCACAGAGGGGTGATGACAAAGAATAATTTTGGTGGCTTTACTGGCATCCACATGCACAGATTAAAAATTGCATGAAGTGTAAAAGCAGAGAGGCTGTTCCAGTGTCTGTGGTGACCTCTGGCATAGCACAGAACCAGGATTCCTCTGCTGACCTGGTTGTGAAAGGAGAAGGTGGCCTGCTTTGCTTCTTCCTAAAGGCTACATCTGAAAAGTGTAGCTCTTGCACCTAGGCAAGCTGCCCTGCTTGTTTTCTCACCCGAGGACTCTCTCCCTGCTCAGAGGGCTCCTGTGTGGGATTTCTCAGCTGTTAAACAAATGAGAAAGGCTGATGAATCTTTAACAAATCCTTCCCTTCAACTGTTTGTCAGACTGAGGAGATAAATAACACTGGCAGTCCCATCCCAAGTGCTTTTACCCAAGGCAAGTCCTATCTCAGCTGCTAACAGAAAAGTGGCATTTTTTATTTTGCCCAAGAGACTCACTTAACCCATTCGTGGCTGCTGGCTGCAGCCCGTCCTCTGGGCTTTCTGTTCCTGATTGCAGCAGATGGATACTGAGCTGACAGAGGGCTGTAAGACAACACTTGAGCCTTACTTTTATGAATAATTCCAGCAAGAAGAAGACAAAAGCATAAAAAGAATTTAATCTATTTGTCTGCTTGTGTGTACTGTACCAATGGGGAGAAAATGAGCCAGCAATGCGCCCTTGTCACCAAGAGGGCCAATGGAATCCTGGGCTGCATAGGCAGAAGTGTGGCCAGTAGGTCGAGGGAGGCCATTCTCCCCTCTACTCTGCATTGGTGAGGCCACAACTGGAATAGTGCATCCAGTTCTGGGCTCCCCAGTTCAAGAGAGACAGGGAACTACTGGAGAGAGTCCAGGGAAGGGCAACCAAGGTGATTAAGGGATTGGAGCATCTCCCTTATGAGGAAAGGCTCAAAGAGCTGGGGCTCTTTAGCCTTGAGAAAAGAAGACTGAGAGGAGACCTCATCTATGTTTACAAGTTTCTAAAGGGTGGGTTGAAGGATGATGGAGCCGGACTCTTCAGTGGTTTCCAGCGATAGGACAAGGGGCAATGGGCATAAGCTGGAACATAGGAAGTTCCATTCAAATATGAGGGAGATCTTTAGGGTGAGGGTGACAGAGCCCTGGAACAGGCTGCCCAGGGAGGTCGTGGAGTCCCCTTCTCTGGAGATCTTCAAGACCCGCCTGGATGGAGTGCTGAGTGATGTCCTCTGGGAAACCCTTCTTTAGCAGGGGAGTTGGACTAGACAATCTCTAGAGGTCCCTTCCAACCACAACAATTCCGTGATTCCTCAAAAATGAATTCAGATAGAATAGTGAGGATGCTGTAGGCTTACAGTGTTACTGCCAAGCCCACACTTTCATGCTCCTTATCCAGTCTGCCTGCTCTTCGCATGCAGTGGGCTCAGGGGGAGAGCATTTCTTCCTCCCCACACTGAGACCGGCTCTGTGCTGAGCAGTAGCCCCGTGGTGCAGGATGGTGTGTGGGTCTTGGCCCTGCGTATACAAAACCTGCACGTGTCATGTGCCAGCCCAGCATTTTAGCGCAGATGCGGTGTTGCCCTGCTCTGGCTGTGCTTTTGCTGGCTCTGGAGCAAGCTCAGGTGTCTCTGCTCCACACCTCCATTGCACAACGGAGGCATTTCCTTGGAGTCAAAGGAAAATCCTTGTGGGACTGCAGCTTGCGTTGCTCAGGGGGATTGCCTGCTGTATGCGTGGGTATGTGACCGTTCTGTGGGTAACACATCTATTTTGTGCCGTGAGATCAGGCCTGAAGTGTCATTTCTTTGCCATTGGTCTCCCTCTGGGTTTGAGACAGTGAGCTCACTAGCTTACTTATTTTTATCTTTACTTAAATATCCTTAAACTAAATCTTTTACTTAACCATCTTTATTTAAAACTCTAGTGTTCATGACTAGAGTCAGCATTTTTAGTTAGTTTCCTACTTGGGAAGCACTGATAAAACATGAACAAAGGCATAACGGTCCTTTTACTCTCTGAGTACCAGCCAGCAGAGCTAGGCTTTGTTTGTGAGCTTCTGAAGTAGCCAGGGACACAAGAGAGATGAGTACACTTTAATGTTGTTCCTCTCAAGTGTCACCTTGGGGTGACTTCTTACTTATAAAACTGCTTGGGGTTCTCTCAAGCTAAGATTGCTCCCAGGCAGCACTTTTGATCAGGCATGACAGTGAAGTACATGCAGTGAGGCAGAGCGTTATGTGTGTCCTGCACAATAAACAGCAGCTGGATACAGGGACGATCCGCAGCAAATCACTGCGGGCTGTCGCACAGCTCTGCCGGCTGTCCCACGGGCAGCCCCAGGCAGCTGGGACCTGCTAGTGGCCTCCCCCAGTGCCAGCTGCCCAACTGGGGTGCAAGTTTCAAAGGCAAAAAGAGCAATTTTCTGAAATGCTGGTTACATTTTGTCTGTCTGGTGGACCTTTCATTTATTTCTTAACACTTCAGCAAGAAACAGCTTTGCTTTGCTTTTCCCCGCCCATCGCTGGCTGTCTATTACTGCCTGGTGTGAACATTTTCAATACTCTCTCCTTCCTCTTGCCAAGGACAGTAACAGGGGAAGGGGGAACAGACTTATGCTGGTGGCAGTCTCTCAGTGCTTCTGCTTCTTTGCAGAACGGGGAAATGATGCTTCTCTTTTTTTTTCTTTTTTTTTCTTTTTTTTTGCCATCTTTTACCACACCGTGTTGAATTGCCACTCTGTGCTAAGAAAAAAATAGACTCATCATAATTTTCCCTTTTGCCACCAGTGGGTTATATGCAAAAGTCTCAACCTGTTTCCAAGCTGATGGGAAAAGGAATGTTCTGGCAATCTAGGATGGTGTGTACTGAGCACAAATAAGGGTCGATGTACAGTTTAAATAGTATATTTAAACAGGAGGTTCTGTCTGAACATCAGGACTTTTTTACTGTGAGAGTGACCAAGCACTGGCACAGGTCGCCCAGGGAGGTTGTGGAGTCTCCATCCTTGGTTATATTCAAAAGCCATCTGAATGTGGTCCTGGGCAACTGGCTTTAGATGACTTGAGCAGGGGGGTTGGACGAGGTGACCACAAGAGGCCCCTTCCAACCTGAACCCTTCTGTGATCCTGTGATTATGGACTTTAGGCAATTATAGCCATAATTCTGTCAGGTCATAAAGGAGATAAGATTTGTGAGTAGAGTATTGTTATTTTTAATAGACTGATAAAGTTATTAGAAAAAAAAAATAGACAGACTTTTGGACACATACTTGCATCAACTTCTGTGTACCTAAAATCTTTAATATTATTATAAAAGGTCTGAAGGAGTAGGGAAATTTTTAGCAGAATTATTGGATTAGGCTTTTTGAGTCACATAAGGAGAACCCCACAACATGCATGTGCCAGAAAGATACTCCAGTGAACAATATGAGTTAGAAGCATGAAGGACTTGGAAGACCTAAGCAAACAAAATGCTCAGTCATCAACTCAACTGAATATATAGGAAAGGGCTACATTGCAACTTCCAGATCAGTGCAGCTGGAAATTGCCTGACCTGCAGCCAGTTGTTGGAGTATCTGCTTCCTCAGCCTTGCCATTTAGTCCCATACCTACCTAATGTAGTTCTCACACATTTCCACAATGTTTAATAGCGCCTCCTCTCAAATATGACCAATTTGTCAGAAACAGATACTCTCCTCCAGGTAAAACTGTGACTTGGTGCCAAAAAAGATTGACTTGAAGGAAATGTACCCAGGGATGGAGAGGTGTGTAAGATAGGAAAAAAAAAACAAACCACAAACCAAAAAAGGAGAGAGGCCATTTCATAGCTTGCAGATTGACTTCTTTAATGACATTTTCATTAACAGTTCTTGCTGCTAAATGCCATGGGTTTCTCCCTTTAGAGCTGTCTGCATTAATAATGAGTGACTCCACTGGGAAGTGATTTACATAAAACATGTTTCTGTCATTACAGACCGGAGCTCTGTGTGGGGCCAGAGAGAGAAGGAGAAGGAAGGTAAGTGCACTCTGTAAATGAAGGGCAGTTTCCTATGTTGGGCCATGAGCACCCATGAAAAATCTCACTCCCCTCTATCACCAGCCTGGCCCGAAACCTTTCCCAGCTCAGAGTCCATATGCATTGAGGCAAATGTTATTACACAGGTCTGGCACAGAGTGTTGTGGTGGAAAGGCCAGGATCAGATGGATGCAGATCAACCCTGCAGAGAAGCTGTAGACAGGAGTAAACTCAGCTTCCCCTGAAGGGCCTTTTCTACATGTTTTGTATCACTTCTGCAGCACAAAGTGGCCAGGGACTCTGATCACAGCCTTCTGCATTGCTCCAGCTTTAAGTGTCATAGAAATATTCAGATTTTGTAGTCTGTCAAATTCCAGACAGACACCAATGTGAAAAATGACAACTACAGAACAGAAAATGAAATGCCACTTTTTTCCAACTCCATAAAAAAATATTTATTTAATTTTTTTCCTAAATATGACTGGGACTTTACATTATGGCTTTTTCTCTATGCCGGATAAAAGGCAGCCAGTGGACCATTTGTTGCTAAGATATCCCCTGCATGCATTTTTGTTATAGATGAAGTGATTTATGTTGACTTATAAATAGAGATGTACAGATTCTTAGCTTCTTTTCACAATGTTGCAATAATTTAGTAGGAAACACACTGCTGATACTGTGCTTCTCAAAGTGGATTTCAGTTAAAGCAAATGATAACCAAGTGAGATCTCAGTTAAGTTGAGGTTCATAAGAGTTAGTGGTCTGAGCTGTCCCACGGATGCTTTCAAGAGGGAAACAGTGACCTCCAAAATGGCTCAGCTCTCTCATCTAATCCACCTATTATAAGAGGAGATTAATTGTTTTCTGAGGGTTCTTATCTCTCTCCATTGACTATGGAGAAAGATATGGGTAACTTAGTTTAGATCTGAGGAATTTCAAAGGCTATTTTGGTAGATTGAGGGATTTTTTAAAGAGAAGACAGAATGATTTGGAATAGGAAATAAAACTCCCATGAGTTTAGTTTAATTTTATATTTTCACTTATATTTCATTTATATATATATAAATAAAATATATACACTTAGCACATTTTAAAGTGAAACAAGGATAAAGTTGTCTGTAAAGAGTCCTTGAAAAGACAAAAATAATCATATTTTGCCTGTGGTGGACATTTATGCCATTGAAATTATGTTGTAGGTAGAGCTGAGAACTTTGATTTCTGACAAATAATATCTCAAGCCACCAGGAAGTTACTTATAGGAAAATAAGGCATCATTTGTACATAATTAAGTAAACCTTTTCTGTTTCTCGCATCTCCATGGAAATAGATTTGTTGTTCAGCTCATTAGAAATAAACATTTTGCTGGTACTTCCAACAGGAGGACTAGTCTGACAATGCCATTAAGAATCAGAGAAGAAATCAAAGGCTTTGGAAGGTAAGGACTGTTGTTTCATGAACCCTTGTTAATTTGGTAGTTGGAAATTATGGACTGTGGATGAAAACTTACACTGGCACCTGGATTCATCTCGCAGAAAGTGCCAGTAAAAATTCAGTTCATGCGTTTTAATTGATAGATTCAGAGTAGTAAGAGAGGGTAGTCTTGTTTTCTCGGTCGAGATGTCGTCTGTGAAACTACATGCAGAACAAAGTGATTTGTCCACACTGGTTTATTTGCTGAGTTTGGGTTTGTACTTGTAGTGCTGCACCCAAACTATCCTTTCAGCAGAGTAAATTATGAAAGCTGCAATTTAAATTGTTTCACATTTTGCCTTGCCTTTCTCTACCTAATTTCTATGTCTGCTAAAAACATTGAAATCTAAAAAGTAAAGTATCCCTGATTTTCCTGGGGGATTGTGCAGATCAACATTTCTGGGAAGTTGACTAAAATGTAACTGTAAGCTTTTCATTCTTTAAATAGCCTTGATGAAATGTTAACAGTTCTGTATCGTATCTGTAACAAAATGGGAAGATTAGAAGTGAGGTTTGGCTTCAGCAAATCATATTGTTGTCTTTTAAATTAGTTCTGCTGTGGGAATGGTGCCTGTAGTTTGCTTAATCTGTTAAACCTTTTTCGTAAATTAATATTTTGGACAATGATGAATATAAATAATTTACATCTACAGTTTTCATGTTGTATGTTCGCTAAACTGTATTTGCAAAGGCATCAAGCCAGGATGTAATTCCTGGCTTTATTAGGTTATGAAACAGAATCTAGCCAGAAGATATAATATCCTTAAGCTGTAACATCAGCAGCAACAGACAGACCTTAATGCTGCTGGACCTAATGGAATTAGATTTCATGTATGCTTAATGAATGCAAATGCCACTTAATTTTTACAGCTTGAGTTGTAATACATTGCATGTGACACATCTGCTACTGAAAAAAATATTCAAATGTGTGATTCTTACACCCAGTGTCCAATTTCAGCACTGTAAAATGTATCCTCTTAGGGAGGAGGGACTGGATAAGCATGCCAGCAATATTACTGCATAATTTAAAGCAGCCACCAAAGAGAAATGTTAAAATATGCACCAGGCAATTACAAGCATTGTATATGTTTTTATTCTCCTTTGCTGCTGTTCAACGAGGAGTAGTAAAGAGATTTAGAGCAAGTGGCAACCATAGCAACAAGGAATTTTCGGTTCAACCTGGTGCTGTGTATAACTTCTGGCAGAGAAGCACATTTCAGGATACTTTGTCAAGTGTTGATTCTTCCAGAAGATAGGTGCAGTGTTTTCGGTTCTGCCTCTCAGGCACCGGTCCCATAGAGACATGTGAGAGCCAACTTCAGTGCAAGCCCAAGCAGAAGCGATTACAATCGGGTTACGCCAGAGCTGGTCATGGTGCTTGTTCAGCCGTGGTCCCTTGGGTTTGTTAATTATCAGAGATAATAAGTCCCATTCTGCTCTCTGTGAGAGAGAAGGGAAATAGATGTGATGTGGAAGAAGGTTTCTGTCCTTTACCAGTCCCCCTGCTCCATCCAGCTGTGGCTGTGAGAAGTCCCAAGCAGGGCTTTGCTCCTCTGACCTGGTCACAACCACGATTCTGCTCTGGGGGGTACAAAGGGCCCCCTCAAGCACAGCTTTTCAGGGGTGGTAATTACCAGAGTGACTGTGTGATTAGACACTTGCTTGTGCTTCCTGGCACAGACATTTTGCTTGCAGACAGCCAGGTGGGCCCTGAAAACAAGTCAGTGAAAATTCAAGGGGAGTATGGGTGTTATGCAAAACTCAATCATGTCTGCAAAGAGCACAGAAGATGTATTCAGGTGATGAGGGTCTGGGTTTTTTTCAAAGACAGTCCAGTGCTTAGTCACTGTGCATTCTACAAAATAGAGTGGGTATGCATAATATTCAAGATGATGGCAGGCACAGTAGTCATGAAGAAGTCTGCCTACTGATCACAAACTAAACTGTGCAAAGTCAGAAGGATCTGGGATCATCACCTAGGTGAAAAAGTTGACCTTCACAACTGGACACCAAAATGAAACGTCCATGCTACTTGTGACAAAGAGTTAATTTGCACAGTTAATTCTGAAATTAAAACAGCAACAAGACGACAGGACAACAAATGGTGTGTAATCTAAAAGATGAGATTGATGTTATTCCAGAGAACGTCTTAGAAATGACTGTCATTAAATGTCAGTTTTTTCTAACTCTGTTGGAGGCAATCCTCCTACTTTTTTGTATAAGATGGAGCTGTTCCATGCACTGACTTAGAACAGGCTGAGGGCTTTTTATTTTTATCTGATGGGCCAAACACATCCTCCAGTAGAGGTACTGAGATATTTAAGCCTCTTACATTAATAGTCTTGTTTTCCTTAACCTTTCCTCTTGGTCACCCTAGGAAGATGCTTTGCATGCCCCAGGTCTGCAGATCCCAGGCTGAAAGCCGCTAAATGATGAGGCACCCCTTGAAAGTCCCTCAGCCAGGCATTAATTCTTACCATTGAATAAGCAGCTCCGTGCTCCCAGGAGTAGCTGGAGACCTTAGTAACCAAGGAACTCACTCATTTCTACAAGTAATTTGCCAATTGCTTTTTTCCAGGTATGCAGGGTTGGGGATAGGTCCCAGAAACGATGCATGTAAAGTACATATCTGACCACTTTATCTAACACTCCTTTGAAGGTTACTTATCACGAGATGCTGTGATAGCACATAGATCTCCTCCACCTCATTACACCTTAATTTGGGATCCTGAGAGTATAAAATTGTTTCGTAAATTAACTGGAAATAGCTATGGCTGACTCTGCTTCCCGGAGGGGGAAACTTATTGCCTTTTGGCAAGACATATGAAGTTACCTATGATCAAGGCAGCACATTCTTAAATACTTTATCTCCATATGTGCAATTGCTGTATCAAGTTACAACAGTAGGAAGCAGAAAAAAAAGAATTGCCATCACACTAAGAATTTAAATATTTAGAAAGGACTGAATTAAGTAAGGCAGAAATGTAGGATCTGCTACTTTCATTTTTTTCAGTAACACCATTTTTTGGACAGCCTGGGATAAAAAAAAGCAGAAGCTGGGTAATATTATTTGAACAAAGTTTGCAGCACCTACTGCATGTAGATAGCCTTTGTATTGTGCAGATTGTTTTCCTCCACACACACATATTTTGTTTCTTGCATTGGAGCACTTAAAGCATATCCAGCAGAGTTATACATCTGCATAAATATTTTATAACTCTAATTGTGCAGCCTACACCATACTTTGACCCTTGGGCATGTGTTGCAAGTAAATGTGCATACCACCCGTATATAAAATGTTAAGGTGATCAGGGAATGTGTGAGATTGCCTGAAGCATCAATTTAAAGCAACAGCTCTACTGGTGCTGTTTCAAAATCAGAAGGAAAATATGTTCTTGTTTTATAATGAAAGAGAGATACTGTTCAATGATTTCACATTATTCGTTAAATTAAGATGAAAATCATCAACTTCTCCTTGTCACTTCCATTACAAACACCTGTCCTTCAGGGAATCTTTCACATGTGAAGGAATCTCATCTTTAGAAATGTAACAAGATAAGAAAGAGGTTTGGGGCATAGAATGGTCTAAATACGATTTTTGGTTTTTAGCAAAAGCGTTGTTAATCATGGATTTAATCTATCTTGAAAAGAGGCAAACTGTAATTATAGCTCCTAGAAGTACATACTGCAAGATTTCTATCCTTCATTTTCTGCTAAAAAAAAAAGCTGGCTATTTTTATTTTGAAAAAGCTGCTTCTGAGTGTGTATCAGTAGACTGTTCTTCCTGAATCATTGATAAACTGAAATATTAATGTTGAGAAAGAAAAGTATCATTTTTGCACTTCCTGTCAACATCCATTTTAAGTTCAGAAAATCTGAGGTCATTCTTGTAGGTGGACAATAAGACCAGGATTTCCATCCTGTGGAAAATTCTGATCCTGCTATTTTCCCTTCCTCATGACTTGGAATGAAAAGTTGAGACAGTTTGTGGAAGTCCCAGACTTTCCAGTCTCACATTTACTCATAATGCTTGTTTAACTGAAATGAAGTGCTTCTATTAATTTTTGTTTTCTTTTCACCTGAGTCTTGCGGGACTTTTACTTCCAGGTCCTCTGCTTTCGATTTTTCGCTCCAGGTTGAGTGTCTTGAATGGACTGAACGTGTTTGGCCACACGACACTCACGCTCTGCCCATCTAAGTGTAATGCTTCAGCCGAAGGGGCAGCCTGAGAGACTCCCCTCTTGGGAAGGCTTCTGTTATGCGGAAGCCTCATGTGTAGCGCTGCAGCAATTCAAGTGGACGCAGCTCAGAGCTGAACTGACACACCACAAATCCATCTGACACATTTCTATTCAGGCTGACATGATTCAAAGGCATTTCATTTCTGTGTTCTAATGAAAAAGTGAAAAATTACTTTTACCCACAGAAATTTTGACTTCACGAAGAGCTGCATTTCCAGTTATAAAGACAAAGACGTTTTTCCTCAACAGCATAAATCAAAGTTGTTTTCCTGTTTACAAACATCCCAGCCTTGCCTAGTGGATAGAGAAAGCAGAGCATATCCTCCTGTATTTCAGTGTAACTGCTCAGCCTCAGCTGTCCTTCTCAGCCTGGTAGACGGCTATAGGAAAGGAACCACATTAAAAAAAGAGTAATACTCACTTTTTGCTTTTCAAAAAGAAGAAAATGTATGTGAAGAGTGGAATGTGCTTCTTTAACGTCTCAGGCAATCTAGGCCAAGCCCTTGGCCTTCTACTTGCGTATCTTTCCCTGCAATCTATCGTAGTGCCTGGGGCCATTACCAATATGAAGATGGCAGGCACTCCCTGTGGGACCTTTCTTGCTGAACATGAAAGTCTCCAGTCTCTGCGAGCTGAGCTGATCACCCTACACACCCATTATCATTTAGGGAAGAAATAGGCCCTTTTATGGCTCACTTCATTTGCCCTTTCCAGACCCCCATATCAGGAACGCGAGCATCGTGTCCCACAAGTGTCTGTTCACTCCCCTGTCTGTGCAGAGACTCAGGGCAGCTGTCTCAGGGGTAAAGGTCTGTGTTTTGTTAAATCAGTCAAAGAGCCTGTGAAGATATCTCCTAACTCCAGGCATAAGGAAGTATGTCAAGTATTTTAAAATCAGTAACAATCCATCATTATAAATGCTTCACTGAAATGGGTTTGTTACTTGTTATGCATTGTTACATTGACATTGTTATACTCCTAATGACATACTCTTAGCCTGCAAAATGTTAATAACTGTGAATAAGTGAGTCTCAGGTCCAGGAACCATCACCTTACGAAGGTAAAACATTTTCCTTCAGCTGCAACAGAGCTTTGCTTTTTATAGTAAGACTGCCTGGGATATATGAGGCTACCACCCAATACACCGGGGCACCCATAAGTAGTTCTGGCAAATACCTGTTTTTTCAGTGGCCTGGTCTGTTTTATTCAGAGGCTTCTAAGGCCCATCAGAGTTCTTGAACATGTATCCAGAAATCTGAGAAGATACAATTATAATGAGTTATCTGTCTGAGGTTGTTAGGACTTTTAATTTGCTTCTGAAGGTGAAGCTCACAGTAGCAGCTCAGAGGTAAATTATACGGACTGAGGGGTTTCCAGGTTTTTGAACGCACAAATGAACTTAGCAGCTAAGAAAATGTTCTTCTGTCTCTGGCAGAAAATTGACTTTAAAATGAAGCAGAGGGAGAGAGGGGTTGGATATGGAGTCTCCTGGGATACCTGGTGGAGATTTTCTAAGCTAGAAAACTGCCTGTTTTTTTTCACTGGAAGAAACAAGATTTGGGAAATCATTCAGCAATTTGCAAGCATCTAAGCATCATTTGAGATGCTCTAACAGTATTCTACTTCGCTTCCTACCTCCCTCTCCAGCAGGCAATGGCCTCCCTGTGTGAGATGTGGCTTACCTATCCTAGGAGGTCCTAAATGGTGCTAGATATGTCCAATATACTTTACATCTCACCCCAAAAGAAAAAATCCAAAGCTCAGTGCTTGAGCCAAAGAAACAGCAGTATAGCACCCATGGGATACCCTTTTTCAGCATTTGCCATCTTGCATAATATCTGTAATTTTTTCCTGTATTAAAAAACAGTAAATGCAAATAGGATCTCAGTGAATTTTTATACACATGAATTGTAAATCAAATATTATGAGCGCACCAAATGTACAATCTTTGCTTGAATACGACAAACGCACAAAGAAATGTTACGTTGGGGCAGAGGAAGAGGGCAGACAAACCTCTGAAGTAAAGCGTGGCTTTAGTGCCTGTGTGATTTGGATGAGGTCTGGTAGCATGTGTTTAAAAGGAGAGGGCCCGACACTGGGGCTTGGGACCTTCCCTACCTAGAGTTGTCACTGTGTCTTCATCTGGACTAGCAACATTCTTGCTCTTCCAGTCCTAGGATTTCCCTCAGGTGCGTTCCAGGTTGATGAATTTATGGTGGCTTAAATGCTGATGAATGACTGCCAACATGAAACAGATGCTTCTTGTGATATTATGCTAGAATTCGACCCTGTTTTTGAGAACAGAATGAACACATTAAGCCCTTTCATTACTTTGGCTCTCTTGAGAGATAAAATGTCTGCTTGTCTTCTGGAAGACTGGCCAGGACGTATGATTGCTTGTGACATAGTGCTCTGATTTTGCTCGTCACTGCAATCTCACCTCACTTTGCAGAGTTTCAGGTATGTGGTGTTCTATGCTGAAAATCTATTTGATTTGGGAAGAATGCAATAGAGGTTTATCACTGTTCTGTACTTTGTTAGATGATCGTGCTGGCAGGTTGCCATAGCTGCAGGTGCCGAGTAGTCAGAGCTTTTCCTTTTCCATGAAGACTTCAACTTCTCTGTCGAAAGAAAAGAAATATTTTTCTTTTGTCATTTACAGCAGTAATTGACGTCATCGTTACTGAAGAATATGTAGCAGGAACACAGGAAGTGATTCACCAGTGAGACACAAGTATAAAGACAATTTAGAAAACTGTCATTTACTAATGGAGAGGTATGATTTTACACTGCCTTACCTCTGCATTATTTGCAGAAAAGACTTGTATAAAGGCGCAAGGCCTTTTATTCTGTTATTTTCTTCATACAATGTTGTTTTTTTCCAGTTCCACATTGAACTGGTTTAATGAATACTTCAGGTTTCTGAAGCTTATTTAGTTCTATGGGCAATAAGTGACACAGCCATAATGATAACAGCCTTCTTGAAGTCATCACTCTGTCACAGTTGCCCTGAGGGAAACATTTCAGATCAGTGACTTATGAGTTTTACCGTCACATTAACCAAAAAGTCACAGCCAGTTTAAATTTGCACTAATGTAAATCAGAAGTGAATCAGCTTTACACCAGTGTGACTTTAGTGCCAAGCACATTGTTAATCAGTATTTCTCACATCGACTGCTCTAATACACTCACTTATTTTCTTCCTATAGGAAAATAAATCCAAATTTCTGTAGGAAGTCCTTTTGTATAGACAGTTACCATGCATGTTATGGTAACTCATTGCATAGATCAAATCAACAGCTCGTCTCTTGCAGTTTGTTCTCCCTGGCACAGGATGTATTTTTACCAGCATGTTCAAGGTGTGTTGAAATAAGCATTCTTGAGCAGATACAAGTCAAGTCTATACTCCAAACCAATTCAAGAGATGGGTTTTAATCCTTGATATGGTGTAGTTTATAAAAAAAGCAGACATAATGCTAGGCTCTAGGAGGGTGGCTAGGAACTTTTTGCTAAAGTAGAAATAATCAAATAAATAGCTATTCAGTCTCTCCAGGGTTTACAGAACAAACAGTGGTGGAAATATGGAGATTTTATTTACCCCATTCTGTTTCACTAGTTGTAGACAGCTAACTTAGATGAAGCCATCTTTTGATAATATTAATGAAGGAAAGATGAGAATCAAGCCAGATTTCCCTTATAAAGTAAACTTTACTACGTAGACCAACAAAGCCAACAGGAGCTTAATGTGGAAGGTGACATCAAAATCTAGCCCTAGAGAGATTATAAAGGTAAAAAAAAAAAACAAACCACCAAAATTCAAGTTCTTGTCACACTGAAATAATGAATCCAAAAATATGAGCTGAAGGGGAAAATAATTCGCAATTAAGAAAGCAATTTCAGTTTCAAAGAGTTTGTTTGTTTTGAATGAGTGGTCTCATTTATTTTTAATTATGGAGATTGTATTGGTGAGTATTTCCTAAGCATCATGAGTTCTACAATGTATTTGAGAAGGGAAGCTGATTAATATTATATTGCTTATGTCTGAGGTGGGAACTTTCTCCCTCTTTTTTTTTTTTTTTTGAATCAGCAAATGTTGAGCACTAATTTACTAAGAGTGGGGAAACCAGAAACATCAGTCCCACGCTTATCAGGCATCGCTCCTGGTCATTTGTCTCTCACAGGGCCCCAGAGCTGCTTCCCTGGGAGCGGGAAGCCTATAGCATCCTCGCTATTTTATCTTAATTCATTTTCATGGAATCACGGAATTGTTGTGGTTGGAAGGGACCTCTAGAGATCGTCTAGTCCAACTCCCCTGCTAAAGAAGGGTTTCCTAGAGCACATCACTCAGGACTGCATCCAGGCGGGTCTTGAAGATCTCCAGAGAAGGGGACTCCACAACCTCCCTGGGCAGCCTGTTCCAGGGCTCTGTCATTCTCGCTGTAAAGAAGTTTTTCCTCATATTTGAATGGAACTTCCTATGTTTCAGCTTGTGCCCGTTGCCCCTTGTCCTATCGCTGGAAACCACTGAAATAAGGCCGGCTCCATCATCCTTCAACCCACCCTTTAGAAACTTGTAAACATAGATGAGGTCTCCTCTCAGTCTTCTTTTCTCAAGGCTAAAGAGCCCCAGCTCTTTGAGCCTTTCCTCATAAGGGAGATGCTCCAATCCCTTAATCACCTTGGTTGCCCTATGCTGGACTCTGTCCAGTAGTTCCCTGTCTCTCTTGAACTGGGGAGCCCAGAACTGGATGCACTATTCCAGTTGTGGCCTCACCAGTGCAGCGTAGAGAGGGAGAATGACCTCCCTCGACCTGCTGGCCACACTTCTCTCTATGTAGCCCGGGATTCCATTGGCCCTCTTGGCAACAAGGGCACATTGCTGCCTCATGGAGAGCCTGCCATCCACCAGGACTCTCAGATCCTTTTCCTCAGTAGTGCTTCCCAGAAGAACTATCCCTAACCTATATTGATGCCTGGGGTTCCTCGTCCCCAGGTGTAGGACCTTAAATTTGCCCTTGTTGAACCTCATTAGGTTCTTCTCTGCCCAGCATTCCAGCCTGTCCAGGTCACGCTGGATGGTGGCACAGCCCTCTGGAGTGTCGGCCAGCCCTCCCAGTTTGGTATCACCAGCGAACTTGCTGAGGATACACTCTGTCACCTCCAGGTCATTGATGGATAAGTTGAACAGGACTGGGCTGAGTATTGACCTCTGGGGGACACTGCTGGTTACAGGGCTCCAAACTGACCATGCTCCATTAATGACAACCCTCTGGGTTCTGTCACAAAGCCAGTTTCTTACAGCTCTGTTTCTTCTCTGGATGTTTGATCACTGAGGCACTCCTCTCCAGCTGCCTAAACTCTGGGCTTCTCACTGACCTGGCTACAAGTGTCCTGGCCCCCCTGTTCAGATGCTGTCTCCCTCCAATTTCCGCCTGCGACAAGTGTCTAACGTTCCCATTTTCAGATGACTGAAATGGTACATTTTCTCCACAAACCGTCTCATTGGTGCCAAATGCCCCTGTCTGCGCACCCTAATTGTAAGTGCTACAGGCCTGTCAAGTCTTGCACATCTGAAGCTTTGCACCTTGGAAGCTCTGAAGTGGAAAGAAACAAGTCTGTTATTAATGGACTCTGCTTTCCCCTCCAGAGCTGATTCTTCTGGATGACCTACTGCGGCATTTCTCTAATCTTCCAGCTCGCCTTCATCACTGATTTTCAGACATATGAGTCCATCGGCTCGAGTGGTACGTGTTTGAGAATCTATGGATATTTCTCAGCAAGCCTGGAAAGGAGGGCAAGCAGGCAATGGCTGCGAGGTAATAGAAGGAGGAGTTGGGAAGGTATCTTAATTACTTATGTTCATTAAAATAGGGATATGAGGTATTTTATCTACATAGCTGATCTTTTAAGCGATTGTGTTCACAGTGTTCGTTACGAGATACAGAATTTAGCATGACATCATGTCTGCCTGGGTGTCATCAGGTGACAGCCTCATCCTGGTGATCCCCTTTTTCTGTATGCATTTGCTGATAAGTCCTGCTGGTGAAGGTAAAAAGGTAAAGACCTTCTAAATGCAGAGGGGACTGACTACATAGCAACATGAACAGAGCATCATAAATCAATCTTTCCTCAGGAAAAAAAAAAAATCCCTGCAGACTCCAGCCTGCTACAGAGGGAACATAAATATCTTTTAAATACAGGAAGCAGATCACATTTCTGGAAGAAACTTTACTCTCCAGAGTTTATATGTTACAGATCTTCTTTCACATAAGTTAATGTAAAGCTGGGCTAAAATTGGTATAAGTGAGATCAGGCCCTTTGTCGTAGGCTGAGATATTTATAAACAGCTTTGTCTTCAAACAATGTGGGCCATCCATCATGTGTCTTGGCCTTAGAAAGTAGTGCACAGTTCTGAGGAGCAAGGCTGGAGTTGAGTTTGCTTTGAAGGAGACAACGTTCAAAGAAAAATGTCTTCTTTGCTCAGCGAAATTGTTCTGATTTCCATGGTACCACACCGAGCGTGTTCTAAGGGGATTGTTTCTCCCCATTAACCTTAGCCAGTGCTGCTGCTTCATCAGCTGCATGAGAGTTCTTATTGCCTCAAATATATTAAGCTACATATTTCTCCCTGGCAAGCTCAGGTCAGCTAAGGAAACCAAAGGAATTCAATAAGTTAAATTTTGGAAGGAAATGTGTCATGGCCATAAAAAAAGAACTCCCTACAGAAATGTACTTCCAGCAGTGAGCTCCAAATGAGCTGTAGGAAGAGATATTATTTATTAAATGGACAAAGAAACAGTGAAAATTAGGTCGAACTATGAAACCATAAGACACTTTGACCAGCAAAAACTGCTTAGAAAATGGAAATTCAGGTATTTGAAAATTGGTATTCTGAATAGGAATCAAAATTTTAAAAGTATTGAGGAGGAAGTTCCTGCTTAAAAGAATTTGAAAATATTTAATTGTTTCATTCTGGTCACATTGCAATAGTTTAATATTAATTATTAAACATAATGCCTTAGTATTTTAAATAGAAAGTAAAAATAATCAGCTTAAATGTAAACAGTTTTGCCTCACGAAAGCAATCTGGCATTAACAGAATGGAACAGCTGGTGTAAACGCAAAGCTGTGGAAATTATTTATTTAAGCTTTCGCTTATTCATAACTTGGCCCAGACAGAGGTGTTCCCTTTAAAAGTTTCACTTCTGGAGAAGCTTTAAAGAAACCTTTGGCCACCAAATATTTTTTAACCAACACTTGGGTAATAACTGTGTCCTGCCAGAGCATGGTAGGGTCGGGGTGTTCCTACCAGCAATCCGGCTGCTCCCAATTACTCAGTGAAACAGCATTTCTCCCAAATGGGCAAGTGTTAGGCGTCCTCTCACCAGTTAGAGATTCAGCCTCACGGCTGCCCCTCCAGAGCAGTAAATCACAGACCAAATTGTTTTACTTTCTGCAAACATACATCATCTTCTCGGGCCTTCAAGTTTATGCACACTTGCAATAACTAAAAGTCTGGCTCAGCTTTGTTCTCTGTGTTAGAGCAAAACACAAAGCAACCCAGCTTCCTTTCTGTTAGTTAAAGTTTACTGTTTCCTATAGCTGTGACAATTAACAGGGCTCATAAAAATAAATTCTGCAGGTCGCATGGACTTTAAATAGTAAATGTGATAATCCTCTCATATTTATACTTCTCTTTCTGAAAGGAAGTCCTTGAATCTGTGGTAGTGCTCTCATTTTCCACACAGAAAAAGCAAACAGTCAACTCCCCTTAGAAGCCAGGCTCACAAAACTGTCCAAAACAGACTTTTGCTGAAAGAACGTCGAAAAAGAGAATTTCCAAACCCCATTTCTCAAACTTGCGAGTAGGGAGACAGAAGCCCTAGGATAGGGCTTCTGTGTTCTTTTGCAGGGAACAAAGCATATGAGATGTGCAATAAGCAGAGGTAGAGCCAGTATGTGTTCTGTCAGATTTTAATATGGATCTTTTCATATGGATAATTTACTCTGAGTCTATGGCATTAAATATGCTGTATCTGCCCTTTTCCTTTTTTTTTTTCTTTTTTAACATGCCATAACAAGTAATTTTAAGAACTTATTGCTTTAATAGATTTTATAGGAGCTTCTGTAATGGAAATATTATTTTTTCTGTTGCATTATACAGTAATGCTTTAGCATATTTTTAGTCTCTCTCGCACTTCAGCTTTACTACCTGCAAAATGGAAATAACGTGTTACTTCTTATGAAAAGCAGTATACAAGGAGCAGTATGAAAGACCAAGATATTAGTGCTCTTCCTGTTTTCATCCTTCTTGACGCAAGCATTCAGCTAAATATAAAGTGTCATGATAGATTGTTTCCATAGCTGGAGAAAATGGTGATGGAATCAAAGGTTTCTTTGAATTTCTTCTTCTTGGCTGAGCCAAAGTCTTGTTTTTCTGACGGCACGGGGATTCCAGCTGGTCGGTGTCCTTGCCTGCGGCGTTGAGCCCCTTTCTGCTCAGCACGTAGGTGCAGAATTCCCTTTGTTTTAGCTTTTCTCAGGACTGTGTGCCTAGTGTTGTCCTGACTCTGATCTAGTGTTTCTTGGCAGCCTTCTCCCTCAGCTTCTCTGTTTCTTTTTGTGCTTGTAATTGATACTCAAGCCTTTGCAAACAGAGAAACCTTTCTGCACACTTGTGCCTTTGTTTTGGGTGATCGGGGCTTGCTTGTGGGGCAGGGGATGCCTTGGACCCGCTCTCCCGTTCCATAAGAGCTCTCCTGGAACCCCCTGTACTCCATGCTAAATGACGGGCAGCAATTACGCCCAACCTTTAGCACTGTATTAAGAGGATAATGATACTTATTGTGAAAAAAATTATCAGTGATACCGCTGTAGCATCTGATCACCTAATTGCATATTTCATCTTCTGCTCATATAAATAGCAGCTATGAAAGAAGTATAATTAATATTGCAGCTAAGAAAATGTTCTAGCGGCTGTAATTAGGGCTGGATAAATTGTTAACTGTGAATAAATAATCCAAAGTGTTCTTGATCCTTTTGGTTTGTGACTCAATTAGAGAGTTCTAATTTCTCTCTTTTCCTCTCTTTCTCTCTTTCTCTTTTTCCCCTAAATGTAACTGTTTACTGATTAATGTGTCAGAGAACATCAAACTTTTGTAGTGTTCAAATTTTCTGCTCCATGGGGTAGAATTGCTCTACCAAACTGCATGGTGCAGGTGGGTAAAACTTTCTGAAGAGAATAACAAATAGAAAAACATCAGTAATGGGAGGGGATGGGTGCAAGTCCTCAGGAGGTATGAAATCTCAAGGCAGCCGAAGACCAACCTTCAGTTGTCATTCAGCATGTCAACCTTCAGGTGTCTTTGCCAGCGTGGGAGAGTGGTGCATGTTCTCAGGGCTTCCCAAGCTTTAAGGTAAATGGACTCTCATGTCAGTAAATAGCAATTAATAGCAGAGATGTGTGTGGTCAAGGTGAGCTATGTTTGGAGTTTAGGTGAGTGTCCATCACTGCTACCAGCCTGGATTGCTGCTGGTTTTGGAATGCTGCTGCGTTTTATGTTGGCATTTCTACCAGCACAGAAAGGGTCGTGTGTGATGTTACAAAACGAGAGATTAATTTTTACAAGTTTTCATTGGCATGAACGTAAGTTGCACGATAGTGAAGAATTTGACTGCTCCACCGTAGCATTTGCTTTGGGTCTGGTGCACCAGCTCACACACAGATGCTGCATCATGTCGGGATTTTAAACTCAGATTATTCTTTCTTCTCTACTTTTGTCTGCTGAAATTGTTTAGACCCCCAGTTGCTCAAAGGAAAGGCACACAAAGGGGTATTCCAAATTTACTGAAACGTACTGAAAACGTTTCCTAAGCTGTTGCTGCTTTGCCACAGTGAGCCCATCCCTCCAGTGATTGCTCTGAATGGATGATTTGAAACTACTTAAAAACAACCATTGCTTCAGACAAAATTTAGTCTGCAAATGCTCTGTCAGTCACGAGTCCCTCATTTTCCCCAGTTTCCCACAAAGGTGAGATTTCAAGCAACCTGCACACAGCATTGGCAGAAAAATCATAGAAGGCAGTTCACAGGCTCCAGGTGTCACTTGGGAGGGCTGGCTTGTTGGCACCGTACCTTGAATTTCACTGTCATTAAGTGCCAATTGGTCCTGTGAGATGCAGAAGGCATACTGTAGCATTGTTTGTTGTTGCAATTGTTGATATAAATTGACTAACCCTCTAATTACCCAAATCTTGGGACTAATAATTTACATACTTTATTTTGCACTCAGTAAAATGTATTTGAGGCCCAGAGGAGCACAAATTCTATCTACTTAAATGCCAATTTTGAAAGCCAGAGGCTAACCACAAGCACTTCAGCATATGCGCGGGGGTGTCAGAAGCATTCGGGCTCAGCCTTGAGCTGACTAAGCTGAGTTTGCAATTTAGCCTAGAGCTTATCTCCTGTTTGTGGCAGAAGTGGCAAAATTTATGATCTGTTCTGGTGACATTGGTAACACCCTCATGAACTTGTCTGAATTGTTTTGTTAGCTTTGCAAATTCATGACTGAAAAGATCGGGTCTCACCTTGAAGAAAGACGAGAACAGATCATGTTTCGAGGTTCCGTAAAAATACTGAGAGAGTAATCGTATTTTTTATAAGAGACTCCAGGCAGGCTATTCTCCGGAGGTAGGTAGGATATTGTCAGGTGATGGGACAGGTGGTGAGAGATTCTGGTTGTATTGATCAAAGATATTGTGACAGAGAAAACCAATAGAGCGGTCTCTTGCCTGACCCGTGTTCCTTCCTCCTTAATCTAAACCACTAGCAGTGCTACATTTGGTATTCAGATATAAATGTTTATTGACTCTGACATGATTACGAGCAAGGGAATGGTTTAAGATGTGACCTTGACTACAAAGGCTGCTGGGTAGTTCAGCCAGAGAGATCCATCATGTGCACCTTTAAGGATCAGCCACCATGAAACGCACTCCAAGGCCAACTCAATGAATCAAATGAAAACAAAATCAAAGCGGAGTGCAGAGAGGATCATTAATACCATCTTGGTTTCCTTTACATTGGCATAATTAACATTTATACATACATGTGCATTTGTTGACATATTCTAAATAAATAACATATGAAAAATATCAGCTGGGCGGGTGGTGAGTCGTACCATGCCAACAAATGGGTGGAAAAATACACTACTCACATATTGTTCATTTGCTCGCCTTGTCCTTCTGAGGTGTCCTGTCCTTGCCCTTGCCCTAAGTTGTAGTGGGGGGATTGTTTCACATGCCATCTAGCCCAGCATTCCTAACAGCAGGGAACAAATTAAAAAATACCAGTGTTTAGCCATTACTGCAATACGAATATCTAATATGCTTTCATAGGAGGTTTGAGGGTGTGACGCCCCATATACATAAATGTGAGTGTATGCATGTCTGAGCATTTAATTAAATTACACCAGTAATCTGAAAGGATTTTGATCTCAATGGTTCCCGGACTATAATAGTATCACAGTCTAGGCTCTTACCTACTCTTTTTGCCCAGCAACTCATATACTCCTTGAATCCATCTCATATCTTCCCAGCTTAAAATTTCTTGCAACACTCTGAAAAAATCAAGTATCAAGAGTAGATGCGGTTTGCTGCAGAGGGACTCTGCAATGTTTGCTGATTTTTTTCTGAATCTGTGATACTAGTTTTCCTGCCTCGCTTCCAGCTTCCCCACTCCACCAAGAGAAAATTCAATAGAGTTGAATATTTATGACTTTTCTATGTAACAAGTTCTGGAGCTGACATGAAAAAAGGACTCCGCAGTTATGAACAGGAAGAGGCAGTCTGTAAAACCGAAGGTGGAGGAGAGGTCTTTTCCCCGCTGTTAAATTCCAGCCTATGCAAACAGCAGCTTTATTGGAAATCAATAGCAAAACCCCCATAGACTTTGGTGGGGGAACAATTAGGTCACTGTTGGTTGTCTTTGAATTCCCACACTGGGTATGTCTATTGTTTGCTTGGCTGGCACTATCTTGAAAAACCTAGTGGCTTTTTTTTTTCCTTTGTTCTGGGTTGCTTACATACATTAAGTGCAGTAATTCTTATACTAAAGCCTACTTGTAATGGATGGTAATAGGCCAACTTTCTTTTAAATTGTATGTGGCTTGTTGCCTGGCCCTACTGTAGTTCAAAGGACTGCTACCGTTGCGGAGTGTTCATGTAACACCTTGCACAGAGGTAGAAAGCACAGTTATTTGAACCTTACTGTGCTTTCCTGTAAGACTATTATGAAAAGAAGAAAGATAATAGCAGTTTGCCATGAAGATAGGAAATAACCCTCCTTTGAGGCACTCTGTCACTATCTAGTGGTGGCTTGCCCCCACTCATGACATCCTCACAGGTGCCTCAGGTGTGAGTAAGAATTAGACCCAGGGTTGAGGATTTGCTCATCTGCTGCAAAGCGGAGGGTGTGGACTAGGCTGGTGCCAGAGGCTGGGCTGTGTCTGCGCCCTGAGTTGGGTCAGAACTGAAAGAATTGACAGCATTTTTAAAAAAAATAATTATTATTTTATTTTATTTTACTTGTGCTGAGCTGGATCTGCCCATTCCCTTGATCACCCAGGCAGCCAGATGGTCACTAACGGCAACGCGCAGGAGGGAGTCGGGTGTTTGGGGAGGTGGGAAGGAAGGTGGGGTCACCCCTGTTCACAGCAGTGCTGAAGCTGAGGTATGGTTCAGCAGGGGTGTAGGAGCCTGGGCACAGGAGGACGCCGGTCCCCTGTGGAGCAGCCCCAGCTGAAGAGCACTGCTTGCTTTGCTGGGCAGGGCAAGGGCTGCACGGTGGCTGCTTAGGGTGAGGAGGCTCTTGCCCTCCTGGGCTCCCCCCTTGGCGGTGGGTGAGAGCTGAGAGATGATATCCTCAGCTGGCCTAACCAGGGACACCATCACTGAATTCCGAGGAGCTGCCCCATCTCAGTGAGCTGAAGATACACCTCTCTGTGGCATCATGAAACCCAGCACTGCTGAGCAGCATGGGGAAGCGTGCGAGCCAGGGGTGGTAGCCACTCTTGCATGAGTGGAGGGCACATTTTCATGGACGGGGTTGCCCCTTTGTTTGTTGATCCCATCTAACTGGGTCCCCTGATTGAGGGGGAGGTGTGATGCCTTCATGCTTTGCAGAAGGAAGGCTTTTGTGGTGGGCTCTGTGGGTGCAGAGAGTAGAGGGCCAATGGGGGTGAGACTGAATGGAATAGTGTGGGTAGGCAGCTGGGCTTCCACCTCTCTAATGTGCATGTATTTATTGTTTTCCTTTGTGCCTTGGATTTTTCTCTTGGCCTGGGTGTTTTTTAAAGCTCACACAAAGCTCTGCCCTGACACTGCTCTGGTATTAGGAAAGCAGGAGATAAGAGAGCCTCCTGTTTGAAGAGACAAATATTTGTAAATATGTCTTGGGTGTTTTTCCCTGCACAGTATCCTCTTTCTGTGTGCTCATTTGGAGAAGCTGTTCTTCACTTCTCCTCTAAAATGCTTTGTGCAGCATTGCTGATGCAGAATGGTTGCCATGTCCCCTGCAGAGGAGACAGATTGATCCCTACATATACACATATATAATCTGTGGAGTGATTCTTCACAATAAAAGGCACTTTGCAGAAGTAAATTATTATTACTATCATACCATTACTTCATTCCTTTGGAACAAGGCCATTTTCCCCCCACTAACTATCAGCATTCCCTGCTAGACAAATAGTAGTGCAGATACCGTCGGGATGAGTCACCCAGCTGCTGCAATACGATGGCAGTTCGTCCTCAAATAAGAAGCCCATTACTAGTGCAGTGTCTCCAGTCACCGCTGACTCAGAAACAGGAATCTCAGGGTTGCTCTTGAGTCAGTGCTGGTATGACTGCCACTAGGCTGCTTTAGCTTACCTGACATTTTCACTTATGATGAAAATACCAGACTGCTGATGTCAAAGCAGAGCTGTGTGACTCCAGTGGACTCTGAATAACTATTCTAATGCATTATCTTAGTAGAAATAATGCCAGGGTAGGGGCTTCCAAAGCTGTGTTCATGCAGAGCCATCTCATGGGTGAAAAGGCGACCTGAGAGCCATGCTACAAAATTAATCTGGAAAGCCATACTTTTACATATGGTGACATAAACAGGTGTTGTCCTGAAGGTGCTGTCCAGACGATGGGACGTCCCTGGAAGCAGTTTGCTGTTTTCACTCCTAGATATCCCTCACCATCTCCTGGGGCCTCTGTGGAGTCCTGATACAACCCCGAAGGAGTTACCTGCAGACTCATTGTCAGTTGTCCAATTCTCTCAATGATAGGCACAACTCAAAAACCTGTTTCTGGGCCTCATTCGAAAGCTTTACCAGCTTCTAGTAGCTTGCAAGCTGCTCTTTGGGAAGAATTCAGGGTGGGGTGAAGGATTTGTTCCTTAAGTAATCCTGTAGCAATAATGTCTGCTTTAATGTGTGCCGAGGGATATCTTTAGATCTTTACTTTCTCCTGACTTTCAATGACAAGGGCTTTGGTTGCTGTTAATTTTCAGGTATCTTTTGTACTTGGGAAGGCTGTGGATTGAGCTAAACTGAGAGAGCAAAGATGCTTGCCTGTCTTTCTGGTTGTATTCTGTGTAGTTACTGTGGAATATGGGAGGGCACACTTTGTCCTATAACGGCAGGAATCAGCATAGTTTGATGGTGTCTGAGCCATGGGTCGCAGTAAGTCGTCTGTGTCCAAAGACCTCAGCAGACGGTGGTTTGGAGACTGGATATTTGTGCATGTTTGCCTCCCCTGGATATGATAGAGGGCCATGTCTCTACATCCTGAGCTTTGTAATGGAAAATATGTAATGGAAATTACTGCGATGTCTAGAGCAAGCTTGTTCTGAGGAGTATGACACACCCATTCTTGCCAACCAAACTACTAGGAGGTTTGAAAAAGCTATTGAAAACAATATCCAGAAACCAGTGACGAATATGGAACCTGCTTGCCCTTAGTAATTTGGCTGATTTCACTACCTTGATTTAAGAATCAGCAATAGATTTCACTACATTGTGTTCAGAATAAGCTTTAAAAGTGAGGAGGCTAGGCTTGAAAGGTGTCACAAGTCAGTGCAATTTCACTGAACTAAATGGAGCTGTGGCAACGTACACCAGTGAGCCATCCAGTTCAAGGCCTTAAAGGCTTTACGTTGATGAATATTCCCTGCTGATGGCTGATTATTATTGGTACACTTTGGTACAAAGCCTCTAAAGTGCAGTACTCTATCAATTCAGCACATTACATGAGCCTCAGGATTGCTTCACTTTTGTTCAACTTTTTTTGGGCACCAGAATTCACTCTCATTTTGTGGTGATGTAAGCCTGGAATAAAGCCACAAAACACTGGCAGCACTCTTTCAGGTATGGATTTGTGCAAAGAAGGAGAAGTTTGTTTGTCCCTGTCTGAAAGTCCTTGTTGACTTGATAAGTTGGATGTTTTTCAGGCTATTTTTATTATTTATTTTCTTTTTCTTATTGCTCACTCACTACAGGAAAAGGGCTGGCCACGCTTACAGTATATACAGAAGTACATGCCTTGCTCTCAGACTCCCCGTAGGCAAACGATGATAAATGTGAAGGAAAAGAAGGATGGCTTTTAAAGAATGACCTTAGGAAACAAGAACTGCAAAAATAGTTGCTGTGCCTGGTGTTTCATCTGTGAATACCCAGGGAAATTAATTCAAATGTAAGTGGGAAATGCATCAATATCTTTGGGTAGAGGAAGCTGAGGGTTTTGTGCTCAGCAGCTGGAAATTTGAGGCTGGTCTTCTACTGATATATCCGTGAGTTTATTCGTTGAAGGGGGAAAGAGGTCATTGCTGAAAGATATTTTAAATGAAATACCAAATGTGCAGTAGCGCTTTTATTGCATAATACTCCTTGTTTTTCTTATTACCTGTCAGATCTCCCATTGGCTTGAGAAGCAAGTATCTTCTGAGGTCAGTCTCCATCATAGAGCAGCTGGGCCATTTGTTTGGTTAACTGTTTTCAAGACTTCTTCTTTTTCTTGTTCTTTCTGTGAAATACATTTACAGTGTATTTAGCCTGCTTGCCTTTGGCATTGGTTCTGAATGGTACTTGACCTAATGGGACGCTTGTATCATTGGATATTTAAATAAAGAATCAACATCTGTTTCATTAGTTCCACAACCAACTAATGGGATCCTAGAGTAAACCTTTTGTTGCCTTTGGCTATTTCTTCCAGAATGTTCTTATGCATAAAATTTCTGAGATACTCCCTGTTAAAAAAAGAGAAATTAAAAAATGAAATTACTACTGACAAAAGCCTAGAAGAACACTCAGTATGGAAACTCACTGTTTTTAGGAGCATAATTGTCAAATGCAGGTTGGTGATGCACACGGGGAGATAATTTTGTCTTGCTCTTAGCAATGGAGGCAGAGACACCATCACTTTCCTGTGCTTCTTTTGATCTCTGGTGTTACCTGAACATTTCTATGCTCTTCAAGCTCAGAGCCATTTGCTGACTGACATTTCTTGCTGAGGCTGAGGATTATTTGGCAAATGCACATTTGAACCTTATGCAACCTTCAGCTTTCTCAGAAGGTAAAGATGCAGGGCCTGAAAGTCCTGTGGAGTAATCTTGAAAATAGAAAGGGAGAAATAGTAGGCAGTAAAATGAAAGATTTTTCTGACCTCCTTTTTTAGCCTGTTTTTAGTTTCCTTGGCTGAATATAGCCTTGCTTGCCATTGGTCATATAAATTGGATGCTTGTTGTCTTTCAATCTAAGTCACTCTGCATGTGTCTACGGGAAAGTAAACTCCATCTTCCAAGGAATAAATCTGAACTTGTGCTGGAACAGGAGAAAGTGGATAGAGGTAGTTCATAATTAATGCGAGGAAAGAGCTACTTTGTAAAGGTATCTCTAAGTTAGTAAACTTAACTTCTCTTTAAATTCAAAGAAGTGTTTTCCTTTCATGTACCAAAACTGATTAGATGACTCATTCCCTAAAACTATTGATTTCTCTCCAAAGCTTATGAAGAGGACCTAGCTTAGCTTAGCTTAGTCGTAAATGTATGTTGACAGATGCCTTAAGGTCTGGTGAATCCCACTCTTGATAGTTCTAAGGATGCAAAGGGGAGATGAGGATACTTACAGTTTGCAGGAAGTGCCAACCCCAGATTTAGAACAAGGGAATAGCTGTTCAAATTAGACACAACTGACAAATCAGCCTTAATTCAGCGAATTGGTAGTAACATCACACTCAGCACAAAAAGAACATGATGTTTCCCAGTCTCTGTGAGCTTTTTTAGACATGGGAAAAGATCTGATATAGCATAAAATTGTCACAGAAGGCTGCATATGGCTGATGCCTTATTTAGGTTTAAAGGAAATTCCCATGACCGCATTTGACCTTCCTGTTTTTTAAAACACAATCAGCATCCATACAGTTGTGCACCTGTGTATTATCATGTACTTTGCACATGATGAAGCTGCTGGGTTATGTTAAAATTGGCAGGATGCAAGTTGATATACCTGCCAAGGCAGGTGAAAAATTGTCTGTAAAATATATGCCTTCAGTTTAACAAACTTGGTTTAGCCATGGCACAAAACACTCATCACAGTACTGAATAAAGTAATCATCTCAGTGAATACAGAAAGAATAGCAGAGTGTATTTTTTGAAATACTTGATGCAATTCCCTTGCTGAGCACATTCTTCTGGGAAATAAACGTTGTTGTACATGGTCCATTTTGCTAGCAACACATCTCATTTATTCACCTGAGTTTCATACAGTTCACTTTTAATTCTGCAGAAGGAAAATCTTCCCATACAAAGGATGGGATCTAAGATACTGTTTGACTATAGAGAAAATCATACTATACCTTGAATCAGAGATTTTTTGGTACTTATTGGATCTTTATTACTTCAGTGAAAAGAGTAGATGACATGAATAATTCTTTTGATTGATAGATTGGGGCCAGAATGCCCTAAACATTGCAGGATTGAGTATCTAAGACCCAATGTGACAGGATTCATACCCACAATTAACATCAGGCACTGTGCACAATCCTATTGACATCTCTGGAGACAGATGCCCAACGTACAATTAAGAACCTGTAGAAGTCTTTGAACAGATGGAGTTTTAGATTCTAGGTTGAGAAATGTGTACTTTAAATATAGCACTAAACCCTCCAAAGGCTGAGTTCAAGTTTCTATTCAGCTCTAGACTAAGTGTTACTTCACCTGGGAAATGAATCATATCTCAGAAGAAAGGTGTGCTGTTTGACTGAATTGAGCAATTTGAATTCCCAGGATAAAATGTAGTCAAGATGCAATAGACACTTCTATATATAGGTTGAATTTAAGTAGGAATAAGTCACACATAGGAATCAGCTGGTCGTTTATTCATTCATTTATTTATTGACAGAATTGTATTTTTGGTACTGAAGAGTATAGATCCATACAAGTGATGCTGCACTTTATTGGCTTTGACAATCATTTTGCTTCTACATATTTTACCGAGTTTTCTTGCAGCTGCAGAATTCCAGGCTGAACACTGAGGACACATCTGTTCTCCGGTTGCTGCAATTAGTTGCACCACTTTCACAAAAATGGGCAAGTACACATTGCCAGTGTCAGCCTCACATCTGGGGATCTTTAATGGCATAGGATCAGGAGGATAGATCCTATGTAGGATGGATGACGAGAGGCAAAAGTAGGACCTGTAACTATTTCTAGGAAAATACAAATGTGATTCCAGACCTTTGCATAAGAGTTTCCTCCTGGGGAGAAGAAGGGGGTCTAATCTCACCTCATGTTAGACAACTGCAGTGTAGGTGCCTGCCTTTGGTCATAAGAGGTGGAGAGAAAGAGGAGCCTGAAGGTCATGATTGATTTTTCCTGCCCTACCATCTGTCTTAGGATGAGATTGATCACAGCTACACTTACAAAAGCCTGTTTCTCCATTGACTACAGAGAGACCCTGAAGGATAGTTGAGGTGCACATCTACACTGCAATCATCTGCAGTTAAGGGAGGTGAATGTTACCTCTGCATCTCCTGTTCCAGGACCCTTCTCTATCCCTGCAATGGAATCAGGTAGCAATGTTCATCTGCTATGAAATACTTTCCTACAATTTTCCTAATCCTTCTGCTGGATTTTTTCTAGCCTGCAGATGACAGGGAAAAATGCTTTCCAGAGGCCCCACTTTGAATCAGGTGTGTAACTTGAAGCTGGGCGTGTACTTAAATTACCTGATGAATTGGTATCTCACTGATTTAGATATGAGTTACCCACCTTTAAGCAGGCTGTGGGACAAAGCGCTCGGACCCCAAACCTATCACACACTCACGTGTATAAAATATTGCATCATAGGTAGAGTGATTTTAAATTGTTACAGGCAATAAGTAGATGGTAGTTTTATTTACTGTTATGGAGGAACTGTTAGAACCAATTGTCCAAAACCTTTGTTGTAACCACATTACAACATTATTCTTTTCTCTGAGGGTGGTAATAAGGATGAATTAGGCAATAATGCAAATCCCTTTGAAAATGAAAAATAACACATAGGATCATTGTTTCTGTGCCCTTTGGGTGCAAAGGCTAAAATAAAGATCTAAGTCTTCTTCCTCTTCTTTCCAATAGACTGTCTCTTTGCACCCTTAGTTTTATTATTTCCTCAAGATCATAAATCTCATGCAAGAGGTAAGGAATGTAAGGAGAGAAAAATCACTCCATCAAGTGAGTTTACATCATTCCTCCTCATTGCCCTTGTGTTCAGTTATTTTCATCCTTAATGGTCTCTTTGTTTTCCCTGTATATAAATCAAACTACACTGACATGCAAAATTAAGTATAGGAAAATCAGCTGCTTTCTTTATTGCCTGATGAGGATGGGCTACAGAGGTATTTGATGCTACTAGCAACCAGAGGAAAGCACCTGAAAAAGAGTTGCCTTTTTGTGCAAAATTTTCTTGATACTGTCTGCACCTTCTAGGCTACATCTTTAAAAAGAAGGAGAGTGGGATCTTGCCATTGTATTGGCCTGCAGGTCAGTGGGTACCTTGGCCATGCCAGGGGCACCTGACAGATCTTAGGCAAAGCTCCTTCACCTCTCTGTCTCTTTTCTATCTAAATACTTGCCTTTTAAAAGGTCCTCATATTTTACATCAATAAGACATCCTACTTGCAGCTACAATTAGTTTGCTCTGGTGTTCTTCATAAGAAGCTGAATGGACAATTCTGGACACAGGGAAGATTTTAGTTTATCTTTTTTACACAGGAGTTTTCTACTCAGTAAGTTGAGTTGGAGTGTGAAGTTCTGCTTTTTGGGTAAGCACATCTGATTGCTTAAAAGAGCTGGCAGATTTTCCTATTCCTTTCCATTTTACCAACTGTAATGGTGTTTCAAACTTAAGATGAAACTGTCGGTATGCTTCCTAGTTCCCTCATTAGAACAAGCCTGATGGTGTTGCCAGCTCATTTGATTACAAGCTTTTCCCAACCCATTTCCTTTTCTTGTATATTTAAAAGCACTGAGGAGAACAGGATCCTGATTCTAGTAGAGGCCTTTGGGCATCACGACTTTAAAGTCAGAATAAATGTTGAACTTCTGCAACCCTTCAAGCCACAACAGAGTAAGTCAAGTATTTGAACTGAGGTAGGAAATGTTAAATGTCATGTTGATTTGGAAATTGTATTTGATACTGTCTCAAAACATAGGACTGGATTTCAACTGGTATAAGAGTCATAACTTTTTGAGGTCAATGGATCTCATACTGATTTAACTATTACTAACCATTCACATAGTAATGGTTTGGAATGAATGAGATAGATAGATAGATAGATAGATAGATAGATAGATAGATAGATAGATAGTTAGTTACGGATTTTTCTACTACAGATTATACCTCTTCTACATGATTTGAAAAAGATCAAAGCTTAAATGGAAGGAAGGCCAGAGATCATAAAATAACATGGGCATGAGAAACCAAAGCATGCATCTCAGAGGGAAAAGGTATGGAAGCTGGAGGACTCAAGATTTGTGCCCAGGTTTGGGATAGTCTGATTAGAGGAAGACAAAATGCCAAATTCACCTTTGTGCAAATCAATAGGATATTTTGTGTACAGAGATCTTGGCAGCAGCACTTTGTGGGTCAAAGGAAATTTGTGTGCTTTCAAATGATTTTCAAGAAATTAATGGGTTTTTTTGCAGTTAGTGCCTAACTGTCATTGCATTCAGTTCTTTTGGGAAGCTCACTAGCGTTGTCACTCTGATTTGCCTTGTTTGGTTTGTTTCTTTCAATTCTTCAATTTTCCTTTTTCTACTGGGGCCAACTTTGTGCTCATTCTTCCCTGTCCATGATACTGTAATCTTTTACTTATGCATAGAAAGTTGTGACACTAATTACATAGGTGCAGGCTTCCGCGCTTAGCATGGCACATTTTTTGTAATTACTGCTTTGCATTATGCACACAAGCCTGGCCTCTTTAACTACCATTCAAAAGTGCTAGTGAGCACCGGTTGTGATGGCAACTTCTGCATCTTGACCACTTATCTACTTTGTATTGGATTGATGCTACCAGTTTATTTAGGGAAGAGCTTCATATAGGCATGCAGCTGTGAAAATACATTGAGTTTATTGTTCTGGAGCTGTGACGGCAGATAAAAGGATCTGTAGCCCATACAGTCATCCATACTCTTCTCCTTTGACTGGGAGTTACCGGCACAGTCAGCACCTGGGAGGCTGACTTTCAGCGTTCCTCCCTCCATACTTTGCTGCCTTGCTGAGTATTTTGTTACCAGGGTAACAAAGTTTTGTGGTTTAAACACTGGACTGAGACCCAGAAGAAACTAGATAACTCTTGCCTCGGTCACAGATGGTCCTTCTGATTTTGGAGTTGTTGTTCAGTGTCTCTGTGACTGCTGGGAGTAAGAGCTCTGCTCTGTTTTACAGGAGTGTTGACAGAGGGTTAACTTCTTTCCAGCAAATAGATCGTGTTAAAATTGAGCGTTGGGTGAGGTGCAGAAGGCAACAAATGAGAGGGAAGGCAGAAGTTACTATAAGGGATAGGCTGAACGCACAGGCCCAGAGCAACCAGGCTGCAACCTGGCTTTGTAAAGATAAATTGATTAAGTCTTATGAGGTGCTGAGATATGTGAAAGCCATAGAAAATCCCAAATATAAATACACTGACTAACAGAGCACCGACTTGCACTTCTGTGAAAATCCTTGCCAATTATTTTTTTTAAAACTGAATCTAGTGCGGCTTTTTTTTTTTTTTTTTAGAGTTACACAGTGCAATAATCAGACCTGTGAAAAAAAGTTAAATTCAAGTAAACCTCAGGATTAAATTTTTGGCTATAAGATAGACTCAGTTGACACTTAATTACATCCGTGGAAGCTAATGTAATGGTGATTTACAGTGTGGGGTTACATTAGGAAGTTTTTTTTCCATTCACAGCTTTCTCTTCTAATATATATTCATATGTAAGAGCAACTTCTCATTTAGAAACACATCCAGAAGTAAATCCTACTTCACCAGTGCAGTAACAGAGCTGGATCTGGGGAGTGAGGAGTTACGTTTGCAGCTCTCCATTTGCTGCTTTTAAAGGTATTGTCTTTACACAAAACATAAATCCATGCCACACTGCAGAGGCCAGAATGGCCATTGCTACCTGGAAAATATACCACGCTTCTGCTGCTCCCCCATTTCTGCATGAATCAAAGTTCTTCACATTGATTTCTTTAATCGTACAGGTGAGATTTGAATGAAAATTGACGCCTCGTGGGTTCCAATCTGACCGAATTAGCTTACAACAGGATTCCCTCGTTTTTTGAAAGAGCTTGATGTCCTTTAGACTCTTAAGTGAAAGAGCCATTTTTTCACGAGCTCTCCTCAAGTGCAGTGCACAGTGATAGGTGTTACGCTGTCTGCGTTCTTCGGAGCAGGGATAAATGTGACAAAAAGTTGTCACCTAACTGTCCAGGAGAGCAATCCCCCTCACACAGGTAGTTTATTCTTTCGCTGGTGTTTCTGGGAGGTGGCGTACGCAGAGTAGCACACTAACGACTTGCATCAGTGACTTAACTCGGGCTCTGCAAATGCACTGGAGCTTTTGTAGCATAAACAGATTCTGCAGGTGGATGCCTGGCTGCAAAGAGCTTTTGAAAAGTTCTCTGAAGGCAAGAACTACTTCACACTAGCATATCTCAAGTCGGTGCTTTTACACTCAGGATGGAGTTGGGTTTGTAACTGCTATCTGTCTTCAGCCTTCATGACTCAAGGAACCAAGAGTAAGATAAAAGGCAATGAGGAAAGGGTCTCTTCTTCACCCAGCAGCCAGCACGGGGGAGGTAAAAAGGCAGGCCCATGTGGATGTTGGAGGTGATGGCCAGGACTCCCTGTTTTCATTATGCTCCACTGTGTTGAGTAGCAAATTGGTGCCCGTTCAACCCTTCTCTCCCACCTTTCTCCCTTATTTCCCTCTTTTTACTTATTCTCACAAGTTTCTCACCTCCCCTTCTTCCTCCCTCTGCCTGTATTGTCAACTGCTAAAAAAGCCGCTTGTCTCAGGATGGCGTCTACTGGCAACTCTGCGGGAATTATACAGTTACCAGAGCACAGACATGAAACTTGGCCTTTCAGATTGCTCCCTGGGCTTGCACTCTGTGCCCATGACTGTTGTGATGCCATTGTAGCTTGTCACCCCAGTGAGCAGAATTAAGCATGGAACTACAAGATACTCCCTTCTCTACTCTCAGCAGCTGTATTTGCAGAGAGTAAAAACATGTCCAGGTTTTTCCTACTTTTATCTTTTGATTGTGTCTGATCATCCCATCTGCCCCATAATTTATTTCCCTACGTTGGAGGAAATTACCGCTGTTTATGAATTCCAATTTGCAGAGACCAGAGAGCTGAATGCAAAGGACTTCCATACAGAAATCAATGCTTGCATCAAAGGTCAGGGGAAATGATCAGACAAATAATCTGTCTCGGTCCATCATAATCATCTTGCCTTGAGAAGACCAGAAAATCACACATGCTTAGTCAAGATGCTAACAATAGTCCCTTGACTTCAGATGAGGCTAAAATACTAATTTCTACCAATTTATTCTAGGTTGAGAGTAATTAATTTCTTTGTTGTGACACAAAATAAACTATAAATTCTTATTGAAAGATTTACTTAAGGCAGATAGAAGCATATTTGTCTTAAATCTTTTGATTTTTGCTGCTTTATCAAAATCAAAACATGTCAAAGAAATTTTCATTTTTGTTTTTCTTTTATTTACATTCACTTGTTTTAAGATGTTCAGGTGAGTGTTCCTGAAGTCCAAAGCCTTCTGGTCTATTTTGGTCAGAGGAAATACAAACT
This sequence comes from Calidris pugnax, assembly GCF_001431845.1. Classification (NCBI taxonomy): domain Eukaryota; kingdom Metazoa; phylum Chordata; class Aves; order Charadriiformes; family Scolopacidae; genus Calidris; species Calidris pugnax. The sequence goes on from NW_015090922.1 coordinate 25,989,960, forward strand.
GTACAGATCAAAAAAGAAAACAACCAAAGAGCCCCTCTTTAGAGTTACAAATCCCATTTTGATAAGATTGCATTTTGCATAGATTTGTAAATGTTTCTGCTTTTGCGACTTTTTTACAAAAAATATTGGTCTCCAGGTAACTTCATCTGAAATATGGGAAATGTCTTTGTTCCATAGTGAGCAGGAGCCTTACCTCCATGGGAACAGGTGCTTGTCACCTGGGGCAGAGAAGCCCACTGAACTTACTCCCTTTATTTCTCTCCTGGTGATGCTGACATGACAATTCCATGAACTTTTTAGTGAAAAGAGGTCAGTTTTAATTGTCATCTTAAATATAGTCGTAAATTTCAGTTGCAAATACTTGTTCGAGGCCTGTTTTTGTAAGTGAAGAAAATCTCAAAGCCTTGATTTCTACTGTTTTGACACTTTCTTTTACGAAGGTGTCAGCCTCTGACTTGTAGTGCAATTATTGCAGTGACAGTGACACCTATATATTGGTGCTATTAACACTTCCATTTCATGTCCTCTAGATAAGAGCTGGCTCTTGGAAATCCTTTGGTTGAGTTATTTGCCTCAGGATGTGCCTGCAATGCAAAAATAAACAAACCATAGGATTTCTGGCTATTTTAAGCTGAAATGAAAATCTTAGTTGTCTTCATATGTGACACATTCAATGCGTGCTAATTTTCAGTTGAAGCTGCATTTGTTATAGGTGTTATTTAATGTGATGGTGTTGGTAGAGAGACACAGAGGACTAGAATAGTTCATATTAAATTCCTGGAGGAAATTCCTCTTTAAAATACAAGAATCAGTTCAGATGGTTGTAGTAGGCATAGAATTTGGCAATGGCACTTTCTAGCTGACTAGCTCCTTGAATTTATGGTCCATCAACCAGAACCAGAAGGGAGAAGTTGAAAGGCAGTAATGACATTAATTGGCATTTTCACCAAAAATGGCATGGCTATTATTGCCGTTCAAAACAAGCAGCTGTCCTGGAGGCAAGCAGAAGAAATGCCCTTACTGTGAGACTTCCAAACAGGGCAGAATTTGTCAGTGACTCTAGGACACTAGTAAAACTATAACCGCAGAATTTCTCTCAAAAGCAGATGAAAGAAAAAAAAAGTTTGCATTTTTCTAAGCATGTTACTTTAATCTGACATAAACTTGTGCTGCCATTTCTCCTGCCATGGGGTCGTGTTCCCCCTCCTAACCCTTACTAACCACCCGTGCCTGCTGCTGCCTCTTTTGTGGTGATGTGAACATTGATATGATTCATGATGAATCAGATGGGAGAACAGATGGAGCTGAAAAGTACCTCATCTGAGGTATGATCTGCTGGGCCACTTGCATGTTCTTGCTCAACACTGGTGTTGGTATCAAGGGAGGCAGTAAGAGCAAGGAGCCAGATGAAGGATCTCACTGGCCATGACCTTGGTTCTTCAATGCAAGGAATAAAGAAGGTGTACTTCAATCACAGATATTCTCAGAAAGAGCTTAACTGGTCCCTCTGCAGAGAGCAACTTGAGTACAGGCTTGGTTTGTCTAGTCAGAAGAGTGTGTGAGGAAGATTCAAGGATTCTCAAGTGCTGACTGTCCTGCCAGTTCATGACTCAGGTACACAGAGGTGTACCAGGATCAACAGCAAGCTCAGACCTTCTCATGATGCTCATCACGATGCTCACGAAGTGCTTAGTTCAGTCTGAATCAGAAGCAACTCTTTCATAGTCAGCAGAGTTGTGCTATCATAAAACCAGCATTACAAGACAATCAGGTCTTATGTTGATAATTATCCTGTTTCTTCACTTTGAGCATTCCCAACCATTTTAGCAATGCTTTCCACATCTTCCCCATGTGTTGTTATCTCCCCTGGCAGACTGTGGTTATTTGATTTTCCCCTGGTGCCAACTGTTGGTCTCAACATCGCTTTTGTGGCTTTGTTTGATGAGCAGAGGGCTGCCAGTGTTGCTTTCTGGGTTGGCAGCCTCCCCTGTGTGTAGTCAGGGAGAATAGATAGATGATGCCTTAACGGTGGTTTGGGAGAGGAGGCCTCGTGCTCACTCCCTTGCCGTGACAGAGACTCCAGCGAAAGTCCCTTAGTGTCCTTGCATCTGAATTGTCTTCTTGAACTCTAATTTCACTACTTTGAAAATGGTTTCTGTATTAATTAGTTGATCTCTCCTCCTGAAATTTTGAAATCAAACAGTTGACAACAAGCACATCTATGCTTATTCACCACTATTAATAAATTTTTAAAAAGGTTCCTGCGTAGACTGCAGTTTATGAACCTACATAAGGTAGCATAAAACCAGGATAAATTAGTAGTCCTAGTATAAACCTCCTTTGCAGGAAAACACATTCCTTTGTGCTGAGAGCTGCTGAAATGACGTTTTGATAAGCTTGCATCCACAATTTTATTTTTTTTATAATATGTTTTCCTCTTTCCACAGTGCCAGTTGTACGCTTTATTTAGGAAAATGTAACATATACACCTTCTCCTCTCCTTGCAGCCTCCTGGCAAATAAGTCCATGTTTGTCTCAGAAAATTCAAAGGTGCATAATTGGATTTGCTCAAAGGCTTGATTCAACTTCTTTGAGAGTTCATATTACAATTTTTTTTTTACTTGGAGGAACCATTAGATGTCCACATATCAGTGTCATCAGCTGCCTCACCTCGGAATATTTTAGAGATAAAATACAGTGCCTAGCTTTTTTTTTAACATTTCTTTTTCTTTTTTGGACTGCTTAAGCTACATGAGATGATTGTACCCACCATAGCTTCCTATTGCTGCCAGATGACTGAAAAAGAAAAGCTGAAGCTAAATTTGGATGTGCTTTCTCTTTTGGAATACGTTTAGTGTGCAGTCCCTTTTCTTTCTCAATTCAAGCATTGCTGCTAAAGCTTATCTGTGAATCGCTCTTAAAATCATCAGCCGTGGCCATTTGCAAGCTTAACAGATTCAAAGTAGATTGACCTGTTTCCCCATGCTAAAACAGTTTCACTGACTTGTTAATTTTAGAGTATGTTAGTAGCTTTTTTTACATCTAAAGCCTGATGTATCTGATTTTGATGCCCTCAAGTCAGTAATAATTTACCCCACATGTACTAACATGTCATTAAGTATGAATAAGAGTGTCACCATCAAGCCTTACGTAAACTTGTTTCAGGCTCACCCAATACACTTTATTCTGTTCTTTTCCCATTCTTATTTCTCTTTTCCTCCTTTGATTTTCTTATAGCCTTGACAGTTGTTTCAATGGCAGGTCGTGTTCTCTAGAACTGCTTTGTGGTACTGCTCATTGATTTTCCAAATCATTCCAGGTGGGATCTTACAGTAATGAAACCTGTTTTCAGTCAGGGTTAGGCACTATTAGGGAAGCAAAAAATGTTGGTTTTTTTACATCACCTTGAGGTTTCTCAGTGCTGGCTGATCTTCCAGTGTCCAGGACCTCCAGATGTGAGGCTGATAGAGAGTTGCAGGAGGTTGGCTTATGCAGCTGCACTATGATAAAAATGCCCAAGGAACTATATTAGATACTGAAAACAACATAACTTTTAAATATTAAAAAAAAAAAATTAAAAAAGCAGCACAGAGCTGGTCAGCTGCTGAGACCCATAGGAGGCTCAGCTGGGTAGAGCACCATGGCTCACTGTGCTGCTGCAGCTTTCTCTGCTGACACTGCCCTGTGCACAGCCCTGCTGCGTCCTGCAGCCTGAGAGGGGGGGGAAGCAGAGCAAGACACTGGAGACCCCTATTCAGTTCTTGGCTGTGTCAAAGATCTCCTGTCGCCTTGAATATGTCCCTTATCTTCTGTTACTATTTCTGTCTGTAATATAGGGAGGACATGTTTCAACTCCTTATAGAATAATTATGAAGGTAAATCCAAGAAAACATTCAAATGCTATTATAATAAGTAATAATGCTGGTAGTACAATTTATGAATGGGGTGGAATGTAAGTTCCTGTTTCTACAGAGGGTGAAGCTAATTCCAGTTTCTTTTTATAGTATTCTTTACTTTTCTACAGGTGCTCCTCGTTTCCTAATTAAATAGTTTCATAAAGAGAACTCTCCTCCCCTGCCAATGCATTGGAACCCAAGAGCAGAGCACAGGAAGCTCATGGGTAATGTCTGTTGATCACAGATCTCTTGGGGTTCAACTTAGGCAAAACATGTGTGTAGCCATTTAAAAGAAGGCCGTGCTATGTAAAAAAGAAAGTTGCATTTTGGTGTCCTTGGAGATTCAAAAAATTATCTCTGTCCCGGGCTTGATCCTGTTCCGATTGGAGGTGATGGGAGCTTTGCTGCTAATTTCACAGGGAGCTGGGCTGGGTGAGTAAGCTGGCAGTGATATTTAAAGAGAAGCAATGCCAGCGAGGTAGTCACTTCCAGAACACTGGGGAAGGCAAGCATGTTTTGTACCTTTCTGTCTGAAAACACAAGACTCTGACTAGTCCACACAGCTGGGGCAGGCTGCAGAATCTCATGCGTCTCCCGTGTTGGGGTTCGCTAAGCCATTCTGCAAGAAGGTTTCATTCCCCTAAGGGTGCTTTTGTCTTCCTCTACACTCCTTCCCAAAGGATTGCTGCTAGTCTCCTGGAAACCTGCCTCAGGGCCACTGTCTGTGCTGGACTCCTTGATTTACCCCATCGTGATAATCACTTTTCTTTAACACCCATGCTGCTTGCAGCAGCATCACTCCCGGTACGTAGTTCCTTGCAACCTTGCTGCAATGCTGCTGCTGTGTCCTTGCACTGCGGGGCTGCCAAGAGGCAGTGGCAGAGCTGAGCAGCTTGCTGAGGAACAGAGGAAAAGGTGCTCCATGCCTTAAACATGACACTTGCTCATGAACCCAATCTTAGACTGTTTCCAAGCATCTTCTCAGCACAGGTAGGACAGCACCCCTGTAGGCCACTCTTGGGAAGGCCCTTGCAGTGCCCTGCACCAGGTGGGATGCCTTGTGCCACGCTGTGGCAACTGTGTTTGACTTCCTCAGGAGTGGCCCGTGCAGAAAAGGGTGCTGGCTCCCACCTTTTCTTCCCCACTGTGCAAAGCAGGTCGGTGCCCGGGTCACCACGCTGAGTGCGGTGACAGCAGCTGCACCAGAGACGGCAGAACTAAAGCTGCGTTACTATATTTAGTATTTAACCACTGAGCCACAGTTTGCGTGAGGAAAGATGGATCTTCCTCGCTGCTCAGGACAGATTTAGGAGTATGCATTATCTCATGTTATGCGGTCTTCATTGTTTCAACCGTGGCCTGTTTCAACCGGCCGTAAGACAGCACTTCATGAGGCATTAGGCTTAATTAAAATTAACTTTCAACTGCCAAAACAAATAACCAGACTAAATGCATTTTCTTTTCCTTTATTTTGAGTTGTCTTTGTTCCTTTCCTGAGTGGAGTTACGTGGTCCTTCAGAACTGTTTGCCCAACCCTTCTCAAGTTTGAAGTAACTTGAAATAAAGAGCTCACGCTCACTTCTGCAGTGAGCATCTGGGCTCGGCTCCATCCACAATAAAAGCATATGCAAAATGAGGTGGGAGTTCCTGTTTGGGGAAAGGTGAAAGGCACAGTGCAAAAACAAAAGCCAATTTGCAGCTTTTCTGTAGCTCACCATGGAGTGACGTTGTTTTGACAGGTGAGAGGCAGTGTACCTCACTGCAACGAGAGAGATTATTTCTGAGTAACCAGAATCTCCCTTTGTAATGCGTGTGAAAAAGGAAAGTAGGCCAGAGAAAGAAACAATTCTCTCTTAGTACAGTCATGCTTGCTCAACAAAACTTAGAAGATAGTATCTACAGAAATACCAGCCTTTCAAAAGCACCAAGAATTAGGAGATTGCCTGAGTGTCACTACCTCATTTACTGAATCTGTGGAAAACTCTCTGGAAATTTGATCCACATGCCTGCTTATTTTTGGCTATTATGCAAAGAGTAATTACATTATCAACCAACCAGGAAAACAGGCAAAAACCTGTGGTGAATGCTACTGTTCCACTGATCTATTTAATGGATGAATGATCTTCTCATTTCATCTGCATCTGACTTGTAAAGGAGAGAAGGCAAAAAAGAATAACAGCAGTAAAACTGTAAAGAAAAGGGGATGGGGATGTTTGCATTGTTCTGTGAGGCACCATGCAAAGATACGCTTCTGACTAAGTTTGCAGTGTTAAATGCATGTACCTAAATTTAGCAGTGTGTGGATCTATGTGTCCTGAAAGCAGAGCAGTCCTGTCACCGTTACGCTACCAGACTCCACAGACCTACCCCTCAGCAGGGACTGCTATTTTGGGTACTGCCTGGCTGGCCCACCTCCTGCTCTGGCTCTAGGGCAGCCTCTCCAAATTTAGGCCAACTCTATGGTGATTTGTACATGCACCCAAGCTCTGAACCGTGTGACATTTTTCATTCAGGGAGGAGAAGAGAGGGAAAAGACCAACGTTGTCTGGCATCTGAGGAATGTGTACCTCTTTCTCCTTTTCTGTGGTACCATATTATTGCCATAAGACTCCAGTAAAATACCCACTGAAGAAAACTAAAAGATTCCCATAACATCAATAAGCTTTCAATCAGGCCGAAAGAGCAAGGTCGTGTGGTTGCCTGGCTGCTCCAGTTCTCCTACGTCCACAGCGGCAGGCTGTCAAATCCAGTCATTCACGTAAAATAACCTTCTGGAATAAAATGGAAAAGCAACAGCAACAAATGGAAATGATAAAACTGAGAGGAAAAAGAAAAAAATAAAAAAGGCAGCTGATGTGTTCTTAAGTTTCTCAAATACACAAGTAGTTAAAGATCAAATAGCTGCAACTGAAAATAGCAGGGCTCAGCTAATGCCATGTGGCTGCCGTAACCCTCCCGTGGTGCCCCACCAGCGTGATCAGCCAGCCCAGAGGACCTGAAATGTCCCTCTTTGCCAGGCATGGCAGGGCAAATGTGTCTCCTAGTGACTGGATCATTTTGCAAACTGGCCACCTAAGTAGCTGTGGGTAGCAGAGCTGCTCAAATTGACACCAGCTGCCTGAGCAATAAAGCCTCTTCTGTAATGTTCCCTCTTGGGTTGACTACCCCAAACTTTTACTGCTCAAACCTGTTGTTGCCCCTGTGCAGAACGTCTGCCCAGAGCAGGCATGCAACTGAGCAAAGCTGCTGTTGCCCTGTCCCTCCTGGGGTGCGCAGCCTTGCGGCCAAAGTCATGCAAATAATGCGTTGGTGCAGAGCAAAATCAGGTCAAAGAACTCCAGAATTCGGTCTGAATCACTTATAACTTAAGCACATAGAAGCCTGAGGGTATTTACAATGTTTCTTCTGTGGCCTGCTCATTTCTGGGTGAATTCATGAGTTTTAATGCAGCGTCAGAAGAAACATAAAGGTAATGTTGTTAACTGCTCCAAGTGCCGGGTGAAGAGTCACAGCAGAAAAACAAACCTCACCGAACTGTTAGATGTCTCATGGTAGATGACTCAGAAACCCTTTGTTTCCTGCTATACTGTTACCAATTTAGCAGGCTGCAAAACGAGAAAATGGAGCTGTGGATGACAAAGAAGAGATAATTTGTGAAAAATGCCCACAGCTTGTGGGGTAGATGAAAGACAAGATACAGCAATTACAAAATACCAGGAGACACACTATGTGGGCAAAGGGTGTGTCCAGATTCTTCAAGCGTTTGAGCAATTAAAATCCAAGTTATCATTCTTTCCAGTAGTCTTCTGTGTGCAGAAGCAGGTGCCTTTTCCAAAGATCTCTAGTAGATACATCAGATACATGTCACGTCTGGCACCAAATGAAAGGCAAACATTTAGGCTCTAGTGATCCTCAGTTTGTATCCTTTGTGAATTCCAGGGGGTAAAAGCCTTTTCTGTTAGGAAAGTGCAGAAAACAGTGCTATCAGTGGGAACAAGTGCAGAAGTTCAGAGGTTATTATGAGACCCAGGTTCAAGATTATTCACCTTTGCTTCTCTCATGTGAGCCAGACTTACCAGTGAAATTCATTTCATGTGTACGTGACCCAAGTAAGACTTCATGATCTACCACATAACCCCAAAGATGAAGAGTTAAATGCAGCTTTGGGCCATGTGTGAACCATCAAAAGTAAACGAATTTGCATTTTGATTACATTAGATACAGTTTGGTGAACTAAAACAAATGACCACTGTAAGATTTGTGGATCCTCCTGTGAATTAAAATGTTCTGTGTTTCAACTCTGAATGCTGGTCAGCAGAGCAATGCTATATAATAGGCCTACAGAATAAGCCGTGGTTGTTTCCTGTCATTCTGCTGTTTCAAACCGAACGCCTTAAAAATGAGAATTGGGAGAAGTGAGGTAGAATGGGAGCTTAGATTCTACTGGCACAATTTGAAAAGTAACTAAACAGTTCAATGGCAACTTAACAAAGATCCATGCTTGAGGAAGACATCTCCCTGGGGTTCTTGAAAGTATGGCATCTACATTCTTCTGTATTTCAGGAAGGAATTTAGAACAAGCTCAGAGGGAAAACAATTCAGAGGAAAGTCATGAGAATGATTATGAGAAATGAAAGACAGATCATAGTGAAAAATGCTGAGCGCGCTACCTATTTTCTTTATAATAGAACTGATTGAGGACTAACGCAGTTACAATCTTTATGTACCAGCACTGAGCACACAGCATGAATGAACGTTTCAGTATAGTGGACAAAAGCATAACAAGATGCATTAACTGAAAGGCAGACAGTTCAAACTAGGAATAAGGCACACATTTTTAACAGTGAAAGTAATTGGAACAATTTACCAAGGACTTCAGTGAATTTTCCATCAATGGAAATACATATAGAATGACTGGAAATTCTTCTAGAAGACACCTAGTTGAAACAAAAATTAATTCATGGAAGTTCAGTGGCATGTCATATACAGGAGGTCAGACTAGATTATCACAAATGGGACTTTAAAGTCTAGGAATTTACGGGAGATTGAAAAGATATTAACAAATTTTCTTCCAGTAGAATGTCCTTAACAAAGATCAATCTCTCTGTCTATCAATGGATTTTCCATACATTCCATCACTGTCTTAAGTCTTTCCCAAATAAATTAGATTAATGTAGTGAGATCAATAGTGATTTCCTAGCATCTTCTCTTTATCAGCCTGCCTTGGCTACTGAAAGAACTATGTAGTCTAAATATATACAATCTTTTATTCCATTTAAGAAACAACCCACCCAAATATATCTAATTAAAACATCTTAAAAATAAAAGTTTTAATGAACACATTAAAACTGCCAACAAAGAAATGCCAAAACTTTAAGACTTCTTTAAAAAATAGCTCTGATCACTTTTATATCAAGAGCTAAGTATTTTTACAAAATAATTTTATTCGCAGTTTTTGGATTTTTCTGAGTTAGTCAAGTGTAAAAGTTGTGGTTGGACCATGTGGAAAATAATCTTTACATGCTTTAATAGCTTCACTGATTTTCTTTCATCTTTCAAATGCCCCAAACTTGTCATGTGCTAAAACCAAGTCTGGAAAATGTCAGTCCCAGAAAACACGCTTGACGAATTAATAGCAACCCTCCAAAAAAGGAGTGGTCATATTAAAAACTGAACTCGGTGATAATTATAATGTAATTTTGGTGCACATTATCAGTTTGCCTAACCTAAGATGCAGACATTAAGTGATCTGCCAGCAGAAGTTGCCCGGGAGATGTGCTGAAGCAGCCTGTCTCTTGATGTCTGGACTGTCTTTTCTCCCTGGCTGACTTCATTCACATGCCTCATCATGCCAATTTACTCCAGTCCCTTCCCCTCCCTCCCCAGCAGAGTCAGATGTTGTAACTTATTTACAGTGAGGAGATTCCCTTGCTGGGTGAACTTTCTGTTACCTGGCAGGAGAAATTCCTAAGGAATGAATGCAGTCTCAATATCTGGGAAACAGCTAAGGGATTAGAGATGTCTTTTCCAGTCTCTGAAGGTTTCTGATAAAGACCACAGCAGCACCCTGCCATAAGTGCAGAAAAGTACCGATCCCATAAAAGACTATGGGAGCTTTTTTGCAAGTAGAAACTGAACATCCATGTTAGATACTGGCTATTATTGCCCCAGTCCCAGTTTTGAAGGAATTTGCTTGGGTGCAGATTTCACAGGTTTTATGCAAGTCAACCCCAACTGCTGCAGGGTGGTTGTATGTTACCCAGCGTGACAATGCGTACGAATGAATTCAGACTGAGAATATCCGCCGTACAGTTTGATGAGCATGGTGCAAGAGAAATTCACCTTCTTCCTGCTTCTGTCTGCCTGGCTTCTTTCAAATCTGTACTCTTAAACCTTTGTCCATTGAAAGACCCTCAGCTGGAACCTGTGGTAGAAATTTATCGAGCCAGGCACACTCTGTCTCACCATGACTAGAAGAAGCCACTTGGTGGCTTTCCAAGAGCTCCTCAGTAGAGCAGAGGCTAGAGCTGCCTTGCTTTACCATAGTCTTACCCTTGGAGATATGTGCACTGCCAGGACACCCAGGTTCTGCTTCCTGTTCCATTTGACTATGGTGAACCTAGCTTATTGTCTGAAGTGCATTTCAGTGGAAAAAAAAAATAGAAAAAATAAAATGGCCTGTCACAAGTGAAGTAGTTGGGGAATTAGTGAAATAGTGTGGAATTAAAAGAATGGCTTCTTTCCACAGTGAATGGAAGCCAGAATGGCTGTGAATCTCATTTCAGCATGTAGCAGAAAAACTGTCAGCCTGGTTATAGTAAAGATGATAATATTATGTTGTTTAATCTTATCTGGCTATGTCCCCTCCAGTGGTTTCCTGCTGGTAAACCACAGAGAAGAGAGGCAGTAAAGAAGAGAGTAAGTAAACTAGAGGAAGTGAGATGAAATACAGTATGCTCCTTTGGTTAATAGGGGATTCATGTGAAGGATATTGCTAATTAAAACCAATAGTATTTTCCTCCATCTGGGCTTTCAAAACCAGATTCAGAGGATACAGAGGATGTTTTGTTTCACTGAATTGCTCATAGTTTAGGGAAACCACTGGGATGAAATATTAGTATTGCGGTAAACTGCGCTTGTGCTTTAAGAGCAACATATGAAATAGACACTTTACAGATTGTGAATAAATGGTTTCACCCACATAATGTCCAAATGAAAGGGCAACTTGGGGTTAGAAGAGCAAAACCCATCCTCAGCCTACTCTGAGGTACAAGAAACTGCCAAACAGTAGTGGTTACTGCAATAAGAGCTCTTGTGTCCCCAGGCTATGTGTGTGTGGCTCCAGGGCTGCTGGACCTACAGAAGCATGAAGTCTGGGGATTGGCCTGCAGTGCCGAGCTTGGCAGCAGCCTGCGGATGGATGGCAGGGTGACTCACAGGGAGCCTGCGAAGCCAGCGGCTGCTTCCCTGCTCACAGCTTTCCTCTGCTGTGACCAGAGGGAGTTGAGGTTGCTCCAGAGACCTAGCCAGAATTCCTTTGTAGAGCACCTCACCTCATTAAGTGCATCAGGAAATACTGGGCAACGTCAGCAAAAAGATTTGTGAGTGAGATGGTATCTTTATGCATCGGTGAGATCTTCTGCTCAGCACTTACTTGCTTCACCTGGATTCTAGGCTTGTGCCCAAGGCTGAGGAAACAAACCTAAACTTTCTTCAGCTTGCCTATTCATGAGTGCCTTGTGTCAGCAAAACGTGCCTCATCATGTGGCTACCGGATGTTTTCTCTACCTTCTGCACCACTTCCAAGGATCCCACTTTAGCCTACTTCCCCACCAACAAATGGAAAAGTCCACTTCTGTTATTAGAGTTGTCACTACGTCACTGGAAACAAACAGTCTGTAGGAGATGTTGGAACAACTCTCTGAGTATTAATAGTGTCTGAAGACTGGCTTCAAATGTGGCTGAGCTGGGTACTTTGCAATTAAATACGAAGAGGAGAAGTGAAAAAAAGATGCTGCAGAAAAAAGTTGGCACCCCTCTTAATAAGAGCTGGCCAAGCTGTGGCCTGTGGGGTGTCTTCTGTCTTGCTTCTGCTTGTGTGTTCTCTGGTCCATAGCTGAACTGTTACGATACCTTCTGAGTCCACATTGTTGAAGGCTGGACTGTCCTGCTGTAAGTTACTTATCCCAAATCTGTGGCAAGGGAGCTTCCTTCATTAGACAATCCTTCGTTAGACAATTGATGTAAAATACATGCATCCTGGAAGCTGAAGAGAAAATCAGTCTCCTCTTTTCTCCCACCCTTTTCAAGAACATTTTTATGTTTATCAGTTTTTAGTTTGGGCTGGGGATTCCTCTTACCCTGTTTGCCCTCTGCTCTTGAGGCTTGAACAACCCTTTATTATTGCAAGCAGCTACTGTTTACCTCTTTTCACCTGTGTTCTGGTTTCTAGCCCTCGTTCTTCTCTTGTTGACTCCCCGAGGGTTCACAGATGGTAGCCTGGAAGCCAAAAGCAATGGTACTGGAGGAGTGAGAGGGGAAAAAAAAAAGTAAGAGAGGAAAAAAAGTAAGAAGGAAAAAAAGTAAGAGAGGAAAAAAAGTAAGAAGGAAAAAAAGTAAGAAAGAAAAAAAGAAAAAAGCAGTGATCACAGCAAGCCTCCAGACTGTCCTAACAGCAAAACCCTAATACATATCAGTGTGCTGGATCTTGTCAAGGTACAGTGAATGTATAATTTTGGGAATGCAACCTAAACAGCATTTAGCTTGTTGGCTGTAAATGTTTGGACCTGTTCAGTAAGGTGTCACAGTTCTGTCATGAACTACATTCTGTCACCTGAGAAATGTTTTTTTTTATTCGCAGGTAGTGCCATAGTTAGTCTGTTCTTTAAGGGAAGATGTCAGCCTCAGAGGCACCACACGGCAGGATGCCTAAGCATGTCTGATGTCCCAATTAAGCCCCTTACACAGGCACAGTACGCAGAGGGGTGAGTTCACCCCAAGTGCAGGAAGGAGTTAATCTCACCGCTCCAGCCTGGTGGGGATTGACGAGCATGTTCTCAGAGGATAAGGAAATGCCGTGACTTACAGATAACTTCAGACAGGGGTTTTTTAAAGCATAGCGTTCTTTAGGATAGTAGGTGAAACACCGAAATATTCTTGGAGAAAGCCGATTTGCATCCCAAGTGCTTTATAAAACGAGTCTTTCAAAGAAAACCCAGTAAGTAAATGCAAATGTTGTTCTTAGCATACCAAATATTACACCTCTGTCACCTATTAGTACAGTACGCTACCACCTTCCCAAGTTGGCACATGATAGGCAGCCAAGCTTATAAAGGAGGCATTTCGCTCCGCCGGCGGTGCGGGCGGCCGGGGCCCCGCCGGGGCGGAGGCGGGTCGGTTCCCGGGTCGGTTCCCCGGTCGGTTCCCCGGTCGGTTCCCCGTCGGGCGCGGCGCAGCCCCCGCGCAATTGCCCGAGGACACCTAGCGGCGGGCCCGGGGCGGGCCAGCGACCGGCCGGAGGGGCTCGCCCCGCGGCACCCACCGACCCCGGGGCTGCCCCGGAGGGAAGCTGGGCCGCGGGGAGAGCTCGGCAGCCGGGGCCGGCGGGGCTGGCGGGAAAGAAAAAAAGAAAAAAGCAGTGATCACAGCAAGCCTCCAGACTGTCCTAACAGCAAAACCCTAATACATATCAGTGTGCTGGATCTTGTCAAGGTACAGTGAATGTATAATTTTGGGAATGCAACCTAAACAGCATTTAGCTTGTTGGCTGTAAATGTTTGGACCTGTTCAGTAAGGTGTCACAGTTCTGTCATGAACTACATTCTGTCACCTGAGAAATGTTTTTTTTTATTCGCAGGTAGTGCCATAGTTAGTCTGTTCTTTAAGGGAAGATGTCAGCCTCAGAGGCACCACACGGCAGGATGCCTAAGCATGTCTGATGTCCCAATTAAGCCCCTTACACAGGCACAGTACGCAGAGGGGTGAGTTCACCCCAAGTGCAGGAAGGAGTTAATCTCACCGCTCCAGCCTGGTGGGGATTGACGAGCATGTTCTCAGAGGATAAGGAAATGCCGTGACTTACAGATAACTTCAGACAGGGGTTTTTTAAAGCATAGCGTTCTTTAGGATAGTAGGTGAAACACCGAAATATTCTTGGAGAAAGCCGATTTGCATCCCAAGTGCTTTATAAAACGAGTCTTTCAAAGAAAACCCAGTAAGTAAATGCAAATGTTGTTCTTAGCATACCAAATATTACACCTCTGTCACCTATTAGTACAGTACGCTACCACCTTCCCAAGTTGGCACATGATAGGCAGCCAAGCTTATAAAGGAGGCATTTCGCTCCGCCGGCGGTGCGGGCCGCCGGGGCCCCGCCGGGGCGGAGGCGGGTCGGTTCCCGGGTCGGTTCCCCGGTCGGTTCCCCGGTCGGTTCCCCGTCGGGCGCGGCGCAGCCCCCGCGCAATTGCCCGAGGACACCTAGCGGCGGGCCCGGGGCGGGCCAGCGACCGGCCGGAGGGGCTCGCCCCGCGGCACCCACCGACCCCGGGGCTGCCCCGGAGGGAAGCTGGGCCGCGGGGAGAGCTCGGCAGCCGGGGCCGGCGGGGCTGGCGGAGAACGGGCGGCGGGGCGAGTTCTGCTGGGGCGTCCAGCCCGGGGAGGGGCGCTGCCGAAAACAGCCTTCTGTGTAAGAGGGGGTTGCGCTGCTTGTTATTAACGTGCTGGTCAGGGGAGGGATGTTAATGACAGGGTGCAGGGAGGCGCTTTCAAACCGCACAAGGACCAAAATACACAGCGTGATGTAGAGGGCGTGAGGGTTGACTGAGAAGATCGAAAAAGAGAAGAGAAATCAGGAAGGACCGGGGCGGACTCTCGCTAAAGCAGGTCCCGAGAGGGTCGGGAGAATAACTGTTGTGGTCATCTGCTTTTCCTTCGGAGCAAGAGATGCAGCACACAATATGAATGACAGCCAGGAGAGAGAATTCAGCGATCACTGCAAAGAGTCTGAACTGCAGGAAGGCAGCTCGTCCTCGGAGCCAAAGGGACTCACTGAAAGAAGCAGGCAGAGCACTCCAGTAACGAGAACTTGGCCAGCACAGAAATCAGAGACGGGCACTGCCTGCCCTACTCTGCGCGCATTTACACCTCTCCTCATTCCTTCTCTTTCCATTGACATTTTCTGGGCTAGTTTTTCAAGGAATGAGCCTTCCAGCGAAGACACTGTCTGTAACATGATTAAAGTGGGAAAATAGACTCTTCCTTTCACTTGCAGTAGTTTTTTCAGAGGCTCCTTGTCAAGACAATAATAATATTATTCCTGTGGTTGTGCTTCAGTACAGAGACAGGCTGCTGCCTAACCGGACTAGTGATTTTGGGTAGAAATGGTAACATTCAAAGATACCATTTTAACCAAAACAGTAACACTCAAGAAGGAATCCAAACAGTAACTAATGAAAGTAATGTTTGCCAGTGCTTTTAGTTGCTTTGACACCCTAAAGTTTGTTCTAATAAGCTCGCATATACCTATGCTTACATTTATAATTGTGGACTGTATTTCTTGGTTTAAAATGTATACTAAAGGAACAGTTAAGCGCAATAACCTGAAATTTGGCCTGCCCTGGGTGTTTTGGATCTTTGGCATACACATGGCAGTTGCTTTCCACTAAAGCCTTCTGCTCTGTTTTTCCAGCAAAGGGTAGGCAGCGAGGAGAAGTTTACCAGGCAGAGGAATACTTGTAAATGTCAACATGCAGCCTCTGCTCACCAGAGCTGAGCGAACTGGTACAACCAGAAAGTTACAAACCCATGAGAGGTGGGCGCGGGTGGAGGGGAAAGCAAGCACGAGAGCAGTGGGGAAAAAAAAAAGAATCCTGTGTTGTTTCTGTAGGGTTCTGTAGGAGTGGACTTTATTCCAATGATGTTGCAGGCCTCGTAATTTGGGGTAGCAGATGGGAGCAGCCACATCAGTCCTGATAACATCTTCTATTTTGCAAGCTCTATGTAGAAGTGGGCTCTGTGATTGCAGATATGGCCCCTTGCAGAACTGGCCCGCAGAGCAGAAACAGGGAAATTCAAATTCCCAAACCAGACTTTGGTTTGCTTACCAGAACGCGTGGAGGAAGTGCAGGTACCTCGCCGTGGCTTATTTGGCAGGCAAACTAAACGTGTTCGGGGCTGTACGCGGGGGGAAAGCCCCGCCGCGGCTCCTGACCGCCTAGGATCGAAGAGCAGTGTGCGGGAGGCAGAGCAGGCGGGGGGGCGATGCCGAGGACCCCTCTCCCGCCTCTTTCTCCGCTGGAGGTGTGAAGCTGCCGGGAAGCACGGACGGGAACAAAGCCAAAGGGGTCGCCCCCCACCGCCAGCCCGGGGGGCCTCTGCCGGGGTGTCGCGGTGGCCATGCGGAGGTCAGTAGGGTGACACTGAGTCCCGGTCCCCCCCGCGCTGCTCGCCACCCCAGGGAAGGAGCCCGAGAGCGGGCGGTGCCGGGCCCGCGGGTGGCGGCGGCGGGGCGGCCCGGCGCGGGGGGACCGGGACCGGGTGACCGGGTCGGGGCGGGGCGGGCGGCGTTGTCCAGGGTCTTGAAAGGGGAGACAGAGGAGGGGCGG
>NW_015090922.1:26007187-26296835 GCF_001431845.1 Calidris pugnax
TCTCCCCTCCTTAGGTGCCGCGGGAGCCCGTACCCTTGCCCCCATCGGGGGCGGGGGGAGAAGCGGCCGGGGATCCCCCTTCCCCACCGGCACCCCGTCTTCGCCCCGGCCGTCACGCCGTCCCCGCCGCGGCGGAGCGGGGCGACTGCCTCCCGCGCGTCGCCTTTATAAACGGGGTTGTGACCTGCGGGGGGGCACAGGACCGGCGGCGGCCGTGGGGGGGTGTCAGCGGGGGTCGCCGGTCACCTGCCGGGCCGTTCTGCCCCCGGCTGTAAGAGCCCCGCTCCCAGCCGCCTCGCGTCCCTGCCCGAAGCCCACTTAGAAGAATAATGGCAATCACGGAGTAAGTTTGGCCGAGGTGGGACGTCTCCGGGGTATAGCTGCTTTCCCGAGCGGAGCCGGGGCCGCGGGTACCGCCAGCCGTTTGGGGTAGCGCAGGGACAGATCCTTTAGCCCGTGCAGTTCCCTTGACTGAATTTAATGCCGTTTATTTAGTTATCGTAGACGAGGCGCAACCTGTCTCCTTTTGCACCCTTTGTTATCGTGTAAAACTCCGACCCGTGTTCGGTGCTCCGTTCTCCCAGCCGACTTCTCTGGTTCGTTAAGCGGTAGATAAGCCGGTTGAGATCAACTTTGCTTTAGGTTGGGTTTTCCTGGCTCTTGTGTGGCGCCTGGCAGCGTTTTGGCGAGGTGGAGTACGGCCGTGCGAGAGCGGCAGTAGCGTTAGGCGGTCTTGACAAAGACAACTCTGAAGTTGACAAATTTCAGATCTGCCTGTTAACCTCCGCGAAGTGGGTCAGCAAACTGCCTCGGTACTCGACGCTGGGTTATTTTAACACGTTAGTAGTTTGAACGTTTTCTTTCAAGCTGGCTTTTCTAGAGGAAACAAGTTTTATTTTTTATGATGCAGAAGAGATGCAAAGTTAAAGAGAATTGCCCACGTAAAATTTCCCGAGCTCTTTTGTGCGCAATTTTCACTTCTACAAGTTAACACTAGATGGCTTTCTTATATCAGATATCCAACGGAGAAGGAAAGCATGTAATCCGTCTCTGCAGCCTGCTATTTCTGTATTTGTCTATTTTTTTCCTTTGCATGAATAGTAAACTGCCTTCTTGATCCGTTCTGCACTGATTAGACCAGAGCAGAATTTGAAGTTTGCTGACTAGCTGACATAATTCATTGTTTTGATCAGCTCATCTTGCTGCTTTCAGACATTATTTTGTATACGTACCACCAAAATCAAAAGGAAGTTTGTTTAGTTGGAAAGTAGCTCTGCAAAATATTTAGGTTGCTTTAAAGAAAGGCAGCTGGATAAGGAGGGATGTTTGAAAATGGGGAAAACCCAATAATTCGGTCTCAGTTGTTACTTAGTTTGATGGACTGATTTTAAAAAGGACCGTAGTGCGTTAATACTGTTTGTTCAGCTTTCTGCTCCCCTCTCCTCCCCGCCCCCGATTCTGTACCTAACTATCTTAGACTAAAGCATTTTGGAATTGGATTCGGAAACATAGTGCATAGCAGCATGCAGGGTATAGGAGTGCCTAAGCCTGATGCCTTATTAATCTATGTCTTGTGTTTCTCCAAAACTGTGCCTGTTGTCAGTGGGATGTGTTATTTGCCCCTTGTTTGCTTCTTCGGTGGTAGCTCTGAAATACTTCAATCTTAAATTTGATGTTTGAAATATCTTTTATTATTAATGCAAACATGTTTAAATCATCAAGTGCTATAATGCATTATGGATATTTAAACATCACTTATGCTCCACAACAGTTGATTTATAATTTATGTATCATTCACATTCAGAGACCTTTCTGAAATCTAGCTTTATATATTGTCTTGGTTTTGCATGCCCAGTGGGTTACCTTACTGGATCATGGTAGCACGTAGACCTAGCAAGAAGGAATACTTGTAAATATGCCAGGGTGTTTCACAAATTATGATCAATTAAAGATCATGTCATTCGTGTATGCCAAGGATACAATGTGAAACGTGGAACTAAAGAAAACCTCATTTCTTTGTAGCTGGGATTTCCTTACTGTGCAAATCAGTGTATTTTTAAAGACTCCTATTAAGTTTTCCTGAAAAAAAGATAATATGGTTTGGGGCTTTTTGTGTAGACATTTACTGACATACCATTACTCAAGTGCATTGTGAAATACTCTTGCAAATGAAGAGAGGAAAATGAGGAACTAAGCAAAGCAGTGGTCAAACAGGCAAAACCATCCCTTTCTTTTGCTGTTTGACCTTTACAAGTGAACCGAGGCAGTTCTTTTTTTCACTTTCAGCTTTATGTTGGACATAGTAGTCAGGCAAGGCATTGCACCTAAGCTTTTTATGTGCAGATCAGCTGTTCCAACTGCAGGAGAAAGTAAATATTTTCTCCTTGCCTTGGCTGGAATTAAGATTGTATTTAGATGGCTGGATGTTAAAATATTTTCAGTAGCTTTATACCTTTTAGTTTGATAATATTGAGTGAGAAATGCTATGTTACTGTGAAAATACATGGTAAGTTACAGATTGTGGAAAGAGGGTGGGGCGCTGGGTTATCTAGTTTCTCACGTTAGTCATCCAAGATTACCAAGAGTAGCTGCATTGACAGCTTGAAATGAAATCATGGTTTGATGAATGCTCTTTTCTCTTTCCATGCAATTTTTGCTTTGCAATTTAAAATACTTTGCAATTTTAAAATGTTTGGGCAAGCTGGGTTGTGAATCAATGAAGTCAAGAGGAGATGGCTGTTTATGCATTGCAATATTGTACTCATAGTAGAAATTTTTGATATGCTAGGTAGCATAATTTATATCCAATTGTTTAAAACATCACCTGCTGCAGAGTTAAGACAAACTTCAGTTTGTCCCTTTATTTATAAGGGAATTTTCATCCTCTTGTAAATCTGAACAGTTCAGGAACTTTAGGGTAGGGCTGCCCCTCACAGTTGTGTGTTGTTTTTTTTTTCCACCCCGTTTTTACTACCTGAATTATTTTGGGGAAATACTATGAAGATTGTCTACGAGTCCAAAAATCCAACAAGAGGAATTCCTGAGGACTGTTACAATCTATAGCTCTGAGTACAGAAATTGTATTAGTAGATTGAAAAGTACGTTTCACATTTTTCTTTTTTAGAAATTCTAAAAATACCAAATTCTTTCACGTAGATTGTATTAAGAATAATGTTAATTCCTTATGACATTCAGTGATGATGTCATATGACTGGTTAGATTTTTAAGAATTGCTAGGCCTTCACATGAACAGTTGTCTTATTTTTTTTAGTCTTTTGTGCAAGAGTGAACTTAATGTTAAACATCTGATTTATCCTGACAGAAGTAAATGAGAGTGACCCTGCCTTCCTTTGTAGTAAAGCATTGACCCCAGATTTAAAGCCATTTTCAGGCATAATTGAATGAACTGAAGATTGAGAAGGATTATTATAATTGGTGATACTCTCTTGTTTTTAGCTATAGACAGGACAGGAGTAGGCAGAAATGTCATTGTGATTATTTTGCACCATAGTTCTTGCTCAAAGATATGTAGACTTTGGTTTGGATCATGAAAGTGTAATTATATCAGCAGTTAGCTACTCATGATTTATAAATGATTTCTTCCAGTTTTCTTGAATTCCTTAAATAGTGATCAGTTCATACATAATTAAAGGTTTTGTTTAAAAAATGTCTTCAGTCCTCATGGAGACAATCTTCTGAGAAAATAATGAATGTAAGCAGCTGCTGTCCCATCTTTTTGGATGTGCGAGCACACAGCTTTATTGGATCTGATGCTTGTAAAACATTTTAGGAATAGTAGATCTTTGAAATGAAGTAGGCATTTGTTTTAGTTGCTGCTAACTGGGGATCTGTGTTCCTTAGGAAAATGACCTGTATTTACTACTACTTCTTCGTGGGTCTTTTGTTGTTGGTTTTTTTTGTTGGTTTGGGTTTTTTTTTGTTTTTTTTTTTTTTTGACGGGGCGGGGTGAAGCTGAGAGATGTGCTGTAGAAAGATACCATAGCTGTTTGGAAGTAAAGAATCAAGAAAGAGGCTGGTGGAAAGGCAGTAAATTGTCCTGTAGTAGCTAGGAGGCTGGAAGGTGGCAGTAGCTGAAGTTGTCATGACTTCTTCTCCCCCTCAGCAGCTCAAATGAAATTCTGAGCACAGGACTTGGGGTTTTGCCATTGATTTTGAATCTTTTCTTATATAATGTCTTTATTTGTTGTCCTGAATCCTGCAAAGTGACACATCCTGCTCTGCAGATGTTTTTATAATCTTCCTGTGTTATTTGCCAGTCATTCCTTCCTCCCCCTCTCCTTTTGTGCCCTGAATTCTCACTGATAAATTGGCTGTGGACTGTGAGAATGCCTGCCTGCTACCTCATTTTTGAGTTAGGCTTTTGAATCATAGGTGTTTCACAATATGACTTTTCAGACTTAAGTTATATGAAAATGATTTGATGGGTTTATGTTAGAGGATGCGTAATAGAGGTATAAAGGTCCCATACAACTTAACAATTTGTCCTTCCATTCCCTTTTGGTTCACCAACCATTATTTTAAACCTGATACAATCTAAGGTGAAATTATCATAGAATTGTCTAGGTTGGAAGGGACCTTAAAGATCATCTAGTCCAACCATCAACCTAACTCTGACAAAAAAATAAATAAGAAATAGGAAATAAAAATTACTAAACCATATTCCTGAGGACCATGTCTACCTGTCTTTTGAACACCTCCAGGAATGGTGCCTCAACCACTTCCCTGGGCAGCCTGTGAATTTATAGAACTATTTCACAGATTAAATAAACAACAGATTACAATACTTAGTGAAATGTATTTCTAAGAAAGGGTACTCTGGGAGTGCTAGAGGTTCTGTGGCAAGTTAATTCAAATGGAATAAAATGCTTTTTTTAAAACCTACTATATGCTCCTGAACACTTTCATAAATATTTTCTGGTGTTTTCTTGGTTCTGTGTGTGTATGTGTTGGGTGGTGGATTTTTTTGACACTTATTTGTTCCATATATATATCTATGAGAGGGAAAGGACATTCTGGGATATCTTGTATTTTATGGTGGATTTTTACATTTACTTCAGCCAAATTGGATAAATTGTGAAATGATGTGGGAACAAAGTGGCAATTAAGGTGAGTAAGGACAGAATAAAGCTTTCTATAGGTGTTATAAATGCACACGCTGTTAAAATACTTTTGCTGTTTTCTTTCCTTTTATGTGGCGGAGTAAAAAGGAATCCTGCAATTAATGCATAGTTAGCAAAACTGTCAGTGCAAAAGCAATTCTGTCTCCTATATTTTATGGACAAGGCATTTGTGAAAGATGAAATTTCAGTCTCTGGTTTTGTTTTTTTTCCCATTTAAGGTTTGTTTTTTTTTTTCACTTGAGAGTTACACATTATTTAATCAGTTCTCTGGTTGTTTTCATTTGTGGCTTTCTGTTCAAAACTATTTCCTCGTTATAGATATCTTATGTGCATTCAAGGAAAAGAGCACTCCCAAGTATATTTCTAGCCTCTCAGCACTGAAAATGAATACCTGACATGTTTTAGCATGAAATCACATTGCAATATTAGTGTGACACAAAGTGAAAAAAAGTGTGTGTGTGGGTGTGGAAAAGCGTGGCTGTGTATATGCATACGTTCTCATGCATAATGTGCATATCATCCATAGTGTGTAGGCAAGCATACACATTTTGCTGTGCTGGTCTTACTTATTGCAGTGGCCAGCTGTTCTTGAAGAATTAGGAGCAGTTTACGGTGATCAGGTTATCCTTGCTGTTCTGCTGTAGTGTAAAGTAAGCCTTGGTTTTTGCTTTGTAAGGTTGTCAGGACAACAGCTTATTATTGTTCCTAGTGGTTTTTTCTCTATAGCAATGAGGGAGCTGTTTCAAAGAGAGGGGTTGCCTTGCCACATTGGGCTGCAGGATTGCCAGCTGTGATTTGGGTTCAGCAGGATGCTCTGGGTTTGTCATGTAAAAATTCTAATTGATGATGAATGAAAACCCAGTGTGAGAATAATTTTGTTCATTGGACTAATGCAAAACAACCCATTGTATTTACAAACCCATGGCCTATTTTCACAGCAGTATTGTCATTACTCCTCTGTTCTCTTCCATCTGAGGCTCAGAAAAAAATATTTTATGTTTGACAGTATGGAACTATGATATGAGTTGAGACAAGGTAGGAATTTGTTTAAGGCTATTTTATGTCAGTGTGCTCCAGTCTGACACTGGAGCTAACAAGTGAAACCACAGGAGATTTCTGTTAGGTTTGGTTTGTCATGACTTCAACAAAAACATTATACAAAGTTGGTGTTCAATGATAAGCAATATAGTAATTGTTTTAGTGTTGTCATTTTGAAGAGCTACTCTTCTTGTTTCACGGTAAATGAGAAAAAAAAATGCCTGTTATTACACATGGAAACCTAAATGATGACAAAGGTGCTTCTCTTAATGGAGTCATTATATGCAAGAGGTGCAATAATTTATACTGAATTAACTTTTATATTGTTGGCATTCAGAAGTAGGAAACTTGTTGGGGTCTTCATCAGGGAGAATTGTATGAAGAGACCTTTCAAAGAATTTTATTTCACAAAATATGCAAACCTGTGGGACTTGATTTGGCACTTTCATAGCATCCTTTATATTGCTTATATAAAGATATCCCTTAGTTTAATCTTCAAATTCTTTGGTCTGAGTTGAACTGGAGTAGTCAATTAAGTGATGTCCAGGTAGGTAAAATCCGTTATCAAAACAGTAACCTTCTATTTCAAATTCCCTTTTCAGACAACTGAAACAACAGTCCATTCACAATTTGGCAGAGATGCATAGGCACCTGCATTCATTTGTGGAAGCTGGCTGACAGAATTAGAAGCTATTGGAATGAACCTGTTAATGCTCAAAATGTTTTCTCCTTCATCTAGCTGCCATTTTTTTTCGATGAGGCAGGTACTTCAGAGGTGGTTGTCTTCCCTCTCTGATTCCCTGCTACTTGTCGCCCACACCCCCAACAACTTTCTTTGTATATTGGTAGATCTCTTAGAATTGTATAGCTTTGCTTCCATAGGAAACCATTTCAAATGATTATTTTTAAAGGTGGTGGGGTAAATATAGTGATTGCTGTAATCCATAATAATGTGAAAACAGGCTTGCTTATTTCCACTTCACTACAAATGTAGAACTTGACCAGTTTGGTGCAAGCAGGAAACAGGATAGATGAGATTATCTGAATTGGTCAAGAGCTGTCCAGGTGGTTGCTCAGAGTGCTACACTGAAAAGCCCCAGGCAATCAAATATAAATTGAGCTCCAACAATGTTTTCTATACAAGATGAGGTTTCTGTTGTTAGAGCAGAGGGGTTTTCCAGGATTCTGAGCTTTTGTTGGCTTCTTACCCCGGACCCCCGAAAATCGTTATTTTAGTGGAGATTTCTGAGTGAAGGGCAAGCAGTACCTCATTAGCCTGAGATTCTCAGATTTGATAATTTTGCTAGTGTCAGTGTTTCATGTTTGGGATGCTTTGTGCATTTTCTCTGTGGTTGTGTAACTTTTAAAATGAAGTTTCTCTGAGCATAATTAAAGTTTCTAGGAAGATAATTACCCTTGAAACTTCATCTTTTCTATAAAATTTTGCTGAGTCAAACAACAAGCTCAAAAAATCTTGAGGCAGAGGGAGGTGTTGCCCAGTGTCACTGCAAAAAGCTTGTTTCTTTTGAAAGTAACTCTTAAAGATAGCTGACCATTCTTTCCATCATACTGATCTGCAGCAAATGGATACTGCTTTTTTCTAAAGTGTTTTGCTTTTACTTTGCATTTTAGTGCTGCATTTTTTAAAGTATTGTTAAATATATCAGATTATATTACTACTATCGAAGTATAAAGTGTACCTTTGTGCCTGGTAACATGCATGCAAGCAGTGTCTCTGTATTCACAAACAGTTAATTTAATATCTGCCTTGCTTTGTGCCTATGAAAATATAGTGGCTAAGTGTTAAAAGAATATTTACATATATGCATATTAATAATCACTTCTCCTGGGAGAATAGATGCTTAATGGTGATGTTTTTCTCTTTCTTACGTAGACTCTCAGTGTTCCTGTTCACTCATTTTACAACATCCAGCATGTGTGTAGGTCAGAGGTGTTTAAAGTTGCAAGTTAGAGTTTCTCATGAACCACTTTTTTTCCATACCAGCTGTCTCAACCGCTTCTCTCAGTACAATTGTATGAATTCTTAGTGGCAGCTACAGGAATCACTGTGGGGGGAAAGTAATAATGAGAGACATCAAGACATCTAAAATACGTTAGGTAGTCATCTTGGTGAGTTGACAACAGGTTGTAAGATTCTTTATGGCCTCTCAGCTAGTGCTGTCCATACTCCTAGTCACTTCTGGGTCACTGTGCGAAAATTTATTCAACTAAAAGTCCCCTCAGTAGACATTAACATATCTGTAGACATTAACGTTGCAGCTGCGTATGAAATACTAGTCAAGTAAATTGATAAATAAGTTTAACTTTCATGTATGTAATTCTTTGTATTGCTTTGTTTGTTATAGCGTGAAATCTTTCCCATTTCATCATTCATGTATAAGGGGGATAATGACTTTGGGTTTCCTTGGTTTGGTGGTGAAACTAGTTTTTGTTTTCATGGACTGTATTTACAGATTCTGAAACTTAATACCTTTCTGGTTTGTGTATAAACATTTTTCTTTAGTCTTAAGGTTTTTTTTCCCAATAGGAAGACCAATAGGAAGAAATCTAGTGTGTGCTTGGTTTTTTTTTCCTTTTTTTTTTTTTGGTATAAGCAGTAATTAATATGGCCTGGTGTGAAGTTCCTGACTACCTTTTATATGCTTATTGATAGTCCTGGGACCTTTCTGTGCACTGCTGCAGTGGTAAATGCCATCAGATGAGATATAATATCGCTTATGGCAGTTTGCCCATCATCTACCTTCATTTTTTCCAAGCTTTTAGCATGGTTTTCACAGGATCTGTATAACAAAGTTGCAATGTTACGGTTTGCGTGGCAAGACTTGCTGGATTATCAGGCTCAAAATGTAGCAGTTAATGATTTGTGTTCCACCTGGAGACCAGTTACAAGTGGAGTACTGTACTGGGACCTATCCTGTTTAGTAGCTTGATCAATGACCTGGAGGAGGAAATAAAGAGTGAAATTTGCATGTGGCATCACACTGGGGAGTAGCTGACAGGGCCATGAGGATGATCAGGGGGTTGGAGCACCTCTGCTGTGAGGACAGGCTGAGGGAGCTGGGGTTGTTCAGCCTGGAGAAGAGAAGGCTCCAGGGAGACCTAATAGCAGCCTTCCAATATCTGATGGGGGCCTACAGGGGAGATGGGGAGAGCCTGTTTACAAAGACCTGCAGTGACTGGATGAGGGGCAATGGCTTTAAGTTCGAGTAGAGCAGATTTATATTGGAAATTAGGAGAAAGCTCTTTACTATGAGGGTGGTGGAGCACTGGAACAGGTGGTTGAGGCCCCTTCCCTGGAGATATTCAAGGGGAGGCTCGATGAGGCCCAGGGCAACCTGGGCTAGTTGGGGGTGTCCCTGCTGACTGCAGGGAGGTCAGACTAGATGACCTTTGGAGGTCCCTTCCCTCCTAGATCATTCTATGTTCAAGGACAGTGCTCTGCAATTTAGAGAGGCTGGTGGGATGGATTGTAATGAACCTTGTGACGTTCAATATGGATAAATGCATGCTCTTACACCATCCAGGGAGGAGACTGACTGCTCGGGAAACAGTTCTGCTGAAAGGGACCTCTGCATTCTGACAGACACGAGTCAGTGTGTCAGTCTTCACTCTGATAGTGAAAAATGCTAGCAGCTAGACTTTGAGGTTGCCGGTATTCAGCATTCCTTAGGTCACCCCATCGTTTTGATTCCCCAAATATGCGAGAAACATTGATTAAACTGAAGCTAGCTCAGTAGAGAGCCAGTGGAGAGGGGCTTGGAGCACATAAGCAGAGGCTGAGAGAACTTGTGTTTCATAGCCCAGGCAATGGAAAGCTCAGGGGATACTTAATAGCTGCCTCACAAGATGATACCTAAGAGGTTATTAGAAGACAGGGCCAGGCTCTTTCCAGAGGTACACGTCAGGAGGAAAAGAGACAGTGGTCATAATCTAAAACAGGTGAGGTTCTGATTTGGCACTGGGAAATGAAAATCACCCTGAGGATGCTGTGGAATTGGAACAGGTAGCAAAGGCAGGTTGTAAAATATGCATCCTTTCCAGTTTTTAATACCATACTGGCCAAAGCCCTAACCAAGTTGATCTGGATTCACTGCTTGGAGCAGGAGGTCAGGTTAGACAGCATTCTGTGGCACCTTCCAATGTGAATTATTCTATGAAATATCACAGCATCTTCATGATAGACAACCTGATAATTGAGAATTTTATTTCTATGAAATATCACAGCTTCTTCATGATAGACAATCTGATAATTGAGAATTTTATTTGATATTACAGTGTACTGTGTTTCCACTTTATTATAGCACAGAATATTTCTCTAGCATGATGTTGGGAAGATATTTTTTTTTACAAGACTAAGAAATAGAGTATTACGTACTCAAACATTCTTTGTTTAAACCAGTTGACAAGAATTCCCAAATAAATTATTTGCAGTTAAATATTTTGTAACTATAGTATATAACAAAAGAACAAGCACTTAAAGAAAATGGCATCTTTTCAGATTTGGCTTCAGATATACTTTGCTCACCTTGTCACTAAATTCTAAAACAGATTAGCTATACTAGAATTTGAATGTGTGAGCTTCCATTGAGGGATTCTGTTGGATCTCTTCCAAAACATTGTTTTACTGTTAAAGAGCAGGACATGTGAGTTTGAAGTTGGCTCTCAGCCAGTCAAACATACATTTGTATTTAGTTCTTTTGCTCAGACTACTAATTTTAGTACTGTGAAACTTTTGATAATGTACGCTAGAGTTATCCATGTGGCTGGAAAAAAAAATAATTGTGATGTGTCAAATTATTTAAAAATCCAAATTAAAGTGATTCACATCTGAAAACAGCTGCTCTTTGCACCTTTTTATGTTGTCTTAACCTCTTAGCTTCATTTAACTATAAACAAGAGCCAGCAAAACCTCAGAAGATTGAGATGATTCCTGTTCTTGTTCATCCAGCTTCACAGTAATTAAGCTTTTAAGTATTTCTGTTTACCGAAGCATGAACTAGACCTTCAGATCCCTGTTTTGGTTTTTGTAATCCATTTTATTAAGTGTTTGAAAACTCAGAGGTTTGTATAACATTCAGATTCAGTATGAAAGAGGTTTTAAATGCATGCTGAGTTAAGTATAACAAACAGGAAAAGGAATGGAAATAGTTTCCTTTAGGGTAAAATTCCTTAAAGTTGAATTAACCCTGATACATAGTGCTTGTCATTTGGCAGAGATGTTTATGACTTAAGTTCTGTAGACTTTTTACTAAAAGTGAGACAACATGGAGAAGCTCAGTCTGACATCTTTTTGAGTCATATTTTCAACAAAAAGAGTTTAAACTTTGTTAAACTGATGTATCTCCAAAATTGTTGAATTAAGGCTGATGGTAGGTACAGACATCAGCAGCCCTTGCCTGAAACCTCCTTTGTCTTGAACTGAAGTAGTCCTTTCCTTTCTAACCCAGTTGTTGCAGAAAACTACATTATTGATCTTTTTCATAAATCAGTGGCACTCAGTGTTGATTTACTGATGGGTTGCTGTTGTGTTGTTTGTTTTGTTTTCTCCTATTCTATACTTTTAGTGGAAGGATGTTTCAGAGACTCATTTCACTGAGCACTAGAATTTCCTACTAACCTGTATGTGGAACACGTGCTGAGATTTCAGCCCATTTGTTTGATTTTACCAATATTCTTGTTTAACCCAAATACTTTTTCTTCCTGATCCTTACAGACAACTTGATCTGTCAGACCTCATCTTTCTGAAGGTAATCTAGCCAATTTGTAGCCAGTCTTTGAACAAGACAGTCGCTTAGCTTCCTCTTGTACAGTATGGTGACTGGGGAACGGAAAGGCCTTCTCTACACTTGTTCTATTTGTGTGTTTTTGTTATGGCTAATAAGAATTTAAGCAGCATTCTACACCGTTTTGTCAGTGGCAAATAAAATCTCATTAAAGCTTTGTCTGTGTTTGTCTCTGCTGGAAATATAGTGCAGTTGTGTCTTCACGTTGAGTACAATGTCATTGTTGTTCGCTTCCTGGTGTTTTCTGCTGATGAACTACCAGACTGATCAAAATTTTGTCGTGTATTTCTTGAGGGAGTGACTACAAACAGAAAATAAAAGTGAAATTAAATTGTTCCTCAAAACTTACTTTATCTCTTCTTAGTTATATTTTTACCTTCCTTTGCAGTGCCAGTGCTTCTCAACTTTGTGTTGTATTCAGATTTCATTAGTAACTTCCACTTTGTGACAAGGTCATTACTGAAAATACGAGGTAAAACTGATTCCAGGATGGGTCTTTGGTTTCATCTAATAAACTGTTTTAATTTATTTTCATGAGAGTCTACTGTCTGTTTACTTGTTCTGTTTTCAGTATGGTACTGTATCAGATACTTTCTTAATTCCAAGTTTTAACAACAGCATTTTTTTTGTATACTGCTGATGAGCTGTTCTAGGGAATCTCTGCTGTGTAGAGCTGCAGTTCCTCAGGCTCTCCTTCATGCTTGTGAGAACCCAGCTGAAGCAGTAGCTCTTGCTGAGGTCTTAAATAGGTAAGACTATGGCTTATGTACCAAGCAGTGACAGTATCATTGTTTAAAATACAGTGATAGCAGTATGGCTGTCTCATCTCAACAGGAGTTGTAAAAAGTATGAAAAGCATGGCTTCCAAAATCAACATGGAATTCTTATGTCTTTGAAAATATTTGATTTGACCAGTTACTGTTTATTTAAACGTTCCTCCAGCTTTGACACGAATATAGATGTGTTCCAAATTAATGCCTTGCTATTATGATTTAGATGTGGAATAGTGCCCTAAGTGGAAAATGGTATCGTAATGTGTGGCCTTGGTTACTGCAAGAATGATGTTTTCACATACAGAGTAGCATCCAGTATTGTATAGGTCTCAGTATATTTATATCATCGGTCATTGAACCATCAGAAAATACCAGTATTGAATCCTGATTTCCTGTCATGTGTTACTAATAATTTTGCTTCACCGTTGCTGAACCTAATCCTAGCTGCTGATACCAGAATCAGTAACTATCTGTCTCCATCTGATGTTTACTCTCAAACGTTAACCTGAAAAAAAAAAAAAGCTTGAAAGCTCTACAAGTACTTGCTCACTTTGCAGTGATCTAGTTTCCCATTGCCCACATGTGAATATACATTGGAGTATGGAACACAGTAAGTGGTACTTGGGAAAGGATATAAAGTGATGTTTTCAAACTGGAAAGCCAGAAGGTAAACTATGGGTTTCCACTTAATCTGCCTAGTTTTTGAAGGGAGCTAGGCTTAGTCCTAATAAGTGTTCCAGCTGAAAATTTAAACAATCTGCCTAGAATTTTCATAGCTGTGAAATGTGAGCTTCCTTCCTCTAAACTGTATTCTTTCATACAGTCCAACTAGTCTTGATTTTATCAAGGCTGGCACAAGTGCTCATGGAATATACAGGACAAAGCAGACCTTTTTGGTCTAATGTCAAACCAAGTTCTGCAGCTGGCCAGCTCACACATGAGACAGAGTAGAGTTGCTGCTTTTTGTAAGTGTATCTTATAAAACTTTCAGAACTAAGTAAGTTCAAACAAGTCAATAAAACTCCATGGGCATCTGGAAAACAGTAAATTATGCTGAGAATTGTATTACAGGGAGCAAGGAGTTTTATTTTTCTTTTAAGGCTTTTGACTCTGATTCTTAAATCAGTTATTCATGATTTTGATTCATTAGTGGGTTTACAAAGTCTGTTCATTGGCATTTGATTTTCAGAGCAGGACTAAGCTTTTGAAATTAATCTCCTGATCTTCCCATTTACCAATATTTTGTTTGCATGATGGGGTACTTTCAGAGAATGTCATTATATTCCTTTGTAATGAAACTAACCCAAATAAAATGTTAACCTTAGCATAAACTGCATTTCTAATTCTGAATGCTATACAGTGGGACTGAGTAATTGAGAAAATGACGTTAAAAACAACATGGCTGAAGGTGGCATGCTTTGCAAAAATTTGATATGAATATGTGAGAAAAAAGCAAATAGCAAAAGGAAACAAAATTTGCAGAGTAAGCACTTATTTCTAAGTATTCAGGAAGTAAATTTTTTCTCTAACTTGTTATGACTTGAACAGAATTGTTAGAAGTATTGTGCCTTCATTTTGACCAGCTCACTAAATTTGAGTTGAGAAATCTGAGATATGGTTGCACAATGGGAAGGGTACTTAAAACAAACAAAACTCATAAAACCTCTCCACGCTGCTAAGGAAATGTGGTTGAGAACTTTTGAGGTTTAAAAGCATTTCATCAGCAGCACCTACTTTGCTCTTCAGTTTTTGCATTGGTTTTTTTATTAAGGTTCAGCTTGAGGCGGAAGAAATATGTATCTCTTGAGCTGTTCCCCATCTATCCTCCCTTTTCTTCTCATGAAAGCAGTATGTCTGTCATTTAAATTCTTAATGAAAAGATCACAGATTACTATCTTGTAATGGTTATTTTTTTCAGTGTTTAATTTTTATAGCTTTTGCTTGCTGTGGTAGTTTGACACTCAGATTTGATACCAGTGGTTTTGTTATGTACATCAAAATAAACACAAAGCTTCCTATATTTGCTTTGTATTTTTCTTTATATACTGCTTTCTGGGCTTGTTTTTTTTCTGTTCATTTAAAATGAATTTCATGTTCAGCCCCACTGAAATTATACAGCAATGAAATAGACTTGTATGGTGTGGAGCAAAATTTTAATTAAATATTATTTACATCACAAATTAGTTCATGATTTGAAATGGTGAAAATAACTATTTTAAGTGTAGTTAGAAACATATAAAGACTCAAAAAATAATTATGTTT
Organism: Calidris pugnax; assembly: GCF_001431845.1. Lineage (NCBI taxonomy): Eukaryota > Metazoa > Chordata > Aves > Charadriiformes > Scolopacidae > Calidris > Calidris pugnax. Next base: position 26,022,206 of record NW_015090922.1, read on the forward strand.
GGTGGTTTCTTTCCTCTTTAAAAAAAAAAAAATGCACAGTTTTAAGGTTTTGCACTCTTGGCTAACTTTATTGTGAGTGTCTCTGTGAACTGGCCTGATAGACAGTGAAAGGTACAATGTAAATAATCCTTTGTAACATGTCCATAAACTAATAGTCTGGAGGTCTCTGTGCTTGCTGATGTGGTAAGGGACAGACCCTTAAGGGAAAAATTCTGTTAAGTATTATAAAAATGCTTTATGTAGGGACTTCACTGATAATATAAAGCCAAACTCATGTGGAGCTGTTAGGAGGTATTGTTTGGGGCTCTGTGATTTCCCAGCTACTATACAGACTGCAGTGAGACAAAGATATTAATGAGATAAAATTAATGTTTCCTGTTAACATCTGAGTAAGCCAGGTAGTCACAAATTATTCTGTTTTCTTATATTGGATATCCTAGTCTTCACCCATAACTTTTTTTCTCTCCATATTCATGACTAACCCCCCCCTGTTGTTTGATATAATTCCATCTCTAGCCACAAGGGTCAATTTTCTCTTCTGGTGGATGCTCTGCACAAGGTTCATCTGAATTTGTATTGTCTACTACCATATCAGGGGAGTGTAGTGTTGTCTTCATTCATCTGTTACTTACATGAAGAAAAGAAATAAATCAATGAGACAATCTTATCTGTGTTTATTTAAGCATTGAAGGTAAATAGTAAATTTTAGATTCAAACAGAAAAGCCAAAGAGTTGAGCCCTTTGGAAATACAGGTTGTGCCAAGAGAGGCTTTCATGCGAATTGTTCAGTATCTCAAAGCAATTAATGTTCTGTTACTGGAACTTGAGTAGGATGGCACTGTGTTGCCCAAGGACTAATGACCAAAGTGGCAGCGGAAGCTTTTATATTGGTGCCAATCAGTCATCAAAGTTGCTCCAGGAAGATTGAAGTGAAATACTCAAGATTGATTCCAAATGGTGTATTTTCATGCCTACCAATATAGTTATGTAGTCATAGATAATAATGTGATTCAGATCTCCTCTGAAACTTTTGCTGAGGTGAGAAAAGAGCTTCTGTCCCAGTCCTTGATACAGCAGATGTCATTCCATGCTGTGTTAAGAGTATGGTTTGTGACACCCTGACTCCTTCGCTGTGTAGCTCTCCTAGAAACAAAGCGATGAACTTTGCAGACTAATGGTCTGGTATAGGAAATCCTGTATTTGTAATGCAACAGGAAAAATGTGTATGTAAAAGTAAAGATATCATTTAAGTGTTAAATACATTTTTAACATAAATCTTGTTTTCTTAACATAAAAAGCCTGTGACAACTTTAAACCAAATAAACCAGAGCACCTTATATATTCTTTTTTTAAAAGGAATAACTGCTAAGATGTGTCATATATAGGAATATATGAAAAAAACTGTACTCAAAATCACTGATGCAGTACCAGCAACTTTGTAAACTGTTAGTATGTTTGTAATCTAATTTTCTCACATAAAGCATATTTTGCTTTAGCTATTAACAGCTGTTACTTCCAACAGTGTCTTTTTGTGCTTGTATTTCTGAGTTGTTGCAGTTGTGAAGGAGATCAAGATACATCAAGCGTTTTGGAGAAAAATATCTGTGAAAAAAGAAACACTGATAGAGAAGGTAGGATAGTTTAGTGGAAAGTCTTACGTTTAGGGCTGGCCCATGGAGTGGGTTTTTTGATGTATGAGCAATGACAAGACAGAATAATCATCAGTTTATACACTGATAAAATCCTGTTTTCAACATACTATTTCCACAATACTTTGAAACTCTCACAGTATGAAGTAAAATGTATAAATGTTGGTTTTGTTAACAGGAAGAAATGTTTCAGTTGAACTCATGTTTCTTTACATCATAATTTTCTCCTGTACTTTGTGCTACTGAGTAAAAGAAAAGCATAAATGGCAAGATGACTGAAGGGAAGGCTATTCAGACAATTTCTTCAGGTATTTTAAAATTTACAGAGCAGAAGGGTGTAAGAGTGGAAGACTGTCCTCACTAACTGCTGCTGATATTGATTGTTATGGTGATCATTAACAAAATCTTCAAATAGAAGTGATTCATTTTTTCCTTGGCTCATGGACTGCTGGAGGAGTTAGAGGCTGAGACAGACTCTGAGACAGCAGGCAAAGAACGAGGAAAGGTGGAGAACGCTTGAGTACAAGGTGTGGGGTTGAAGTGTGTCCTTCTGTTCAGCCATTGATGACTATCAAGGAAATTACTGTCACTCAGAGCTACACTTTCCATTCATTCCCCAGGAAGCTCTTTTCTTCACCTCTTCTTTGAAGTGGGACTTTTGGCTCGCACATGCTTTATCTTGCTTTCAAATTGCTGTATTTAACCATAATGCTCTGGCTTTTGTACTCCTCTCACTCTGAAAAACTGCTAATTTAAAGTCAGTTCAAATCTTAGTGAGGTTACTTGGGAATAAACTGATAGAAACTACTGTTCTGAGCCTTTTGGAGAGAGTGTTGTAGGGAGTCATGGATACACTACAACAAAATTGTAACTAATTGTCAGTAGCCCAGATGATTTATAGCAATAATATAAAAATTCTCATAGTCGAGCTGACCACAGTAAAACCTTGCAGTTATTAGATGTTATGAAACCTAAAACCTAAGCTTCTAATAAAATGTTTATAGCCTTCAACTTTTTTTTGGCAGTAAATTAAAAAAAAATCTGTTTAGAATGCATTTTTTTCTTAAACTGTAATAACATAATTCTGACTCTAATACCTTCCTCCTCCCACATAGTCTTTCATTCTACAGTAAGACTTTTTCGTGCCCTTCAGTTGTTCTCTATTCTGTCTCCCACAGTGCTCTACTGACTTGCCTTTACCCACTTGTGGAACAAAAAAATCACTTATCTTCTTTGTTTAAAAAGCGTAGGCCTGTGGTACAACAGCATAACTCACGTAAGGCTTGGGTGTTGCACTGCTCCCAGAGGGGCACAGTGTGGAAGCTGGTACCTCCTGGTGAAACACAGCTGACTGTCAGCTCATATGGTCCTTCTGGCTGGGAAGTGGGCACTCAGGGTTACTTCCTGCCTCCTGCCTGTAGGATTTCATGTTCACAGCTGACAAAAGGAGGCATTTTCAGCCCCTGCTGTAGGCCAGGTTGCCCCTTGAGCATTGGCATATTCCTTTTCCAGCGATGTGTTTTATGGGATGTGTACAGTATGTAACATAAGAGATCTCAGGAAGGTTTTTCTGCTGTTTTGTTTTAAAACTCTTTTTCCTGTGATAGCATATCCTTTCAATAAAGGAGTAAATGGCAGTATGTTTTTGATAAATTTCCAGATATATTTGTTCTTTCAAGCTACTTAGACTTTAAATGATTTTATTTCCTCATCAGTTAGAGGAAATAAAAACATTGCAAGAGGTTCCAGAGATCAGACAGTCCATATATGGCTCACAAAGATAATGAGGGTTTTTTTGTTTGTTTATTCAGTGGATTTTAAATACCTAAACACTTCTCAGGATACAAATCTTTTTTTCTTTTTTCCTTTATTTGGTACCCATAGGATTACCACCCTTTATCATATGGACAAAATATTAAAATATATGCATAGTCTGGCATTCAGGTATGATGGTGAGGGAAGCCTCTTGAGTTCTTTATGTCATCAATATTTTGACCAAAGGTGGGGTTTTTTCTTCCTTTCTTTCTTGTTTTAACATCTTGCCTGGTACATACGGTTAGTATGTCTGTATACTCTGGAAATTATTTGTAAGACTAATGATGCCCCAGAGATTCCTTGCTCCTTCAATTTTTTCTCTCTCCTGTGTGACTACTGTAGCCACTGATATGTTTTAATAATATTTTTATAATCAAAGATGAGCAGTTTCTAAAATTTACAAACTACTACCACATGGAGAAGGTAAGTTAATAAAGATGCCAGTATCTTATTGGAAGAGTTGATAATATGCATATTTAAGAGGTAACAAGCTGTAAGATTATGTTTTCTGGGAAGCTAATATGTTAGCAGCAGTTTCTCTCCACAAACTCATGGGCTGTAGAATAGGTTCTTGGTCTTTTTTAGCTCTCCATATTTATATATATTGTATAAAAAGTGGATACTAGCTGCCTTCAAGATGCTCTTAAATGGAGGGACAGCGAGAAGACTAAGTGAATGGAAACACATGTGGAGTTTGAAAATATTAAGAATACCCTCCCTATATACAAAATGCTCTCAATTTTTCTGTTAATAAAATGGATTGTTCATCTAAAAAAAAACACAACAAAAAACAAACCAACCACTTCAAGTTTTATTTTTAGATATGAAGTACTATATTGGATGAATTTGTATAGAGGGGTTTTTATTGTATCAAGAGATTCCTCTTCAGCCCCGGCTATTCTTTGACTTAGTACAGATAGGAGTGCAAATCTCTATTTTGTGATCATTGATATTTTGAGTAGAATATTTTGAAAATTTGGACTCTATATTAAGCAGGCCTCAAGCTTGCTTTGTATGTCCTTCCATAAATTTTTTCTTAAGACTACTTTTCCATTATTATTTTGGGAGCAATTTATGACAAAATGGTGACCCATTTGTATAGGCGTTCACAAGTGAGTAACCAGTCTGAATTCCCTAACCTTTTGGCCTTAACAGAACAAAACAGATCTGTCTGAAACTTTATGCTATCTTTTGTGATTGAGTGATACATGAGAAAAATGGAAAACTTGCAAAGTGAACCTCTTTTTGTAGAGAACTGTCACTGCTCTGCGTAGCTGATACAGACTCTTTTCAGCTGTCGCTTTCAGAACAAAAGAGATGAAGCCTGTGACTGGATTTACTCCCGCTATCCTAGTCTGATTTTTATCTAAAGCCAAGCCTGATGCCTGCAAGGTTTCAACCATTTGTCGCATTAGAGTGCCAAGGTCTAAAATTCTGACTTTTCCGTGTTTCCTAAGTTCATTGTCAGCTTTTAAAGTATCTTGGTTTCAATAATCAACATACTATTTTTATCCTCTTGTGGGGGATTAAAAAAAAATAATGAAACACAAATATTCTGCTTTTTTCTCCAAAGAATATTATATGGTTTTTTATGGTCTTTTTTTTTCTTTTTGTCTATACATCTTTAAAGGATGTTAACTTGAAAATGCTTCTGTTTTCAGCAAAAAGCAGCTGTGTACCTGTTTTGTTCTTAAAAGTATGAGCTGCTTAAAAGTGCTATAGCTGGTAATCATGATTGAAACAAGAAATACTAATTGTATTGTGGGAAGGGGAAAAAAGGGCTGGGTGGCATGTTCTGAATATAAGCCAGCAGTGTACTCAGGTGGCCAAGAACGCCAATAGCATCCTGGCTTGTATCAGAAAGCGTGGCCAGCAGGACTAAGGAAGCCATCTTCCCCCTGTATTTGGTACTGGTGAGACCACACCTTGAATACTGTGTTCCGTTTTGGGTCCCTCACTGCAAGGAATATTGAGGTGCTGGAGTGCATCCCAGAAAGGGCAATGAAGCTGCTGAGGGGTCTAGAGCACAAGTCTTATGAGGACCAGCTGAAGGAACTGGTTTTTTTTAGCCTGGAGAAAAGGAGGCTGAGGGGAGACCTTATTGCTCTCCCCGACTACCTGAAAAGAGGTTGTAGTGAGGTGGTCGTTGGTCCCTTCTGTTAAGTAACAAATGACAGACAGGAGGAAATGGCCTCAGTTTGCACCAGGGGAGGTTTAGGATAGATTTCTTCACTGAAAGGGTTATTAAACATTGGAACAGGCTGCCCAGGGAAGTGGTTGTCATCATCCCTAGAGGTGTTAAGGAGACGTGTAGATGTGGTGCTGAGGGACATTGTTTGTAGTAACTTGGCAGTGTTAGGTTAACAGTTGGACTCAATGATCTTCCAAACATCATGATTCTGTGTATAGGGTATTTGTAATAGCTGCAAAGCAGTTGTACAGTTGTCATTTTTTTTTCAGTACTGCTCAATCTTGATGTGCTGCTTTCTTGTCAAGCCAGTCTCAACATTCTAGTGAAGCGGTAGGAGTTTCTTAGGTAGAGCTTTCTACTAAAATCAAACAGCAGTAATGCTATTGGCTTGGGGAGCAGGGAAATCTTTGCCAGATGGGAGTGGGGTGAGTGAATGGGGTGTGTATGTGTGTATGCCTATGCACACATCTGAAATGTAGAAAGAGTAATAAAACATAACTGTGGCTGTTTCATTGTCTGTTCCACACATGCAAAAGAAGCAAACCACTATCTAGATCTGAAATAGACCACTGGTTCTTACTTGTTCTTTTGATCTGGGTTTTATAAGTCAGCAGAAAGAGACAGGTTATCCTTGGTCTGTGAAGTTTGCAATTTAGAATTATTTTTATTGTTTGCTAGATACCTATTCATGGTGGAAATGCTACATTACTTGACTGCTAGTTTTCCTTATTTTCATCCTATTGCAATTTATAGAACGGAATATACTGTAGGTAGCATTCTTAATGGGTATGAATTGTTATACAACTGCATTATTGACATAACACTGTATGGTGGCTCACACTTTTTCAAAATGCCTTGTAAATCAGTGAGTATTTGAGTCCAACCTTCTTCTAGTAGCAACTGAAGCTTTACAACAGAAGGGTTTGTCTTGGTTTAGTTTCTAGAGTTTTTAGAACTTTGGCAACCTTGAAAGTTTCTTTAGGTCAGTTTAAATTAATCTTAGTTACTGAATGCTTTTAACAAGACCAAAAGCCCGTGTTCACAACAACACTGAAGATCAAGTTCCTGAATGAGTGAGGGAGACTTAAGGCAGAAGATATGGCATGGCATATGGTGCCAAAGCTCTTGAGCTCTGCTCAACCTGCACTAGCTAGCAGAATGCACAAAGGTACAGAGCCTTGCTGTCTCTCTTAAAAATGATTATCTATAAAATATTTGGATGTAAAAGATGGCAAGAAACTTGATGTCCTTTTAAGTCCCAGTTAAGGTACACATTACTTTGCATTCTCTCCTATGCTAGGAGCATGAATCTAAAATTAGAGCTATTATAACTAATGTTTGGAAAAAAAAATACAATGCATGACTTAGAAAACATACACTGAGAGAATGAGTTCTCTTTCTAAAAATGTAGTCATTTGCATTTTGTTTCACAGAAAACGTATTTGAATATATTGAACTATATTATCCTAATGTAGTCTCCTATTTTCTATTTACATTTTTTTAGGTGTTCTTAAATATGTCCAAAACCTACTTACTATTGTTTTATTTAGGAGAAGGTTAGGTCATATCTGAATCATGTTGAAATCTGTTAAATCTTAGCTGGTGGCGTTTTAAATTGAGAAGGTAAACGCCTTTTTTAACACTGTTTTTATTTCTGTGATGTGTGCCGATTTCTAAAGTGTGTGCAAAAATATGGGGAGTGGATTTGTCTCTTAGCCAACTTTTTTTTTCCCATCTTATAGGTGGCTATTACTCCTGTTTCACAAATACTGAATAGCTGTAACTGCTCCGTAGTTAAGGACATTTATTTAAGTTCTGCAGCAGATGGCCTCTTTAAATGCACAAACACAGGGACTATCTTACTGAAGATGGAAAGAAAATTACAGTATATGGCACATGGCAAAGTGAAACTGTTATCCCTGCTAATTATTCAGTAATTTAGATGTGTTGTATGGTTTTTCTTTGCCTCAGACAGTAAAGTCTATAAAAGTCCATGACAAATACTGCTTTCAAATAGTTCTGGTAGAGCAAACAAACCTTGTCCTTAGTAATTTTTTGTTTTACAGGAGGCAGGCTATTACCTGTGCCTTTCCTTATCTCTTTTCTTCAATAGTGCCTTTGGGGTGCTTCTAGTTTGATTGGCAGGCTGGCATATTTAGCCATGTCTGCAATACAGACTGTGTGTTTTTCATTCAGAACGACACAAACTATGCCATGTTTGAAGTTATTGAAGCTTCATCTGCAAGAATAATGGATTAAAAAATTTAAACTGGAAATTTTGTACAATCAAAATCCTATGTTTTTTTAATATAGAAGAGAAAAAAAAATCTGTCAAACATAACTGGAAAAGGAATCAAAATGAGGCAATCCTGCCCAGAAACCAGGTTTCAGTTTCAGGTTTCTTCAGTAACTGTTCTTCTGTTTTGCCATTCAGTAAAGAACAAAGGGCTGCAAAACAGAAGTAGAGATGGTAATTGTAATTGTCTGTATTAAAATTGCTTATGAAATAGTCTTATGAATATATCGGGGAGGTGGAGAACAACAAAAACCCCAAACCAAAGCAAAAACCCAACAACTTCCCCTCCCCGCTACTAGGTAATATCAATTATTTATTTAGTAACAGTTCACAGAAACACTGGAGGAGTGAAAGACTGGTGAGCAAATTTTTTCTTTTTTTTGGTCAGGCAAACAATATATTCTAGACTGTAGTTTAAGTATATAAATGTTAGTCTAGTTGGAATGGGAATCCAAAATGTAGTAAAAATGTTTCCTTAGTCAAACTAATTGAAGAAGAATTTGTTTATAATTTTGTTAAATATGTAAAGGTCTTTCATTTCATTCCAACCTCCCAAAAATGTTTATTCAAATCAGAATTGTTATGTAAAACATACACTTTCATGGGCTTCAAATTTCTTGGTATAAGACAGCTACCATATCCTAAAAAATCCAGTTTTAGGATGTTTTTTAAAACCTTCCGAATAGGTATTATTTCCCCAGTTCGCTTAATGGGTGAAATCATAGTGATTTTTATATATGACGAATTTTCTTTGACTTCAGTGAAACTAGAATCAACATGTGTTCAGTTTTGGGCCCCTCACTACAAGAAAGGGCAGTGAATCTGGTGAGGTGTCTAGAGCACAAATCTTATATGAGGAGTGGCTGAGGGAAGTGGTATTTTTTAGTCTGGAGAACAGGAGGCTGAGGGGAGTCCTTATCGCTCTCTACAGCTGCCTAAAAGGAGGATGTAGCAAGGTGGAGGTTGGTCTCTTCTCCCAAGTAAACAGGTGATAGGACAAGAGAAAATGGCCTCAATTTGCACCAGGGGAGGTTTAGATTAGGTATTAGGAAAAATTTCTTCACTGAAAGGGTTATCAAGCATTGGAAGAGATTGCTCAGGGAAGTAGTTGAGCCACTATCCCTGGAGGTATTTAAAAGATGGTTAGATGTGGTGCTTAGGCACATAGTTTGATGATGGTTTTGTCAGTTAGGTTGATGGTTGAACTCGATGATCTTAAAGGTCCATTCCAACCTAGACAGTTGTATGATTCTCTGTATCCAAAATCTGTCACCCAATCCTGTTGATCTATGGATATGGATTAATGGCATTTGGGATGCTGACAGTTTTGGGCTGGTTCCAAGTTAGTCCCTCTGGATCTGAAAGAGAGAGAGTGTTCTTGTTACAATATTTTATAGTGTACTTATCAGGTCAGAGGATCTCTGTACTCCTCAGAAGGATCACCATTAATTCTTTATTTTCTATTGTGTATTTACTTTGTATACTCCTCTTTGTTTTGCATTTTGTGTGTATTTAATCTGGCTGATTCTACTCTACTATTACACCATATAATTGAGTGTTGTCTATAAAAAGCAATGGTAGTAAATTATGAGGATCATATTCTTGGAATGAATTTGATGACCAATTATGCTATTTTTGTCTCTGATATTTGAATGGAAATGGGAGACATTCAAATGCAATTCTGGGCATTGTCAGTCTTTTTAGTGTTGTATCAGCGTTAAGGTTGAAAGAGGGCTGTATAGACTTTTGAACAGGATTTTCATTCACGTGATCAGTTTGCATGAAAAGCACTATGAGGTTATATATTTGTTTTGTTGAAGGAAGAAATGATGGAATTTTCTAAATTCAGCAAACTGGTTTCTTTAAATTACTGGATATTTCAGTAGGAGAACTGAATGGTACATTAAAGATCTTGATTTTTGTTAAATATCTGATTTTGTTCCCTGCAGTTCAGGAGGAATGTTGAGGAATTGGGGAGTACCATTAGGATGGGTAGAAGGCCCACTGCTAGAGCAAATGACCTACCAAGAGAGGTTGACAGAGCTAGGCTTGTTTACTCTGACAGAGAACCAGCTGTTGAGTCACCTAAGAGTATCCCATAGCTGCCTGAAGCGCAGTTATGAAAATGATAGAGCTGAATTTTTCTCACTGGCACCAGATGATTGGCCACAAACTGATATGTTATGCTCATGTTATACATGAGGAAGAATGCTACTGGGAGGCCAATACAGCCCTGGAACAGGTTACCTGGAGAAACTGTTGAATTTTCCATCTTTGGAGGTCTTGAAGACTCAGCAAGACAAAAACCCATGCCTGATCTTTTCTAGTGTTGATGGTAGTCCTGCTCTGAGCAGAAGGTTGGGCTGAGTGGCTTCCAGAAGTCCTTTTCAGCCACTCCAAAACTTACACTGATAGTTTCTTGTTCATCCTCTATCCCCTTTCTTTTATTACCCTGTTCTAAAGTGACTGTGGCTCGTATGTTTGTTTGAAAAAGCAAACAACACTGTAAAAAGGCATAACCTACACACAGGAAGGCATTTGCAAATGAAATTCACAAAAATCTACTGTTTTTTTTGAGAGAACATAACAATACAGAGAAAATTCCCTCCACTGATAGCATTTAAGAAAACCATCTTACTTCTCACTCCTGAAGAAAACAGAGCTGATAAATAAATATTTTGGGTTTTATAGTACTTAAAATCTCGCTTTCCACTTGAAAAATGCGCAAAGTATTTTTTCATCCCAGACAAAAGTTAATGCCAAAATATTAAGTAGACCTATGGGAACAATATGAAAAACCCATCATATTATTTCTGTGAGTAGTGTCGCAATGCAATAATTGATTTTATTTCACACCTGTTTTATGACCTGTATAATTTTTGTATCTTTGCTTCTTTTAAGCAGTTGCCCTAAGTCAGTCACCATATTCCTCTTATATTTAATTGGAAGTTGCCAGATACTACCTCATTCCCTAGCTGATTTTTTCTTTTTTTCTGTGGATACTATCAAGGATTTCTGTCTTGTTTAGTAACTTCAGTTCCAGGCTGGTAACTCATCTTTATCATTAATATTTTCAGCATTTACACTTCCATGAATTTTCCTTTTCTGTGTGTTTGAGGGAAATCAAAAGCACTGCAAATGTTTTACTGTTGTACTCTGAAAATAAAGGGAAATTAAGAGCCCTTTTCTCTTTCATTGTGGGGTGTGATACTCGCCTTAGCTGGGGTTATTACCAAGCCACTCACATTTAAGGCGTTTACTTCTTTCTGTGATGAACTCTGGCATAGTACAAAGTGAAAAAAAAAAAAATTAAATTAAAATATGAGGACTAAATGCTGAGCTATTCCTGGCAGAGAAGAGAAATGCAGCAAGGACAGAAGAGATCTGAAATTGGCTATGCTATCTAGTCTATAATATCTCCTGTATTTTCTATAATTTGTGGTCCAAGTGTGATATTTTGTAGTGCCAGAATTGATACTGTTTCATGCTCTCTTTGTGGTCTTGATTATTGCATGCTTTTACTTTGTGGTTAAAATGAGGTGTTGCAAAGGGAGAAAAAAAATGCCTGGAGCTGAAGCATATTTTATAGAAGAGAAAAAAAAATATGTAGGAATGAAGATGGTGTTCACATTATGTACATGAATGGCAGTGTGTGAAGTGGCATGTTGAAAATATAAACGATAATAATGATAAAGATTTATCTGTTTGTTACCTGTTATTCAAAATAGTTACACTCCATATTAATTGTCAATTTATTGTAGCTAAAAGGACACAGTGAAATGATGGGCAATGTGGGGTTCTGTTTGTTTCTGACAAAATCATTTTAGTGTGATGCACAAACTCTTTCCCAATTGAAAAGGAAGTTCAAAAGGTAGAGCTATCTCTAGCTTCTATTTTCTGTTTTCATCATGAAGAATATTCTTTAATTGAAGTGGTATTCAAACCGTGATAGAACTCTTCCAAGTCAGAGCAGGGCTAGTTGATTTTTGTATATTCAGATAAAGGTATAGTAACCTTTGAGTGTATATAAAAAAGTTATGGTAGCCTAAGGATCTTATATAAGAGTTACACTGCTACTTATATTAGAGAGTGAATCGATGTGTATTGCACTGTCCACCTTACATGTTTCTTAGCAAGTGCTGTTTATTATCCATCTCAGAGAAAGGATCATCCAAAGGTACAAGTTGCTCAGCAGGTTCCATAGACAGTTCTCAGCAGACAATCTGAGACTTAAGCAGACAAAAGCTGAATGGATATCGCTTTTCAAATTAGTACTGCAGTGCAATTAATTGCCCTTAATTAGCAAATCTTTCTTTAAGCATTCAGACTGCAGTGATGTAATTGTTTTCCCAGGTAACTGATCACCTAAGGTGATGGATCAGCTTGGTATGGAAAGCTGCTTTTAACAAACTCCAAGTAATTGCATGTTTCATTGAGTGTTTTGATTGGAAAAAAAAAAATGGTGAATTGTCTTAGCCCCATCCGGTCCTTCCATCTGGCTTGCTGTCACTTTAATGTGCAAGGTGGGTGTTTGGGCAGTGTGCTCTCAGGTCATTGAAAGCTGTTGCTTGTGCTACACTCACCTGGATGGATGCTCAGAATTTGGGAATGCATCCACTGGGGCAGCATCCCTTCTTTGCTGCATGCACAGGGACTGGTACCTAGAACTAGGAACGGTGTTCACTGTGATAGTGAAATACCTATAAATTGACCTGTAGTGTATGAGACTAGGCCAGCCTGCATCAAATAAGGTTATCCCTTCCACATGGAGGCAAATTTAACTTCGTGATATTATTTTTATATTTCATATAATTTTATATTGTAAGAGTATTTGTGATAGATGTGCTGAGATAGTACTGATAGTGATAAAATTCTCAATTTCCTTTTAAACTGAGTGGTATGTGTACTACTACATGATTAGAACCCTCATCTGCTTGACTTCTTTTAGAATTTGAATTTTCCATGTATCACTAGCCAATAGAGAATTATAGGTCATAGAGTGATGAATGAAATTCTTACTATGATGGATGTTGGTATTTTTGGAACTCACAAATGAGTGTACAAGCTGAGGTGCCAGGCATCCTGAACCAACCATTGTCCTTGTGGCTTTGTTACTGCAGTTCAGAATATGGAGTCCAAGAAAATAACAGGAGCTACATGGAAAAAGGAAAGACAGAGGGTGGAGTTTTTTTCTTGAGTCCATGCTTTTATCAAATTTCACTTTCTGAATCTTGGTGCCTTTTGTTTTTCTGTGTCTCATTATACAGAGCTGAGTGGAAAAAAAAAAAAATACATTGTTGGTCTTGTTAATGGCTTGCTTATTGTATATCTTTGTTTTGTTTCACAGTAAAGCATGCTGCTACTTCCTTAACCTTATTGTTTTCTGTTTCTCAGTCTGAATTTCAAAAAGAAGCAGCATGTTTTCTCCCTAAAATGAGGAGTTACAATAGATTTCACGTATGAAACACCTGCACCGTAGGAAGTGAAACAGAACTTTTTAGCTCTCACTGTTTTATGGCAAGATTTCTGTTGCCTTTCCTTCCTGTAAACAAAAGGAGTCACTTAGAGAGTGGGAAATAGGCTGTTTACTGGATATTTTCTGTATGAAAGGAAGGAAAAGTGCCTTTACAGAGATCAGCCTATTGTGTTGGTAATATTGGAAGTTATATAGAGTTAAATTGAGTTTAGTGTTTGGAGGAGAAATAAACAGCAAAATACATGTAATCACTTCAGTCTTGACCCTGAGAAGTGCTAGGTGCCCCCATTAGCTGCTGAAATCAAAGCAGGAATTAGGAGATAGAGTGTTTTGGTTTGGTCCCCAGTCCTGTGTGTAACTTGTGGTCATTGTAAGAACTTGATCAGATATAGGCTACGCTTCAAAATAAAAGCTGAGAGCTTATGGAATGTGGCTTTTACTTAAAAACAAGCACTTTTGATACTTGTACTTTTAATTGCTGATTCAAGTTACTTTTGCGAATCTGTCTTCCAGCTGGCTGTCTTTGAAATGTAGTTGTCTTTGCTACAGAAATGTTACAATTGGATTTTTTCTTGAAAATAATGGCTTCAAATGTACATGTAGAGTGTACATATTCTCAAAGTTCTGCTTCAGCTGTGAAATATATTAACTAGAATTCTGATGTGAAGCAGGATATCTTATTCTGGCCTGTGTTATAAAATTAATTTCTGTGAATAGCTATTTGATTTTCATTTATCTTCTGTAGCACCAGCAAGAACCTTTATGACCAGTAAGAATTGTGGATTGGGCATTTAACTCTAAATTCTGCTTAAGCATTACAGAATAACCTGGCTTTCTTGAAATCTCAGGTGTATATATATAAGCTGATGGGACAGACAATAACTTTTCCAATAAAATTGAGCAAGGTAGAGAAAAATATGCATAAAATATTATCTGTCACTAGCTCTATCTATTTTATCTGCAGTTCTATTACTGTAGTCACACTTGAGAATGGAGATATTTCGTAGCAGGTTTTGTCATTTCTCTGCTCCATATGTTAGAAGTAGTTAAAATTTGAATACTGAGAAAAGGCAATTGTGAGCATGGAAGTTAAGAAAGTAAAGAAAATCTTGCTTGCTTAATTGATACTGAACCATTCTGGTTTCAAAATGGGTATTTAAACAGAAAAAGCCTTAACAGCAGTTCTCTGTTACAGATATTTTATTTATTTTATGTTTTGTCTTTCATGGTGGATCCAGTTTCTTACACAGAATATGTGATGTCTGGGTATTTCAGTCTAATTTGACAAATAAGATTGGAATGTGTGTATGTAAATGGCAACTTAGAGTGGTCTGTCTTCTGGCATGTCTTGGTGAATGGAGTATGTATCCTGTCTTTGTCCTTACAGAAGAAATAGAATGATTCCTTTGCTGCCTGTATTTGGTTTTGTGTGTTCTTCTAGGCCAGAAGTGTCTGTCTGCTTGTTTGCTTTATCTCTGTTTTTTTGTTGGTTTTTTTTTTTTTTTTTATTTTTTCTTCATTCTGGATAGAGATTTAGAAAAAGAGCTACTGCAGTCATGAATGAGATTTTGTGTAGGTGTAGAGGAAAGCATAAGGCTTCTTAAAATTTTGGAGTCTTGAATGCCAAGAGTATCCTACAACCTAGACCAAATGACTCAACAAGGCATTAGGTAGTCTTTAGTGATACGTGGAATTTATTTTGCTGGACTACATATAATTTTAAACATCATATTTTTTCAAAGTGAGTGGGATCTCAGATGTAATTACATTCTTGTCCTGAATGTTCTCTAATGAAGAAACTATTAGATTTACATTTCACATGTAAGAAATGGTTTCTTTATACATCCTACAAATGCAATAAATCCAGCTTCTTTTCGTATGTATGGAAGTTTGAATCAAACTTTCCTAGTAGATTTGCTAGGCTTATCTTTCTGAGATCCGCTGCTGCTTCTTCCTTCTCATGAAAGTTCTCCTATTTTCTCTCAGATATCCTAGCAGAAATCCAACTCCTGTATTACTAGTTGAGTATGTCCAGGGTACATCAGATTTACTGTGTACTGACTGTAGCAAGTTGATATTCTGCACATACCACACTTGCTGTGGAGCTTATCTCTTCAGTGACCATCTGTGCAGTGTTTCAGAGAACTAGGAAGCCTGCTTGAACTAGGCTCTCCTAAGATGCTGCTGTCTACCTTGTTCTTTTTGGAATTAGTTACTTCTGTATAGCCAAAACTTCTTGGGTAGAGAAAGAAAGCTTGCCCGGAGAAAATCAGATGTCTGATACTGCTACTAATCTATCTCTCTTTCTGCTTTTCCTATGATAAAAAAATAGGAATAGAAAATATTAAAAGATTGGACATGTATTAGACCAAAGATTCATGCAGAAAAATCATGTTTTCGTAGCTGAAAAAAAGGTGCAGTGTATGGCAGGCAAAGGTTATGGATGTCTGGCCTTTTGCCAGGCAGGAGTACTAATAAGGATTGGCCTTCCTAATGTACTTAAGAATTACTTCTACCTGCATTTCAGATATCTTCTTATGTGAAATCTTCTTTGCCTTGTCATTGGCCAAGTTGGCTTCCTCAGTGACATGCCCTGTGGAAGCAAGGCTCTAGTCTTTAATTCCAGAGGACATTTAGTAAAAGCAAAGACTAACAAACCAGCAAACAAAATGCATTTATTGCTTCCTGTAGAATAAAGCAACTCAGATGGGGACTATGGGAATAGTAAAAGATGAGATGTCCAGGAAAAACAGATGCATGATAATCGCCTTACGCACAGGAGTCTTACGACATCTAATGCTACAAGTAAGTTTTAAAGTACATTTAAGAAACCAGGCATTGTTTCTCCTAATTTCTGATTTAGAATTTGTTACTTTATGTGAGTTTAAAGGAACATACATTACTTTGTTTAGAGTTTTTATTTTTTTATTTGTCGATCTTCTTGAATGTGGGGACAAGATGTTATAAAGAAAACTCTTAGAATGCTGGTGAAATAATGAATTATTCCATAATAAATTACATATTTAAATTAATTACATATTTAAATTAATTAAAAATACGTATTTTTTTTCAATTCTTAAATATTTTTTCACTGATGCAGTGTTCTGTATAAGAACTTGGGATTAAAAAAAATAAATATGTGGACAAAGCCTAGTGTTTTCCCATTTGGCTGCCTCACAAAAGAACTACATAATCCTCTAAATCCTACTTTACTCTGTAGATCAATTGATTCCACTTTCTAGTCCCATAAATGGGCAATCTGGAAATTGTCTTTGAAACAGATATTTTGAAGTTTGCTCTTCTAGTGATTTGCAATGTATGAAGACTTCTTAATTTTTTTTGGGTGAAAGACAACATTAACAATGATAATATTTTCATAAATTTATTTATAGATAATTGAAACCTGTTTCTTTTGGAAAATTGACCAGATTCTATAGCCATTCTAAAAAAATGTATTTTCCATTTTTGCACTTACTTTCTTCTCATGTATTTACTTTTCTGGTTCTCCATCTCTGCTGACTAATGGCTGATGTTTCCTCTTATTATCCGGATAATATAACTTCTGAATTCAGAGGCTCCTTTTGGAAAATAAGAATGGATTTTGGTTATTCTTATCTGTCTGGTGGGGCTTATTGAATATTTTTGTGTGCTTATATATATTTGCTTTGGTTTATGACTCAATTTCAATTTTACGTTGGAACAGATGTCTATCTAAACAGTGACACTATGGGGCTACAGTAGGGACTTGTACCTATAAAGGAGTATGTGTACCACTTATAAATTGCAATAATTCTTGTTTTAAATTGTTATCTCCAGTTTGTCAGATTAGACTAAAATACATACCAGTCTACAATTTGTAGAAGGATATATAGTTTTGCTCCCAGCAATAAACTAGGTGAGAAAACAAATCTGTCTTGCTGGACTTCTTTTCGTTTTTCAGCTGTTAGTTTTACCATATGCAAGTCTTGTTTAGAATTTGAATACTCTTATTTCCAGTGGGTTTTAGGTGTTGGTTACTGTGTTCTTAAGTTCTTTTTTCAAAGATTCATGAATAAAAAGGTTAACACGTTTGTCTCTGGCTTTAGTTTCAGCTTTTACTTCAGTGAGGTTTATGTTTGAAATTTGTCTTGATCAGATGTATTTTTTAGGTTGGGAATGATTTTTTTTCTTTTTAATATTCTTGGTTTTATAATTGTGTCTTCTGTTGGCAAACAGATTAGTTATGGAATGGTGTTGGTTAACACTGCTACTGGTATAGTTTAGTTTTGGTTTAGCTCTCCAACACAAACTTCACTGCTGTAAGGGCTTGCTCAAGCTCTAGGTTAGAACTACACCAGGAGGTTTTTGGTACTGTGAGCATACTGGTAAAGGTAGACTTAAGTGGCTGCCCAGTTTTGGCTAGGCCTAAAATGAGGATAATAGTAAACTGTCCCGCATTCCATCTGTTTGGGCTTTTTGTTTGTTTATGTTACTGGTGTCTATAATACCTAGATTTGCAGGATTTTGAGGCTTTGTGGTTTTTTTCCATTGTATACACTGTTCTGTAAAATACTTACTAGAATTATTTTTATCCCTATGGTGGTGATTTAGTACAGGAAATAACATCTGTTCCTGCTGTGTGTGTTTTCTTTTTCCTTTCTTTCAATATGAATGCAACATTGTGTATTTTCAAGCTAGATTTTTCTATCTGAGGTCATGCTAAAATGAACTCTCTTTGAAACTGTGTTAACACAGATATAAAATAGAAAGCCAAATCACCTTATTGGTACATGATAGTTTTATGTTCTATATCTCTGCATGTTGATCAAACCTATCTAAAATATTTTTACTTTACATAGACTTTTATTTTACTTCATTCAGAAGCAATATTGTTTTCTACTTTGCGAGCTTGAGTTTTCTGCACTTTAGCCACCTTTGTTAATGTTTCAACAACGTTGTGGGTTTTTTTGGATTTTTCTGGGTTTTTTTGTCTGCAAAGTTTTCTGTGTCAGATACTTCATTGGCTTTAAGTCATGCCAGAGATTTTCATAGAATGATTCTAAACTTTTTGGATGAAGTAACAACTATCTTCCCTCATAACATTTTATGGAACTTCATGAATTTTTCTCAGACTTGTAACTGACAATCTTATTAAACTACTTGGGTTCTAGGAATAGCTGTGGACCTTTTATCATGACCTTTGAAGCAGTGCCATAATGAAACAGTCTGATTGTTCAGCAGCTACTGGTTCATGACCTCTTCCCCTGGCAAAGAATTTTTTCCAGTTATTGCCTGGAACTTAGGCAGATAATGGCTTTAAATTCTCTGTTACAACACATACTTATGCTATTTGTTACACTAGGCTGAATTTTTAAAGCCAGTGAGTTGTTCTTGATATTTTATTTTCGTGTATAAATTAGTAGATTCTCATTTTACACAAGTGTTCATTTAATTTTATTGTTTCTACTTATGCCTTAGTGCCTTATCGTAAGTGGGCATGTTCATCTAAAAATTAAAAAAACCCAAACCTTTCTCATTTAACTTGCAGGTATCTCCATTTTACTGATATCAGAAAAAAAAGTTAACTCAAGTTGGCATCCTTTGGGAATTCTTCTAGCCAAAGGTAAGCATAATTTCTAACCAGTGACAAATATATTTTTAGTATTTAGTACTAGAGTATATTTAGTATTATCCTGCCTTCTAAATAAAATGGCAGCTGTGCTACTGTCGGTCTTGATGTTTGACATCTCACAAACTGAATTTCTTTGGGGTATCTAGAGCATATTAACAAACCCATAAGAGAATCATTTATATGGCTCAGCATACAAGTGAAGTTCAGCCTTTTTTTGAAATGTGTAACTTGGCAGATTGCCTCTCATTAATATTGAAGTGTATGGCAGAATCACTTTGAGGCAATACTTATTATACAGCTGCTATTATACAGAAGGATGATTGCATTCCTTAATGCATTGGATAAGCCAAAAATAAAATCACAATTTTGGTGATATGGAAACTCTTAGCTTGATCTTCCTGTGGAAAAGAGCTAATATGACTAGAAATAGACAATACCATAATACACTGAAAGTGTGTCCTCTATAAGGGCTAATCAAGCAGCTTGTAGAAAATCCTGAGCCTACAGTTGCCAAAAATCATGACATCTTGATATTTTCTGCAGCAGGAGTTAAGAGCTGCAGTCATCCTCCTGTAGCTCCTAATTCTGCAGAGCCCTTCATCTAGTCCAAGTGGATTGCTTTATAGTTCTAGTGTATGCTTCAGGTTTAGAAATACTTCATGTTGGCTGAACATGTCATCTAAAGAAGACATGCTCTCTGCAGCACAGTAAAGAAATAAATAATCTATTGGGGGATGACCGCCTTCCTGCCCATATGTGCATGCATGTTTACTTCTGAATAAGACCTGCTTTTTGGGGATTTATACATAAATTGTTTACATTCAACAGAATGCAAACATTTGGGAAGTATTTCAATACAAACTTGAAAGATTTGACCGAATTCGTTCATTCTATTTTCACGCCATGGGTTCACCAAGAACCTAGAGAATCTAGAGAGAAATATGCCACATAAAAATTTCTTCAGCTAATAGAGTAATATGGTTGCTGTCAGACACGGTAAATATGAACTGTAGCTACTTTTGTTTGAAGAATGGAGTATCATATTGATTATGATAAATGATGGAAAATAAATTGTGTACAATTGTGTGAGACGAGTAAGAGTTTCAGAATTATGCTTAGTTGCTTGTGGTGCAGATGAAAAACAGTCAGGCTTTTGCAAACTGTTTGAAAAAAGAACTAACTTAAAAGAAAAGCAATGATATGCATGCAAAATTAGCAATATGGATTTCTCATATTACAAGGTGAGAGAGACTGAAGCGAGAGGGAGGAGTAGTTGTGGGAGATTTCATCTGTAGAGGAGAAATAGAATAGTACATGGCCACAGTATGTCTTGTCGCTCATTCATCGTTCCTGGGGCAGCCTAATGCCAAATGTGCATTAGAGGTGTCTACCGAAAATTAAAGGTAAGAGGTAATAAATGTAAATTTAATATACTTCATTATAACTCAGGATTTCACAGTTTTACAGCTGCTGTAGGAGAAGGTAGGAAAGTAAAATGCTTAAAACTTTTATTTAATTTTTCTGCTTTCATGTTTGCGCTGAAGTTACCCAAAAGTGCTGTACTCATGTTCCTTCTTTTGATGTCATGGCAGGTTTTTGAGGGGTGAAGTTGAATCCCTTTTACCTCCCTTTCTAGATTAATAATATTATGAGGCTATGATCAATGTCAAATCAAATCAGGTTAAAAGCAGACACAGAAGTTTTAGGTATTCTTCTAGGCTAGGTTGCTAATTTTTGTAGTAGCCACTTTTTCCTCTTTTGTCTTTTTGTCTTTTGCAAAAGCACAAAATAAGAATTATTTTCCTACGTATTAAGGTAGGTAAGTGAATGTCCAGAGAAACTAGTCTAATTTAGCTATTTTCCTGATTATCATTATAACTGAAATGGTGGGTTTTGTAAGAGTAGATAAATTTTATATATGTGAACTATAAACTATGTAAGTTATGCTTCATATTATTATTTTATTCATTCTAGTCTCTGCATTTCCAGTCTTTTCAAGCACCATACTTCTGCAGTAAATACAGTGCTCCACTACCCTATGTTCTTTTACACAGGAGGAATGTGAAAGACTATTACTGAAGGTGGTTAGAAACTTCTGTTTACTGATAAGAACTTATTGTTCATGATCCTTTTTTTCTAAAATATTCCTCTTTTGGGGGGCAGTAATAGATTTATTTTTTTTTAGCTGGGATTTGGTTTTTTGGTTTTATTGGTTTTTTTTAAATGGAACTGTCACAATTTTTTTATTATTTGTAAGCTCAACACTAATGCTATGTTTGCCTAGGAGACAAATTAAGCTTGTAAAAACACGTGTTCAGGCATTTAATGTCCGTGCTGGTGGCCAGCTTTTCTGAATAGGCTGCATCTGGTGTGAGGCAATAGTTTTCTTTCTGACTGAGCCAGGTATAGTCACACAGTTCCCGTGACAGACATCTGCAGATGAGATACCTGACTAGGGAGAGCAGCCACACATCGGAGGCAGAGCATCTCACTGCAGCTGATTGTGAAGTACCCATGCCTGTTGAAGATACAGGACAGGGCTGTCCTTCTGGAATGTTCCAGCTATTCCAAATGCAGGCTAGAAGATAATTTCTGCTTTATACTTTATAATACTCTATATGCAATTGCAATTTGTACTTTTTTTTCCCCAGGGTAGTAGTTCTCTGTCTGTATCATATTGATGACAGTAGTAAAACTTTTAACTTTCATTTCCAACTACATATTGTTTACAGGGGAAAAAAATTCTGGAAGGAGAATTGATTTAGTTTTTTAATTTTATTTTAAATTTATTATGCATTCAGAGATTTGTATGAAGTAAAGTAACTGTTTTTGGATTCTGTACAGGTTTGTCAATCTATTCAAAGAATCGTAGATTTAGGAGAGTCTGAATAATTGACCTTCCTTGCCAGGGGTTTGGCATGCTCGGCTTATGCTTTGATGCCAGAAACAAAATTGAAGTTTCTGTCCAGCCACCTGAGCCCCTCTGTCCTCTGAGCACTACATAGGTTAAACTAGGTGGATGCTCAATAGCTACATGTTATAGTTTATCAGGTTTTAAATGGCTTCCTTTGCTCACATCAACTTAATAGTTTCTTTCCCCTTTTCATCTAAGACTCCATTTTTCAATAAATGGTCTGTTCTGTAATACGAAATAAGATCACCAGACTCCTGTGTTACTGAGCCTGATGAAGCTCTGCTGCATTAATGGCAGCGTAGAACATACCTCTGAAATTCTTACCTAGTACTTTCCATATAAACAGTGTGTTTAGCTTCAGAAGTAGTCAGACCAAGAGGACAATATTGTAATATATTTTGTGTTATGTATTGTTAGGGGTATCTGCATTTGGATAATGCTAATTATGTTGTAAACAAGAACTGAACACTGGTAAATTTTGTCTAAAATTGTATGATAACCACTTTGCATATTGCAATTGCTCTATCTTTTAGCTGTATGGTTACCCAAGGGATAGAGCTGTTTAAAGAAGTCTGGAAAAAGCTGAAGAATGTGATTTGTAATTCTCTTCTCCTCTCCTATGGTTCAAAGTAATAGTAGTTGTAATGTCTAATCTTAATCTTACATGGGCTGATATGTTAATGAGGTGCATTGTTTTTCTTTCATAATTTGCAAGGTATGTAACACAAGGAATATTGCTGTTTACAGCTGGGAGAAGAAACTTGTAGTTTGCTCATACATGAACTAAATAAACTTTGATTTTTATTTTTTGTTGTTGTTTCACATATTCTGCTAAAACACTTATGTCAAAATAATTCTCTGGGTGTAGTTTACAGTTATGGTAGCACTGATGCTGATTAACAGTTTTGCTAATCCTGATTTTGAAATACGTACTTTGTAGACCATGGGAACTTATTCATTCTATTTCTATCATAAGTGCAGGCATAAGAAGATAGAAATTGAATTATTGTCATTGTAGAAACTGATGGTGGGTTTGTGTCTGAAGAAAGTTAATTAGTTAACCATTTATTAAACTAACACTAAAAGGGATATTTGAGACATCAGATATTATACAGAATTACTGAATACATTACATTGTTATTGACAAAAATGGTATGTACCTATCTAGCTAGTTATTTTTCATTCACTGGTTAGAGCTAAAATTCCAGTATCATTCCCTCATTGCATCTGAAGTACTGTGTTCTGGGTTCCCCAGTACAAGAAAGACAAAGAAGTACTGGAGAAAACCTGACAAAGTGCCACTAAAACGATAAAGGGATTGGATCATCTTTCCCATGAGGAAAGGCTGAGAGAGCTGGGACTGTTCAGCCTGGAGAAGAGAAGGGTCACTAAAGAGTAAGACTAATAAGTACAATCTCCAAATTGTTATCCTTTATTTCCTCCATGAGAAGAGTTAAAATATACTTATTCAGCTATAAATAAAACAACAACCTGCTTTATTTTCCAAGGCATGGTGTGCTATATGCTTCAGTTTTGGAGGAGTGCTTAGTCAGAATAGTTTTCATCTGACACTTGTGTGTAAAGGTCATGGGTAAGTGATCCAATATTTTGTTAAAAAGTTATTAGATCACGTACTACAAAATACTATTAATGATATGGGTTGGTTGGTTGTTTTTGCAAAGTCATATCAATCTGCAGAATTGGTCTTCCCAGTCTGGTTCCCTTCTGACTGTCATAAATCTGACAGGACTTGTAAGTTCAGGCAGAGGCTATTTGATTCCTAAAGGCAGCGAGCCAAAAAAAATACCTGTGCTACGTTAGGTTTCTCTGTACTGTGCTTCACAGTGGTTCTGGGAAGGTTTATTAGGTTGGCTGGATATGTCCATTCAGCTTACTGAAGCTTGGAAAGTACTAAGACTCTCACCTATTCAAATGCTGTATCACTCTAAATAATAAAGAGAAAACGGTAAGAAGCACTAGTTGACACCGTTTGGGAAGGCACATGTTATTAGTGAGGTTCACCAAAAATAGAAGTCAAGGTAGATATTAATAAAGTTAATAAAATAGAAGAGCTTACTCATTTGTGGTTTGTGCTAGCTGTTTTGGAGAGGGCTTGAGGGAAAAGAGGACATGTTGCCAGGTTGGGTATAAGGAAAGGAGAGGAAAGGTCACTTGCAGCTCTTTCTTAATCAAGTTGTAGGGAAAATGCTGAGGTTGTTTATTCCTTTGTTAGTGATCTTAGGTAACAGAATAAAAGACACCAGAACTTTTTTCAGGCTCAGTTCAATAGTGGGGAAAGATTTAATGGGGTTTTGGAAACATTTTTCAGGGTCAAAATGCGTTGTCCAAAAGAACTGACAGTGCTTTGAATATTGTGAAACTGGCTATGCTGTAATATTTTTACCCTGTCTACGGAATGTCTAAGTTTTTGTTTTCAGTAAATTTCAGTCTTAAAATATCGATAATATGATACAGGTGACCTCTTGTTATATTTGGTCTTCTCTTGGGCAGCCTGTCACATCCACTCCTATCTAAAAAATGCAGACAGCTTAAAATAATCTCTCGCAGGCTGACCTGGTCTGGTTATTAACCCAGCACACTCTGAGCCCTGTCTGTTTGCAAAGATGGGGGGGGGGGAGAGGAGGAGGCAAGAGGCAAAGAAGCATTTAGTTTCAAAAATAGAAATCTCACAAGTACTCTATTGTTGTTATTGTTGTCTAAAAAGTTATTCATTGCTATGAACAATACTTGATAGTTCTTACCTGCTTGACATTTCACAGTTTTTTCTTTGTCTTCCCATCTTATTCTTGTCATTTAGCCTGATCTGCTGCTTTCTCAAATTCCTCCTTATGAATGGAGTGTGTCCACTCTGTCATGCAAGGCAGCCTGGTGGGGAGTAAGGGGGATAAAGGAGGAATACAAACTTTTTCCAAATCCTCCACTTCATCTAGTGTCTGCTTGTATAGAGTTTGTTTGGGTTTTTTTGGAAATGGGAGAAAGTGATATGGATGTAAAGGAATCCTACTTTAACAAAAAAAAAAAAGGAAAATTTTCTTCTTGAAATTTCTTGAGATTTCTCTGTCATCTTTAAGGTTGGTGAAATTAACTGTTCTGGACAGCTTCAAGAAGGGCAGGGCTACATGCCAGCAAATGCTGAGGATCAAAGTCCACTGCAGCAACAAAGTTTTCTCAAAAATATAAACTAAATTTGTAAACATTTTTTGAAGTGGTCATTTCCAAGAGGGGCAGGAACACATGCTTCCGTTTTGTGTACTTTTTGTTAAGCATATATACTGACTGTCTCTTTAGAAGAAATAAGGAGTTCAGACGTTTCTGTATGTGACATCCTTCCTTTTGTCATTTGTCTCTTGGAGACTGTAGAAAAGTGATCTTCATTATTGTTAATGATGATAACAGCTAATTATGTTTGGGTGACTGACAGATTTGATAGACTGACTATTTCTACTTTGCCTTTATTTTTCAGTTGGCTCTAAAGCACCATTCACAGATATTTACTTAATTTTTCTTAGGTAGCAATGAATGTTCCTCTTGTATCATGTTTAGAAGCCAGATACAAAGAATGTGACTTTGATGTTTGACTCTGATTGTTTTCATCTTTTGCTAAAGTAGGGTTTATTTTTTAAGAAGAGAACATTTAGAAATATCTTGCTGCTCATTTCAAAATTTAGAATGCACCTGTAAACAAATTTCTTTGTTTTTTCCTGTTTTGTTCTCTTTGGCAAGCTTTTTTTTTTCTGAATTTTGAATGTCAGAGTGGCTGCAGATTTAATTCAAAACTATTTTCTAAGGAGCAGATAAAAAAACTGATGTCATAGTCTAGCCCTTTTACTTCACATATGCTAATTATTAGATTACATTTGGCAGTTGGTAGCTTTGTCTGAGGAGGAGGAAGAGTGTGGATTATATGACAGCTGTATGCATTTCAGCTAACTTTGGTCTCCAGAGCAGCCAGCATTTATGGTACTTCTAGATATAGTAAGGTAATCTTGGGTCTCTCTTACTTTGCATTTGATATCGTTTGACTTTGAAACAGCGTTCTTAAGCTATACAGCAGAAATAAGTGTTTGAAATACTTTGTTTTCCTCCAGCAGATTAGTGTATGAAACCATCATAAATTTCAAATTACTGAGGTGTGGTGTTACTGGATGAGGTAGAAAGGAAATTTGCTGTTATAGGATTATCACCACTATAATGAGTTTTTGGGATTGACATTTTGTATCAAGCTAATGAAGTGATGTAGCTAAAAAGTGAAAGTGAAGCCTATTTTTTAATTTAATATTTCTTTTTTCTTTTAATCTTTCTTTTTTCTTTTCTTTTTTGGGGGGTTAGCAGAGTCTCTCTTTAAAGAAGTAACCGTGAAAATACAAGAATTGACAAACTGCATACATTTGTTGTAGTTGACAAGTGAGTTTTATGAAATAAGATTATTTTTGTCTTGACCCTCCATGTTTATATTCTTGTTGCCCTTATATTTTATTAAATTATTTTGCTATTAAGCTCACACAGGAAACTAAAATAGAATTCTCCATTGTGTTAGGTGTGTGTGGCTTACTATGAGGTGGTGTGTGCATGGCTTCTAGAACTATATACTGAAGTAATTATTTCATTGTTAGAAGCTTCGGGTTTCCTGGTTTGACAAAGGGGAAGTAAAACACAATTTGAAACCAGATACATTCTTCATGACAGAGGAACAACATGTCAGTGGAACAACATGACAGTTGCCAGCGGAACAGCTGCAAGCCTAGAGAAAGTATTGGGCTTAGAGAAGTTATACTGGTGACTATTTCTGAAGCAAAACCTGAAAACTTAAAGAGCATTTTGGTGCTGCTGTGGTGTGGGGTATATTTAATAACTTTCTGCAGAGATACAGTTTGTTAGTTTCTAAACTTTTAAAGTCATCATCCAGAAAATTTAAAATCTTTCTTTTAGTTCAAGGAGATTAAAGCTTCAAAAGTTAGTTTTAAAATGAGAATGATTAAAAGTAACTATTTCAGAAGGATCTTGTAGAAACATAATTGAACAAATATACTGGACGGACATAAGATGTTTTGTTCAGGGTCACATGAGGTATAGACCTTTGTGTAGAGCACTATCAGAAATAATAGTATCTTGGCATATTGGGATAAAATGAGAGTTGCATTGTGGTAAAACCTCCATAATATCTTGTCTCTCTGTAAATATCCAACTGAAATGGATGATGTAGTATTAATGCTTCACACATCTGTTTGATTTAAAATTTGGTTTTTTTAAATCTATTACTTTGGTGCTGAGTGAAATGTGAATAAATCTTAACCAATCTGAATTTCTTTTTACTTTTTTTTGCCAGAAAAAAACAGTATCTCATACTAACCCCCTCAGTGTTGGCCATAAGCTCAATGGATGGATGACGAGGGGCTGGTGATGGAGTGCATTCTACTGCATGCCCTTCATCGCCCACATGCTCCATTTTCTGGACATTTCTCATACTTTTCCCTTTTCTTTGTTTAACCAGTAGTGCAATACTCTCCCCTGTCTTTTAGCCCTTCCCTAAAATAATAAAATAATTGGACAACAGCTTCTTTCCCTTTGCTTCAGTTAAGCCACAAGGTTATATGCACCTGATCAGCATAATTGATAAAGAGAGGATAAAAGAACTGAGCTCAGTTGGCACATGCAAACCTCCTGGCCCTACTTGTGCATACATTTGTATCTAGTTTGTATTTTAGGGATATGTGTTCATATGCTTCCTAACCTGAGGGATGGAGCAATCCAGTCTTGCTCAGGCCACGGGTACAAGACAATCTGCAAAACTGATTTCTATTGGATGTTGTCTGGACACTTTGATTCAACTGTCACCACCTTGATGCTCTGTCCTTTTCACACGGTGCATTTCCCTTAAGTATTCAGCCTGGCAACTGCTCAACTGTGTTGGGCACACTGCTCAGGGAAGATTTTACTAAAACAGGTTTTCACTCGTGTTTCACTCTTCTAGCTAGCAGAAGCAGAGCTAAGCGCAGCGTAAACAGATGTTTCTCTATGTTTAAATTACAGAATGTTGTAAAATGACCTGGTTTTATAGCATGGAAAGATATCTTACTGTTATCCTATACCTCCTATGAAGGCTGTGTGATGAATTGGGGTGGGTGGTTGTTTTCATTTGAGCGCTTTTAGTTCTTGTGCTCCCTTACAAAAAATGCCCTTACAAAGGCAGGATAGAAGTGTCTGTACATATTCTATGGACAAATCTTTGCATCATTTGCACTTAATTTATTCTGTAACATACACGCTACCTTCTTTATTCAATAGTTATGAAACCTACTTATTAATTGAATCAGAAAACATATGTTTTTGATACTGATTCATGTTTAAAAAAATCTTTCAATTGACCACATACGTGATCTGTCAAGTGGTATTCATTCCTTCTCTGGAAGCAAACATTTCCAGAAAAGTGCTGCCTACATGTCCTTCACCCAGACTCAGGATCTACTTCTGTTGTCTTGTCTACAATTATTAGATGGTAATGATAGCTAGAACCGGGAAGAAATAATTTGATTTTTTTTCTGTTACATGAATATTTTGGTTTCTAAGTATTTCTTTATTTGGTGAGGATGAAATGGAGATCTGCAAACTTTCCTCTAAATGGCTCCCCATTTCAGAGTAGCCAGTTGCTCAGTAATTTTGGTATTTCACTAGGGCGTTGATAACTGAGGTTCTGTTCTGTAGTCATGTTGCAATAAGATTTAATTTACTTCCCTGTATTAAACAGAGAAGTGAGAACTTACTTGTTACTGGAATCTGAATGATATTACAACACAGCAGGAATAGAGTTACAAATGTTGCCTAGAAAGCAGGATGCATATTGGACAAACTGTACTCATTTGTTTTAATTAATAAAATAACTTTTTTTCTAAAAACAAAAACCAAAAACACCCCCTCACCCCCAAAAAAACCCTCAAAACAAAACAAACCCCAAACAACCAAATCCTTCACAAACACCACCCACAAAAAACAAACTCAAATTGAGTTCCTTCTCAGAGTATTTCAGGTTAGGAAGATGTTTACTGTGTTGTACTGAGTAGCTGCTCTGGATAATTCTTTCTGTATTCGTACTTCAGTTCTACAGTTTTCCACAAAGCTGCTTTTCTTCAGTAGACTCAGAATTTTTATGTTAATGTGTACTCTTTCCCCGGTCACTTCACACTGTGGTTGGGGTTCTGTAGAGTTCAATGGAAATAATGCCTGTCTTGTTTAGCTTAAGCACAATATGCTACTATAGTAGTTTTATCCAACTTTTTTAATGTGCAAAGCAGATTCCATGGGTATTGAATTCTAGCTCATTCTAATGGAGAGTTATTGTGGATGTAGGAAAAATTAATTGTATATCAGTAAATTACATTCAATTTTTGTGTGTTTGTTTAATAATGTGCATTTTTCTAACTTAGCTACAAATGTTGTTCCTGATGCCTGCTTTAAAAATCAGGTTTATTAATACTTATTGAAAATGAAAAGAGATTCAACAAATACTTATGCAAATTATACCTTGTCTGAGCACGAAATATGAAAAGAACTGTTTTTTGCAGCTTTTAATTGCTTTTTTCTAACTAAAAAGTTCTAACTATGCTTTTAGACAATATTAAGCTACTGTTGCATTTTTTTTAAAGGTAAATAACTTATTTTAGTTTCTTAGGTAGTTGGGAGTTATATGGACTCGCTGCTTTACCTCCAGATGAGTTGATGAGTATGCCTTAATGCAGCCCTGATGTTAGCTGCTTCTTCAGACTTGTGAGGAAATTTTGTTCCTGGAGAAAACACAGCAGTAAAGAACTACTTGCTTCTAAAATTTTCCCTTGGGTGGTTTCTGCATACAGCAATGTCACCTCTTATGTGCAGTTGGTGCTAGACTGAGTCCATTCAAATAGCAGGGACACTTTAATTGGAGATCAGGGAGGGAGGGAAGGGAGTCAAACTAGGAAAATGGGGAAGAGTTGGTGTTTTATCTGAGAAATGTGACTACAGATTTGCTTTTAATTTTCTGCAAAGACTAACAAATCGTTCTGCTACCTCTTGCTGTGACTAATTCCGTTAGTTCTATCTAACTGGCATTTGTAGGCAAGGAATAAAATTTGGCTTAGTTTCAAATATTTTATGACTTCTGCATTGATTATTAGAATGGAAGAACTGATTAACTTATGAGTTGATAGGCCTTTATTTGTTTCATGAAGAGTTTTGTGAGTAAGTATAGAGAGAGCCCCACTTCCATTTAATTAATAGAAGAATTGTTTTGACTAGAACACTAAGTTTGGTCTGTATTATTAAAAGGTATTTTTGAAGTGTCTTAACAAGCAAAAACTAATTCCAGTTAACACATTACTACCCTTATGAATCACAGGTTTCCAGGAAGATGTGGCAAAATAATATAGCATTGCCATTTCATCTTCAAGATGCGTTCTTGCATTCATGAGGTACTTTGATCAACAACATTTATTTCAGTTATTGATACAGGTGTTACAATTTTTTTTCTTCATACATTTTCTATTTGTTCAAATTATTTTGTGGCTTCAGTATGTATCTTTGAGATTTTTACATAGTCGTCTCAGTGTTTAAACTCAAAGATTAACTGAACACTTTCAAGTAGCTTTAATCCATTTCTGAAGTATTTAATTATTTTTTTAAAAGCAAAAGCTAAATATTTCTATTAGATTTGTCTAAAAAAAGCTGAAAAATGAAATAGATTAAAAAAAATAATTCTAGTTTAAAAAAAAGTATGATATAGTACCACAGAGCTACTATACATTTTTTTCCATATTAATGTCTGATTTCAGTTAATCTATAGGCTTGTCAGTTTTTGTAATTGAAGGAGGGTTGCTGACAGTGTTCTCTGAGGGGCTTTGTTCCTTGGAATTCTCTCTAGGCTATTGTTTGAAGTAGATAATTTGCTGACTTTAAGGACACATTGAAGTACATATTTGTTTTGCCTTGGATTTGACAGAAGATGGATGGATTAGCACCTAAGTGTAATACGTGGTATTAACTGTTAAGTGTAGGTACAGATCCTTCTTACACAAAGGAGAAGAAACAACATTTAAATAATTATACAGCATGGTGGACATTTTAAAAAGTCCCATAGCTTCTTTACTGTCCTGGAAAGAAGGATAAAGGAGGGTGAAGTAACTGATGCTAGTAATGTACAGTGTCTCATCTGACTGTCTTGGATACCACAAAGATGTGTCTTGGTAGAACAGAAAGAACTGATGAATGATACTTTAGGAAGATATTAATCAGAAGGAAAAAATACTGAGATAAAGGAAGCTGCAGTAGAGGAACAATAGTGACCTCAAAGAGGACAGAGCATTCAGTGAGGAAATTAATAGTGAAACTGTGGAATGAAATAAAACCTGAAGTGAGTATTTCTAGATAAGAAGGCTAAACTCAAGTGACATGTTTTTAAAGTTGGGTGAACTCAAATGCAGTGTTGGAAAGCTGGACTTTTGTCAGGGTAGCAGACCTTGGAGAGGAAAAGGATATTTATAAACGAGGAAGAAATGAGTTTGAGGGAAGACAATGATATAGGATGTTTCTTTTGATTTCAAGATGTTATAGGAGGTTAGACTTGCCAGAACCAGGTAGACCAACTTCTTCATAATGGATAATTTTAACGAGGATGGTTTTCCAGAATGGTTTTGGGCATCAGCGAGTAGAAACCATTTGAGTTGGGTGGAGAACAGAGAGAAGATAGTGTGGATGTGTGGGAGGTTTGGCTAGTGATTAGCAAAGCTGCTATCTTTTGACATCTCCATAATTGCCTGCAAATCAAACAAATGGTTGATGACAACCATTACCATCCTAATTTTGCCTGGCATCTTAATTTATCTTATTGGCCTGGTTACATTCTGAATAGCTATGCCTGAATAGCTGTTATCACTGAACGCTCTCATTCCAGATGAGGGTGTCGTGGTCCTAACACACATAAACTGTCTGGCTAGTGCTCTTTGAAAGGAGGATAAGTATAGATTGAGATGGAAAATGTTGCATGAATCGGTTATGATTTGGTGAATACATGGTTCCTAGTACAGGGAAATAGAGAAAAAAGGAAGTCAATAAGCACACGGCATCCTCAAAGTGCGAGATAAAGATGAGAGACTGAAAACCTCCAGCATTAGAAGGAAAACACAGTAGAATCAATTCTGTGATTCTATTAGAAGGCAAACACTGGAATAAATACGGGTGGGAGCTACATCATGAGAGGCAAAGAATTCCTGGTGTATTCAGCAAAGATGGCATGCAAATGCACTCCATCACTTTTAGGGAAAGTGAACATATCCTTAGAATGGAAGGAAACCAATATATATGCTATTTGTTTTGTAAATATAAATCTGCATAATGAAATCTTCCTAGTGAAATGTGGACAACCTAGTTAATGATGTGATGAAAGGTTGCTATATGCTGAAACAACAATTCATGAGACTTTGGCACTGTTTTTTTCCTCTCAATACTTGGCATTTTGGATAGAAAATATGAGCCAATTCCTGAGTAAGACTAATAAGAAAAATAAGACTGACTCTGTGGAATCTTTTTTTTTAAGCATAATGACATGGTTCCTTAAAGCATAGTTTTAGCAGGTGGCCCCCAGACCTCTATTCTCAGAGTAGTCTGCTACAATTTACTAATTTGAATTTGTGTCATTGCCAATGCAGGCCTCATGTAATCAAGCTTTCTGAAGTGCAAGTAGCCTTTTCATTTTTCTAGATATGGCTTCAGATGATTACTTATCAAGTTTGCACCCTTCTGTTTTAGCCCAGATTGCTGCCTAGGCTTTTTATTTTATCATAGTTCTCTAGCTATATGGGGAAAAAAACAGTCTTGCTTCATGTAAAATCAAAACTGTTGATGAGAAATTTCGTCTGTCTTTTCAGAAACCTATTTATCCTCGAGGAAAAAAAGGTCATTTTCCTCCTAGATACCATAGTCTTAAAAATATTCTAGAGTCTATAAAATCTCTGCTTATTTCAATTTAAGCCTAAACCACATTGTTTAGAGTAGTTAAAGAACAAGATGAGAGGGAATTTTTTATTATATTTAACTTTAAAGATTATACTATAATTTACATATACTTTTTTTTTGGAAAATCGTTGTTAATACGGACTTACAGACTAGTAAGAGTATGGATGTTTTTGTATGCAAAAATATTTTTGCATTTTTTATGCACACTGTAGCGTGAGTG
Organism: Calidris pugnax; assembly: GCF_001431845.1. Taxonomy (NCBI): domain Eukaryota; kingdom Metazoa; phylum Chordata; class Aves; order Charadriiformes; family Scolopacidae; genus Calidris; species Calidris pugnax. Next base: position 26,055,379 of record NW_015090922.1, read on the forward strand.
TCCATATTGAAGAACGCAGCTGTGAACATGCACAAAAACTTGCTCCCATGCAGTTCAACTGAAAGAAATTCAAACAACTGAACTACACAGTTGCATAGAAACTGAGGTATTAAAGTTCTCGATATCTTTGGGGTTGGGTTTTTTGTTAAATTATTTTTCACTTAAAAAAAAAATCATGGTTGATGGTAGTAAATCCCTGACTATTTTGATTTTATTGCCTTTTGCATTAGAAAAGATTAGTACTGATCATACGTTATTCAAGCCAGTAGAAATTCACGTTAACTTATTGTATGGATATTTTAGTACATCTTTAGTTACATTAGTTGCTTGGGGTTTTGTTTTAGTCTTATATACATTTATTTGTTTAAAAATGCAGAAAAACTAGCTGAGCAGATTCTGTAGAAAAGCCTTTAAAACCATGAATTTAAAATAATGAACTATGAATTGCCCTTGATAAGGATACTTTTCTTAAAGGATCATACATAATGTTGACACAAATAGCTGAGACCTTTTGTAAGCAATATATAATTACTTGACAAATACGCAGTCAGAGTTCAGTTTAGTAGAAGACATTTCTCTAGGTTATAAAGAAAATAGGGTTTTATTTGATAATGTCCTGAATTTTGGGGAATAATAATATGTAAACTTTACTGATAAAGAAGGTGAGTATGCATTGGGAAGGAGAAGGAATGTCATTTACTTAAGTTGTATGACAAATGTGTAATTTTTCTTTTGATCTAATACGAGCTTTCTAAGAGTCAGAAACTTAGCAAATGTGATTGCTCCTTTCTAAATTTGAATTTTGAAATAAATCTGTAGTTTCTATAATGCAAATGTGCTGCAAAAAAAGAGGAAGATATGCTGTGACACCAAGTAAAAACACTGTTCCAGAAATGTGCATTCTCTATGAATGATATACAGTTTGTTGGCTGACCAGAAACTTTGTGCTAAATCAAGGCCAATAATGAAATTCAGTGGCAGATTTTTCACAATGTCTACTCTGTGTTACTATGCCTGTGTGTGAACACTTTGGATCGGTGTTTGAACATTTTCATTTACATAAGGAGCAGAACTTGATAAATCAGATACAAAATTCAGTGTCTGAATTATTGGATGGGGTGTTATGTAATCAGAATTTTAAAAACAAAAGTTAAAACGAATTTGGCCCTATAAAAGCAAACCATTCCAGATGAATGTGAATTTATAATTCACATTCCCCATGCTTAACCAACAGTGGACCGCAGTTAAATTTTTCATACTTCCTCATAGCGTTATTTCTTATGTGTTCAGAAAGCTATTTAAAGCTAAATTCCTGATTATTAAATTACTGACTATTTCAGTAAGTCATCTGAACTTGACTTCTTTTTCCAAATTTTTTGCATTTAGGCCCTGTATTGTAAAGTTAAGAAGATGATAGCATGGTTATGATAGCTTGTTAGCTGTCATCTTGTGTCAACCCATATAAGACTTTTTTCAGAATCCAAAGAAAGACGTAAGACTGATGGGGGCCAGGGGGGAAGGGAGAGCGTAAAGAAGTAAGAGTCCTGAATTATTAAAAACTTATTTTTATTGTTGTGGCTTTTTTAAGGCTAGTTTACTCATTGTCACCATGCTAAGAATCAAGACATTTGTTTTAATGTCTGTCTAACAGGAAGGGATACAACACTGAATCTGTGTCCCTTAACCCCAGTCATGATGATGACTTTGTATGGAAAATGCATATGTATATAATGAGAAGTCATCTTTTCAATCTAGGAAAATTAAGTCTTCCTGATCTAGCTCAAATTTTGAAAACTGTATTTCTGCACTGTAGTTTTGAAGACAGTTATTTTCTGAATGAGTATATAGCGTATTTTCTCAGCAGGACAATTGTAGAAAGTTCTCTGACATGCTTTAACTTAATAGACTAGAGGCATAACTGTAGAGCAATGATTACTCCATCTTATTGGGGGGTTTGCTTTGTTTTGGTTGGGGTTTTTTTTGAGGTGGAAGCAGAAGGAAGTGTTCCATAAAGTTTCCATAAAACTTTAACCAAAATTATTTTCTATTATGACCGTTTTAAGTCTCATTTATAATAAGTGGGGTTTTTCTTTTAGCTTGACAGCATTTTGATTCTGGATAAGATATCAAATGATCACTGAACAGATGGCAATGACTTTTTATTGCTATTAAGTTATGCTGAATTTGAGTGGAATGCTGAAAAATGAAAAACAATATTCTGCTAGCAACTCTTTCACTCCAGCTACTGTTCTTCTATCTAGAATTATGAGAAAAGATTATTATCATCAAAAAACCTGTGACTCTACAAAGTGCAGAACAAGTGGCCTAAAGGTTGGCTGTTGTAGAGAGGCGCTTGTCTGCACAAGCTCTATTGCTCAGTGCCAGGTGATCCAGGCTCAATTGCATGTGCTTGGAAACATCATGTGGACTGAAGTCAGCAAGTTACTTGGTAACTACCAAGATATTTAATGTACTCTGTTAATATTATGAAATCTGCTTTCCAATTTACAATGTAAAATTAAGAACAAAATTATTCTTATGTAGTAAGACTCTATGAATTCAGTGTATTAGGGTCATCATAGACCTCAACATATTTTCTCTATATACAAAATCTCTTCTTTGATTCAGAAAGAAAGGATAAGAAAAAAGTGACATCTCTATTCTCAAAAAATAACTTCTTTAAAAGGTATTGATGTGCAGTGACATGAAGTAGTACTATAGAGCTCTAAAGCGATGCAGAAGTACATGAGAAGTTACTTGCTGACATCTGAAACTGCAGAACCCCAGTCAGTTTGAAAGTTCAGAAAACCGACCGGTAATATTATCAGTTTATGCTACCTCACAGTTCATGCCAGTTAATAAAGAACCAAGGTCAAACAAAAACAGTTTCCATAAAAAACAATCAAGATAAAGGCTAGTGTTTCCTTTAAAACTTATTTTCTTTAAAACTTATTTACTTTACTCAACCACTTCCTTCATTGTTACTAAGCAGAAACAAAGTTCAACCTTTTCTCAGTTACCTCTTGCAGTCCTTACAGTTTATATTTTTGAATCCACTTGAATTGAATTGAATGTCTGTTTCCATTGGGCGCCAACAGCCTTATTGATGGTAATTTGTCAAAACAGAAGATTTTGGGAATGGGATGTGGAGTTTGTGTCTCAAATTCAAGCTGTTGTGTCCCCATGATTAATATCCATGCACCCTCTTTGGTTTTCTCTTTCACCAATAGATGTACTGAGTTCGTCTTTTATTTTAAGGAGGCTCTTTCTTTCTATTTGAAAAAATTAGATGCCCTTAAAAGTCATATGCAGTATGTCTCATAATGCACTGGAGAGAGTATTTCTGGTGGAAGCAGCATTAGTATTGTTGTAGTGCTAAGCGTTTTGCTGTTTGGAGGTATTGGGTGCTCAAGTCATCCAGTCTGCCAAACTACTTTCTTTCCTGAAGAGGTAATGTGCATGTATGTAAATTATGTTCTGGATGTCATTTTAGTCTCCCTGTAGAAAACAAATCATTTAAAGCTCAACGAGTAGGGTTCTTTTTTGCTGTCCTGCCCTTTGACACCTAGGTTCCTAAGTGGAAAGAATGAAAGGAAACAAAGACAGTTTGCATTCTGTTTATTTTAAATTTTCACTGATAAAAGAACTTGACTGGCAGGTATATAGCTTCTATATGCAATTAGTAAAGACTGTCAAAAAATGGTATTGGTTAATAATGATCTATAAGGAGTTTGGTGCCTTTCCCGCTCCCCCTTGTACTCCCCTCATGGGATAAGAAGTGGTCAGTGCTTGCTTGTTTCAACCCTTCCCTGGAAAAATTCCTTGGTCTAAGACTTTCATGTTAAGATGTTTCCTTTTTACCTCATTAATTGCATTATGTTATAGGCTTTACTGTATTTTGTTATGTTCCACAATTTCAGTTAAAAATAAATTAACTGTATTGGGAGAATAAAAATGAAGGATTCTCAATATTTGTGTCAGTGGTAATTTTGCTATTGATTTCAACATAATTCTGATTTCACTCTCCTGCTTTACTTGGTTCAACCTGAACAAGACATAAATTTAATTCCAGTTTTGCAGTTAAACTCTGCATAGGTTGTATGATTGAGCTGTTTATAATAGACCTGTAAAAATAAGAGGATACTCAGTTTGTTCTGGAAATTGAATTAGCCTTAATGCATCTCAGTGTCAAAACTAGTGCTAATGGAACATAGAATATTGATATTAATATTCTAAGAAAATACAGTGCTAAATCACTCAGTCACAAATTTATCTAAGCGTATTTTTCAGTAACAGAAGGTGATTTCTAGCAGAAAGTTTAAAATCAGTGACAGTAATGCTATAGTCAGTAATAACTCTATATAAAACATTGATATTCGCTGAGAATCTAGGCTGTTAGATGAAAAGCTTAAACAGTAGTTATTAATGAAACAAAGCATGAATTGAGATAGAATGTGTAGGAGTGAATATTCAGGGAAAGTAATAAAAGATACACTAAAGAGAAGCTGTTGGAACTTTGTGGTAGGTATTTTTTGGTATAATGAGTAACACCAAAAGTAGTATATATTTTATAACTGCTTTTTTAGTTCTCATTAATAAATGACTGCAGTATATTGAAAAAAAACCTGCCAAAACAAAAAGCTCAAGCACCCCATCCCCACCCCTCCTTTCTGCCCCCCCTCCCCCAAATTAATACTCGTGAGTTTAGTATTTAGTAATTGGAAGGTGTGATTACTTAAATTATTTTATCTGGAAAAGCCAAGGTGACAGGTGGGGGATCTTGACCGTAAGACTAACACAAGTCTAATAGTTTTGAGGGGTCTGCTTTTTACTATTAGATCTTATAAAATCATTCGTGTAGATGATGTGAGCTTTTTCTCAGCCTTTGAATGAAGGAAAGCAGTTATGATTGGAGGTCTTTCTTTCTTAAAAGTAAAACACCTTCATTGAACGGTATCCAACAGCTGTGGAATTCAAAGTTCTAAAGATCCCTTGCTCCAACATTGCACGTTGCATCTCTGTCTCAGTATTTATCTTATCTGCCATTTTCTTTCTTGAAGGGAACTGTGTTAGAAGAACAGAGCATGGGGTTACCCTAAATCTTGTATCAGTCCCAAACCAATGTAATTTTACAGTTTTGGTAAGAAATGGGGTGGTCTTACACCAGCACCAAGAATCATGTAAGCTGTTGTCACTCTTAATCTCCTTCCCACCAACCTGCAAATCAACTAAGCTGTGGTAGGGTTGTCGGTGGGTTATTGTGTAGATACATTTCTGTAACACTGTAATTTCAATAAAGGATTCTCTTCAGTTTCTATTCTTGCATTTCTATTACAAGCAAAGTCTGTAAATGTGAAGAAATACAGCACAAGAAGTGTGCAACAAATATTGACCACACAGAAGCTTATATGTATTTCCATTAGTCAGATGAGAGGCTTCCCATCCTTCTTTTCCCTCTTGCCTATGTCTGCATATTTTTCAAGTATCTGGAATATGCATATGAGAAGTAACCATTTATACTGTAGTAGTTATAGCTTTAATTGTAAATTTGATGTATAACAATTTGAACCATTTTTTTCATGAGCTGTACTCATAATTTGTTCATTGTATTATTTCCAATCCATTTTCCACAGCTGCAATCTGAATAAGTGGCTCAATTATAGTTACTGTTATCCTTTAATATTCACTGTGCCTCATGGAAAACTTTGAAAGAAATATTCTATTTAAGACAATTATGCTTAAATATCATGGTTTTCTAAAGACATTTGCATGAAAACAAATGCATGAAGAACTCGTTTTCGTCTTTCATACTCCTGTCTGCAGTAATAATTCTCCCGCATCACATCATAATCAACTGTCATATGATCTGATATCATAGTTCACTGTGACCAGAATTTTCTGGCTTGGACACACAAATAATTAGCATGGCTTGAAAGCCAAGCGTAACCCTTATTTTGCTTCTGAAAATTGGATAGTTCTGATTTAGGAATCATTAAGAAATAACTGCAGTTAATAGATACACTGAAAATGCGTAAATGTAAAATCATTTGCCAATGTAGTCTGTTGGTTTTTTTTTTTAAAAAAAAAAGCAAACAAACAAGTTTGAACTTGCATTAAAAAACATTTTTGGTACGATTTTCTTCTTTTTCAAAAAATTGCTTATTTTTTTTTCCTAGTGATCATTTTAATTTTAGGAAATGATAACTTGTGACAGGCTTGTTCAGTGGGTTGTCTGGTTCAGAACTTGTGAAAATACAGGCAGCTTATGAACCACGTTCATTTCTCCTTTGCACTGTTCTTTTTCATTGCACTTAAAAGCATGGGCCTGAAGGCAGAATTTTCTTGCAAACTTCAGATTCCCATAAAGTAGCCATTGTATAACTACTACTCTGCTATACTAGCAAAATAACACTGCTACTCTAAGTGTTTCTTTGAAGAGTGGAAAGTAACCAGACTGAGCACACCGAAAATGCTGTGTAGAATCAATTGAATGCAAATGAGATGTCTGATCTTCAGCTTTTGGCATATCATTCCTGCATATACTTGTATTTTATCAAATTGCACTTCCCATTTTTTAAGATTAGCAGAGCTTGAGAATCATGATTTATAGAATTGTCATCTTGATAAATAGTAGAGATTAATGCTTTCATCCAAATTATGCATTCTCTTTAGGATGATAACATTACATAATAATAGGGGCAGATTTCCAAAGTCTTGATCAACAAAATGATCACAGAAAGACTTCTTAAATAATTCATTTCCATCTATCAAGGCTGACATGAGGCAGCGTTACCAAACAGCCTCCTTTTGACAGGATAGTCCAATAGTACAGTTCTTATTCATTGCTCTGCTACTGGCACGGGAACATTTGTGGGCACGTATCCAGGTCCCCAGGAAACTTGGAATCATTCCATGTTAAAGAACTGTAACTGTGGCTAACAAACCAGCTGCTGTATTGAGCTCAGAAGGAAGTCTTTGTAGCTGTGTGGAAGGAACTTAAGTTATTTGCATAACATCCAGCAGCCTTAGTGGGAAGGGTTGGCAGGAGCACAACAACAGGGTAGGCATCCAGCTTTTCTTTTCTGACCATATCTGTCAGGGAGTCCATTCCCAACTGCTAGGATGACCAAAAGAGAGAGAAGTGAAGAACTTGACTAAAAGGACTTTACAGGTCTGAAGAGAAGGGTACTCGTGATCATATTGACGGCATCCTTTGTGGAAATAATAGTTAAACCAATTTTGCTTGCTGAATTAAATTTATAATAAACAGTATCAACATCTATAGTGGAAAATTTGTGAGTTGTTGAATTCTTACTATGGAGAGAGAGAAAAACCTTAAAGAACAGCGAAGTAGAAGAGAATATAGAGCTATCCATCAGCATAGGTCAGCCTTCAACCTGTTGTACTGAGCTACAGAAACTTATAGGAGTAATCAGTACCAAAATATACATTTATATTAAAAACAGACAATTTCTTTCAATTAGGCCAACTTCAGATTTAAAAAAAAAAATAAAAATTTACTAGTATACCTTAAATGTACTGCATCACATCTTCAAATATTCATATTTCCTATCAAATGTAAATCTACAGTTCCAAACCAAGTATTTCTTTGGTCTTCTGTCACACCAGCCTTCCAGTGATAAAAAAAACCAATTCTCTCTTTAAATACTACCTTTTGCAATGTACCTTTGTTTTAAACTACTCAGGCTGTACTTCATCAAGTATTTAAGCTAACACTGCCATACAGGCTCTCTCCTGCCTTCCACAAATACTGTTTTTGAGGCCAAACAGTAAATCACACTGTGGATTTGGATTGAAAAGAAATGGGGTTTGTTTCTCTGGACATGTCAGTTGAGTGAACAATATTTTACACTCCTGTAAGGAACCAAAACCTTTGTTTTAATTGACATCATTGCCCATCGAACAGGAGTTCTGTTGAATTTGTATGTAGTGAACATAAGCTACAAAGTTATACTGTCATCGTTACCCATTCCTTCTAACAGAGAAACCTGTAACTCTACTGTAATTCTAACTTGTGTTTGTTAACCCATTTCAGTAGAATAATCCTAAAGTTTGCTGTATCCAATAGAACTTTGTGTTGATTTCTGACAAGCAGAAAAAACGATCTTTCAAGTTTTAATATATATCATTCTTTTGCCCCTCTGCCTCACCTTCGTCTCTTTTTTCTTTTTTTTTTTTTTTTAAATTGAAAATTTTTATGTTGTTACATGTAGGGGAAAAAATGCTTATCTTCTGAGCTCCTCTTACCTCTGACCTTTGTTTTAAGCTCTGAAATATGTGTCTTATGCTTATTTGTATCATGTTTAAACATCATCATATTGGTGTTTTTATTCAAGGAACAAAAGCTGAAAAAGAAGTATATAACATGCTGTCTTGTCTCTTATTTTACTCTGGTTTTATGCAGTGGGTTAGAGGATGGGCTCTGCCTGCAAGCATGAGTCATGGTCATTCTAAATACTATTAAAGCCATTGAAGAATATTTTTATATCATAACAATTCCTATTTTGTAAGCAAAGTAACACTTATCAATAGGGCTACTGTCTTTTCTTATTTGCGGAAAACAGCAGACATGATATTTAGCGTGAGTTAACAGTCTAGGTTCCCAACCAAAGGAGTATAATGTAACAGGAAAAACTATAACTGTTTTACACAGCTAAATATTAGTTGACACTCCAAATGAAGAATGTAAGTAAATCTCCCTTTAGGGAGAGAGAGGGAGGGAAAAAGTGAAATACATTTATTCACTGAATTAATCATAGTGGAGAGATTACTTACCCATAAAATGTTTTAAATGCAACAAACACTTTTCTTTGTTAAGGTCCTATGTGTTTCATGTATCTTGCTTACATTTTCTACCAGTCTTGCCCCAGTAACTCCTGGGTGTATTAGTCAGTTTCAAGTAAAGTTGAAAAAGGTGTTTTAGAGATGGCAATGCTCTTTCATGTTATGCAAAAAAACCCCAGTGATTAGACAGAGAATAGGCATCTGTGTTGCTGTCGGCATTGAAGGAAATGCAGAGAGAATTGTATGAGGCTGTTCTGCTTGGCAGAACCTGGTCTGCTGTTCAGTGTGCGTGTACTGATTAGCCCATGAGAGAGATGCAGGTTCAAACTGCTCGCATCCTGTGGGCATCATATGGGAAACTGGGATTATTGAATTTGTTGGGTTTTAGGAGGCAGAGGATAGAAAAGCCATACAAAGCAAGTCTTGTTAGTTCCAGTTTCATGTGGTGATATGTATATACAAGCAACTTTGGAAGCTTACTGTTATTGACTGCAAACATTTTAATACACTTCTTTCCTTTTTTTTTTTTTGTACAGATAAAAGAAAAGAAATTTGACTGGATTAATACTGAACTGAATGCGTCTGAACTGAAGGAAATGTTTTAAGATTGCTCTCCTGACGGAAGTTGTACAAAGTTGTACACTGAGGTTTCTGCTTGCACTTCTGGGAAGACTGTAACTGTATTTTTATATTGCAGTTTATTGGCCATAAAAAGACAATGTAATAAAAAAAAAGTAACAGTAAATTTACGCAATAGTAGTGATTCCCCTCCCACAGACTGGACATGAGTGATCAAAGGTCTTTGCAAGAAGATAAGCACAAAGTTAGTAGGACTTCCTCAAAATTCAGGGAGTCTTCAAGAAGCATGCAATCGGATGATTATTTTGCTAGAAAACTTAAAGCTTTGAATGGTAGCATGGGTCCTCCTGTTTCTTCAAATGCATCTAGCAAAACTGAAAATAATCAAACAAATGGTACACCAGCTGTGCCTAAAATGGGTGTGCGAGCAAGGGTATCTGAATGGCCTCCTAAAAAGGATTGCTCTAAAGAGCTGAGTAAAGCTGCTTGGGAAAACAGACCTCCAGCCAGTTATGAAGGTGTTGGCCCAGTACTTCCAAATGGACAAAATGACCAAAGTGATGGACAGCAAGAAGAGCTGGAATTGGAATTTACAGAGGGAAAATATTCGATTGGAGATCTTTTTGTTCATTCCCCTCAAAGGGGGCTTCATCCCATAAGGCAAAGAAGCAACAGTGATGTGACAATAAGCGATATTGATGCTGAAGATGTGTTGGACCAGAATGCTGTTAACCCAAATACTGGAGCAGCTCTTCATAGAGAATATGGCAGTACCTCTTCAATTGATAGACAAGGCTTGTCTGGAGAAAATTTTTTTGCAATGCTAAGAGGATACCGAGTGGAAAATTTTGAACATAAACCCCTTGCTCCGTTTGGATTTTCTGAGTTTTTCCACTGTGACCCTACAGTTTCTCCAAGTCTACATGCTGCTGCGCAGATTTCCAGGGGAGAATTTGTCAGGATTTCTGGCTTGGATTATATGGATAGTGCCCTACTTATTGGTCGAGAAAGGGAGAAGTCTTTTAAGAGGAGACTAAAATCAGAAGCAGTAGAAACATCTCTATTTAGAAAATTGCGAACAGTTAAAAGTGAGCATGAAACTTTCAAGTTTTCATCTGATCTGGATGATAGACTTGACAGAAGTGTTCGTTCTTGGAACTGTCAGAAATGTTTTGCACATTATGATGTTCAGAGCGTTTTGTTTAACATAAATGAAGCAATGGCTACCAGAGTAAATGTAGGAAAAAGAAAAAATATAACCACTGGGGCTTCAGCTGCATCACAAACTCAGATGCCAGCAGGCCAAACGGGAAACTGTGAATCTCCTTTGGGAAGCAAAGAGGACCTCAATTCAAAAGAGAATTTAGATGCTGATGAGGGTGATGGGAAAAGCAATGATTTAGTATTGAGTTGTCCTTACTTCAGGAACGAAACTGGTGGGGAAGGAGATAGACGAATTGCACTTTCTAGGGCAAATTCAGCATCTTTTTCTTCAGGTGAAAGTTGTTCTTTTGAGTCCTCTCTGAGTTCCCATTGCACAAATGCTGGTGTTTCAGTACTGGAAGTACCAAGAGAAAACCAGTCCATTCACAGGGAGAAAGTGAAGCGTTACATCATAGAACACATTGATCTTGGAGCATATTATTACCGCAAGTTCTTCTATGGAAAAGGTAAATTTGTCTAATGAAACTGTTCTGAGATGTTCATGCCTTAGATTTAAGTTGCTTAGTAAAGATTTTTTTTTTTCGTCCTTCTTCTCTATAGAGAGACCTAAGTATTACAGAGGATCCTGAAACTTTTTACTAAAATTAAGCATGTTATCCTTGCTATCCCAGAGGGATATTCAACAACCAGTGGGTTATTTATAAAGTTATGCAATATTTGTGTAAAGCATGTAAACTAACTTCTCTGAACCAAACTTTCTGTGTGGGTGGGAGGAAAAGATGACATTTGTATCCAGTAAATGCACTGGAAATACTGATACTTAGAGTGGAAATCATTATTTCCCAAAAGGTGCCTCCAAAAGAGAAGGTTTTATTAATGGGGTTTCTGACTCCCTTCTAGATTCTGCAGTCTTCAGGTGTCTCTTGGGGCCTTTTCTACTGTATGGATGTATACATACTCCTTAAACAGAGAGCTGCTGATGACGTTCAGTTTTTCAGCTTAAAGAAGGTGGTTTTATACCTTTCTCCTTGCCTTTTCCCCTACTCTTTTAGGGTATGTTCACACTGCAAAGTGCCAGGGTACTTTTTTTGGCAGAGTAGTTATCTTGGCTTGAATTATTATTCAGATAAACTGTTTTCACTTTATGATCTACTTTGGCTGTCTGTATTCCATACAAAACACCTGTCTCTGTCTTTTCTTTATTAGGCATTACAGCTCAGTCTTTTTGCTGTTATAAAAAGAAAAGAAAAAAAATCTTCTGTCCTTAAAGGACTGTTGGTTACGGCCTGAGTCTTCCTGAAATCATACTTCCTCTGCTTTTTAACTATGTTTGAACAGCAGGAAATAAGCACTGTGCTGTACTCCTTCATCCTGTGATCCCTTCCAAGGGACTCAAAAGAGGATGCAGTACAATGCTTGTTTTCACAGTACAGTAGACACCTAGAACATGTTGGCTGTAAAAACACTGTATTTAAAAGACAAGAAAGAAAATAATCTGGCTCTGTCATGGAAGAATGAGATCCAGAGCTAAGGCAGTAAATTCAGTGGTTCAAAATGGCTTTTAAGCTAGGCAGATTGTAAAGGATCAAAAAGTGTTGAGGGAGTCAGAGTGGAAGAGAATGAAGGGAAACTTCTAACAAAAGGGTGGCATATTTTTTGAGGGGCAGAAAGAAGAAAAGATTGGCATAGATGGAAATGAAATGAAGATTGTTAATGGACAAAGGGGGGGGAAAAAAAGACAAGGATTAAGCCAAATGAAAGAAGACTTGTTTGTGAAATACTTTTATCACAGATGTTACAAGTTCTGAAGGGCTGAACATCTTTTGTGAAGAAAAATCTTGTCAGATTATAAAAATAAAATACAAGGAGGACTCAAAACTGTTTTAAATAATATACTATAAACAAACCTGATGACATTTCTGGAAAGTTGATATGAATGTAGTTTTTAACTAACTTCTGTTCTGGTATGATGTATATATGATCTCTTGACTAAGTATAAAGTATGTTTATATTAATATAGTACTAAAAAGTTAAGAAATAGTATCGGAGAGTTTTATCCTACATAGTATATAATACTTGGAAACTTGAATTGTTATTGTCCTTGTTACTAATTGTTCTGTAGGTAAAGTTCTTCAAAAGTAAATATGATGTGATGCATTTAATATCCAGTGTTAAATTTTTACTCTCTCACTTTTACAATGATGTATAAGCCATGCCTTGTTCCACATTATCTTCCTATAGAGCTGTAACAGAAGCTACATGAGAGAAATCTGTATTGGATGGCTCTTATGAGTCAGAGCAAACATACTAACGGAGCTAAAAACTTAATTTTCTATACCTGTTATCTCAAGGGATGCAGCATGTAAGGAATCTTCAGATTACATCCAGCTGAACACAGTTCTCACATAAGCAAAGTTTATTGTGGATAGAGGAAATAAAAAAAGGCATTTTGCCTTGGGCACCAAAATGTCTTGCTGCTGTGCTGATCTCCCGTATATGAAAAAGTGACATTTATATGCATACTGAGTCTTACTTGATGCTCTTCCATGACAGTGAGCGATCCTAGCTGATTGTTCATTGAATTGTAGATTTAATAGCACAGTTGAATTTAGCAAAATAATTGTGGAAAGATGAAATAAAAATTTAGCAAACAATAGTCACTTGTATATAGAGACATATGTAATGCCACTGATTTTCTTTGCCCTGAACAAGATATCTCTGAAAAAGAAACAACTTTCTGAATATTTGATTTAATTCACAGTTTTATAATTGGCACTTGTCAGCGTACAAGTTTTATTTCTGTTTTAAGATGCATGGAAGAAACACCCTGGCATGTGTAGCACTAATTATTCCATTCCCTTTCAAGAAATGAGAGATTTGGAATTCAGTGTTGCCTTAAATGAGCTGTAGTTTTTTCCTGCATATTTATAAGCTTTGTAACTATTGTTAAAATCAAGTCCAACACGACTGATGTAAAATATGTTAATGTTTATGGAAAATATCTTCTCAGTTTTCAGTTAAGGTTTGAAAAACCTGGAATATTTTATTTTATCTCATGGTTTTGTTTTATTAATGGTGTTCTTTAGTGAACTATATTTTTGTGGGATAAAAGGAGAACGGAAAAAAGCTATGTTGATTTTAAAAAAGGGTAATTGAAATATACTTTTATTATCATTGTTTTGTTCTTTTCCCCTTGTGCAATTATCCTCATAATACCTTGAGACTTGACTGTTATTAGCATGCTTTTTGTTTGAGGGATGCTTGCAACCATTCCTTAATATCTTATTGTATCTACCTACTGATACGAAACTGAAAAAATGTCTTAGAAGAAGTGTACAGGCTTAGCAAGCTTTTGGTATTAACTTAGTTTTATATAAGTAAGACTTTAGTACTAGAAGAAAACTTGACAATTATTCCTCAAAATGAAAAAGTGAAAAATGAACAGTATTTTGCTATCTCTCTTTAAAGAGCTAGAAAATAGCACTTATTTTCTTCTCTTCTCTCCAGTTAATACTTTTAAGTCAACAGAAATACATTTAAATGAGCATAATGAGTTTGTACTTTATGAGATTTTTTTTTCAAAAAGTGCCTTGAATTAAAAATGTTTTCCCCAAATCCCAGAATATCAGTAACCATGCTATTCTTTCATTTACTTAAGCTTCTTTAATTCCCATTCTTGAAACTGTTTTATTTAATTTGTTTTTAATGTACATAAGCAATGTCTTTGGGTTTGTGTCTTTAATATTCTACAAGAAATAAGCAGATACCTGCCAAGCTTGCATTTTTCTGCTCAGTAATACTGCAGCCAAGAAATCTAGTAAATATGTAATACCCTTTTCTAGATTTATCTCAAAATTGAAGGCTATAGAAATCCTAAGAAGTTTATCTTTTGTCAAAGCCTGAATATGCAGCTGTGGGGAGTTTTTATGTTGTTGAAAGTCTGAATCTCTCTCTCTCTGGTCTGTAAAATCCTGTTCCATTTGATAAATTTGGCCATTAAGGCTCAAAGCTTTAATTTAATACTGGGAAGTCCACAAAGTATAATTTATCCATGTAGGTAGAATTCCCGGGATGGGGAAAGGAATATATTTGGTGAGCATGAGTGAAAAATTTAAGGTCTGTGCACCTTTGATCCAAGTTCCTTCCAAAAGGAAGGATCCCTTCCAAAAAAAGAGTGCTAGTTGTAATGTGCTGCTGCTCATTTTCTCTCCAGTGGGAGATGGACTGTAACCACCAACATACTTTATAGATAGATTTTTGAAGGGCTACTGGAAACTTAATTTAAACTAGATTTGACAAATAAGACTGTCATTTATGCAGAGATAACTTTTATCTTTTTGTATCCATTCTGAGAGTATGGATGACTTCTCAGTAAGACATTTTGCCAAAACTTCCTTACATAGTTCTATAAATACATTGTATCAAACTAGCTCAAAAATGCTAGAAAATGGTAGCAAAGTGGTTTTAATCCAGACAATCTTAAAAGGGGAAATTAGTCTATTATTTCATTGCTATTTAAAATACAGATTTATAGCATAAATTGGATTGGAAGACATTTCTGGAGGTCATTCAGTCTAATTACCTGTTTAAAGCTACCTTTAAAGGTAGGTTCTGAATAGGTTGCTCAGAATCTATTCCCCTTTAGCTGTCCGTTTAGCTTTTGACCATCTCTAAGAATGGAGATTTCACAAGTTTTCTTAGCAGCCTTTTCCTGTGTTTGATTTCACCCAGTGAAGGGCTGCATCTTTTGATGGTTCCATCTAGTCCTTTCTCTCTGTACCTTGAAGAGGAGTCTCTCTCCTCTATAACGCCCCATCAGCTAGTAGGATCCTGCATTTATTTCCCCCCTTAACCTGCTGTTCTCCAGGCTGCACAAGCCCATCTCCTTCAGCCTCTCCTCATCTGTTGTATGCTCCAGGCCCCTAATTGTCTTGGATGTTGTTTGCTGGCCTTGTCCCACTCCGTCCAAAACTGGACACTGCTCCTTATGTGGCCTCACAAGTGCCGGAGAGACATAATGGCTTCTCCTGACCTGCTGGTATGCTCTTGTTAGTGCAGCCCAGAGTGTGTTTTAGCTTTCACCTTTTCAGGGCGTTCTGCTGGGGCGTTCTTACCGGGGTTCCCAATCCTTTGACGCAGAGCTGCTCCTGAGGCAGTTGGTCCCCAGCCCATGCTGTTGGATGAGCTTGCTCTGTTGCAGAGTATGGGTTTACGTTGGTCTTCATGACATTTTTGTCAGTCTGTTTTTTCTGATTGTCAAGGCGGAGAGTTTATTTTAACGTCAGGTCGAAAACTTCAGCGGGTTAGGAGTTGCTTCACATGCAGCTCAGCTGTCCCATCTCAGCAGCAGCCCCCAGGGGAAGGGGAGAGTGGGCAGTGAAGCACAGAGAGCCTACAGCTATAGGACTCTGCCTGTGCGGATGAGTTAACCTCCTTTGCCCCCTTTTGTAAAACACTGTAAGGTTTAGGCATTCAAGTATGTGCCCTGTGCACACATTGCTCATTTCTTAAAAGCCTGCCCGTTATTCCCCGTGGTCTGTTGCACCCAACTACAGCCCTGATCTCCAATACAGGAATTGTTCTTCTTGAGCTTGGTCATGTACATGAATTTGCTAAGGATGCATTCCATTCATTCATTTAGATAATTTAAAAAAATATTGAACAGTAACAGCTCCACTATCAACTTTTGATAAACCTTTCAGTAACTGGCCACTAACTGGAATTTGTATTACTGATCATAGTCCTTTGAGGCCAGCTGTCCAGCCAGTTTATGTCCACCTTGTAATTTGCATGTCCAAACCATGTCTTTTCAGTTTAGCTACATGCATGGAGACTGAAAGCATTGCTAAAATACAAGTAGGTGACATTTGTTGCTCCTTCCTCATCCATAAAGCCAGTTGTCTCATTGTAGAAAGCAACTGGGTTGGTCATGCATGATTTGCGTTTGGTAAATCTATGCAGGCTATTTGTAAGCATCTTTTTGTTCTTCATGTGCCTGGAAATGTCTTCCATGAGACTTTGTTCCTTAATCTCCCTGGGAACTAAGGTTTATGGTGACTAGTCTATAGCTTCCCAGACCCTCTTTCTTGCCCTTTTTAAAGATGGGTGTAACCACTCATTATGACCTTTCAAAGGTGATAAAGACTGGCCTTACAGTAGTTCCCTCAGCATGTATCCCTGTTTGGTCCCATGAACTTGAGTGTGCCTAGTCTGTTTAAATAGTCGCTAACTTCTGTCAGTAGCACTTTACTCTGCCAGACTGAGCCAGGTGGCTTAAGGATGAATTTAACTATTCATCAAAGACGAAAGAGTTACTAGCCTCAGTTTTCACTTCAAACTAAGTTGCTGCTTTGAATGTAAAGCTTTAAAATAAGAATAAATTGAATTAAATGAAGGAAGCTACGTAGCACCTTATTTGTTTGAAGGCTTCTAGAAGAAGACTTTATGTAGATACAGTTTCTTCAAATAGTTTCTTACAGCACCAAGAAAAACCATTAATTTCTTAGTAACAAAAAAAGCAAAAAATGATTATTTCGTAGTAGCAGCAGTTGCAGTAATTTGAGTTATGTGGTATCAGTGACCATTCCGCTCATCAAAATTTGCATTTTGTGATTTATGTACTCACTGTGCAGTTTGGAAGATCAGTGTATTTACAGATCTTATAGTTCAATTAAAAATAATACTTTTTTCTTGCTGCAGAAACACTTAATGAGATTTGATGAATATTTTCTAGGAGACTCATAATTCATTATTCTCTCCTCTCTTCATTCACTCTTGTGCAAAAGAGCATCAGAACTACTTTGGAATAGATGAAAATCTTGGACCTGTAGCAGTCAGCATCCGGAGAGAGAAGGTTGAAGATGCTAAGGAGAAAGAGGGATCTCAGTTCAACTATCGTATAGTTTTCAGGACAAGTGAGGTAAGGTTCTTTCAGTAATTCTGCAAAGGAATGGAAAAATTAACATAGAGTTTAAGATACTAGTTGTTTGTGTGTGGATATGTTGCTAACTTTGAAAGTAAATCTGTTAATGGGAAAGGGATGCTTCTTGTACCATTAGTCCTCTTCTGTACTGCATAAAATTTTTCTCTTTTTAAGCGGGCACCCAAAGGGAGATAAGTTGGCTGAAGGGAACTGCAAGGGGCAAGCAAGGGAACAGATGATAAAAACAAAGCAGAAGATAAGTTTGGATGAAGGAGCTTGATGTTAAATTTCTAATGATAGAAATAAAATATTAAGAAATGTAGGGGGGAAGGGAGGGGGAAAAATATGAAAGCTTTTTGTGTTTTGTTTCAAAATACTTTCTTATTGCCTTTTTTTTTTCTGAGAGATGTTCTTATATACTTCTACACTCATGTTTTGTGGAAGGAATATTAATATGTTGATAAAAATAATTGCCTTCTTTGAAAAAATAGCTCACTTGTGATCATTGCGGAAGGACACATCTCAGCTTCCATTTCCACCTAATTTGTGTCTCTTGCTAATTTCTTCTTTATCACAACAACTAGCTTTCATTTTTATGGCTTTATGACTATGGCTTTTTTGTTGTGATTAGGACATAGAGAGAAGTGTTAGCTAGACTTCCTGTATCCCTGGGCTCATGCACTTGTACAAACAGATACAGAAACAGATATATATATAAATTATTTTTTTAGGCTAGGTTTTTCTTTTACTGCCAAAAAGAAGTGTTTCTGTATGTATCTGTGGAGAGGTGATTATGCTGTGTCACTTCTAAGAAATTACTGTCTTTTTGCCAAATCTGATGAAGGTAAAGCAACATGGTTTCAAAAATAGGTGGATGCGTTAAGTGAAGGTGGCATTAGCTGTGGTTTACCTCACCTTTCCAGACTCTCATTCAACTATCATGTCTGCTAGGGTAGTATGGCATCAAAATTAACAATTTTTAGTTTTCCTGTTAGTAAGATCATCAGTGTATTTATTTAAACAAAAATTACATTTGTCACTGAGACAATATGAGCCTGTATCCTCTTTAAAAAGTTATTTAGTAATCTTTTCACTGATTACAAAAATTAAAAATAGGGATCTTATTCTTCCCATTGTTTCTTCCATGCTTTTGCCAAAACCTGAAGTTTATATCTTTAAAAGTCATTGTAGTATGAGAACTAAAAAATGTTTTGTTTGTTTTACCTTTACTGCAGCTTACTACACTTAGAGGAGCAATTTTAGAAGATGCTATACCATCTACTGCTCGGCATGGCACAGCAAGAGGTCTGCCTCTCAAAGAGGTACTAGAGTATGTAATACCAGAGCTGAGCATTCAGTGCCTGAGGCAGGCTTCCAACTCACCCAAAGTACCTGAACAGCTGCTTAAACTGGATGAACAAGGGGTATGTAGCACATGACTTTTCTTTAACGACTATTCATTTAAATTAAAAAAAAAAATCTTAAAATATTTTGCAGGCAATGTTAATAAACATGGATCTGTAATGCACACCACTCACTCTCTTGGTTTTAGAGATACTTGTGTTCTAAGCAAATTATTTTTAAAATGCATTGCAGCTTAGGAAATCTCTTTAGATGACTGAGTGAGAGAAAGATTATATCTAAACTTCTAACAATGGTAAGAAGTGATTTTCACAATCTGTATTTATACTTTAATGTGTACGAGTGCTGAATGCAAATGAAAATACATCTAACATTTATATTGTGTGTAGATAAGGAGGCAAAAGAATATAAAGTATTAAGCTAATCTGAAACTTTAGGTTGGTTTTTAAAATAAAATTTTATGATTAACTCGCAGTAGTCTTATTAGAATAGAATACTTCTGGGTTCAAACAACTGAAACTGTGATTGAGACTAATGAATTAGCTGCATGGCAATGAAATATTCATATGGCTTAAATTTGGAGAGAAAATGGTGAGGCTTATTGAGTTCAATAAAGTGAATCTGCTTCATTCAAAGTTAGTGATTAAATTTATAGCTTCTGAATATTCTGTGAAGGACAGGCTTGTGATGGCTTTTAAATCAATGTTTAAAACCGTGTTTTTAAAATTTTTAAAACCATGTTTTTAAAAAATGCTCGTTTAAAGTGAAGATTGCACTTTCTAGGCCAAAGCTAGTATCTGTCTGTTGAAGTTGAATCAGCTGATGGATCCAGTTGATTATGATGATGGTATAATTAATTTTTTAATGCTAATTCAGTTTTAAGTAACATCTGACATTAGTGGTATCTATCAGAATTCTTCTGTCTTCTCTTGTGGCTGTAAAAGTTGCTCAAAACCTAGTAAATGTAGACAGAGGAGGACAATTGTGGTTTTGGGTGGACTATTAAGCCAGTTATGCAAGTATATTTTACTGCTTTTCTTCACTGTAGTCTTTGAGGAGGACTTTTAATTGAAAACTCATTTTATGTAATGTCCTTATTTTTTCCTGTGTTTGTCAGTTCTTCTGGTAAAACAGTAAAGGGAAATCAGAAGCACTCAGTTCTGAATCTAGGAGTTCCTGATGTACTGTTGCTTTCTGCCTTTCCTGTTTGAGCTCCAGAGTGAGTTTAGGTTAGTCTAATAAATAATAGTCACTGCTCAGAGGGGCAGTATGTTTTAGGCAGTATAGAGTACTATTTTAATTGACCTGACCTGAATATTTCCCAAACTCACTGTAAGTATTTTCCACAAATTGTAAATGGAGATTGTCCGTTGAACTGTCCAAAGTACTACTTTAATCAATTTCTTTGTCAATTCTGAAAATTCAGTCCTGTTGTGAAATGGACTGTCACTAGGCAAAATGTAATATTAATGTATCTTATGTGCTGCTTATTATGAGATAATTGCTTGAACATAGACAGAAAGCTGTGCATAGAACTGGCATGAGATCCATTAATCCTCTTATATACTTGATGTTTTCAGTTTATTTATCAAGCAAATATAAAAAGTGTTATGCTTGGCAACTGAAGGTGATGAGTGGCTGAAGTGTCATGAATTTAAAAATATGAATCATGATCTAGAGGATTAATACTGTCACCAGAATAATGTCCATTTTCTGAAATGGTGCATTAAATGTTTGCATAGTTCCACAGCAGATTGAAGACTGTTACGGTGTTTTGATGTAATTTTCTACCAGTTCCATAGTTTTCAGTGAAATCTGGTATTGGATTATGAAGGAAATTTGTGACTAAAACCGTAGTAGAAAGTAGATGCAAATTGGATATACTGAAGTAGCTAAACAGGTTTAAAAATTATTTTGTGATGTCACATTATTAAATTTACATCACATGTAAAATTTCTAATTTAGAAATAGTGGAATCAGAACCATGTCTGCAATTATTTACTTTAAAAGACTTGAATAAGTGTGCACTACCATTTCAAGACTGGCAAACTGTATTAGTTTTAAATATTCTGGTAGTTACTCATGCCAGTTATATGTGACACATACTTTGGCTTTGTCAGCCTCTTCTTTACTTCTTTCTTAGTCATTGATGTTCTACAAGTACCTTAGTTTCTGTTTCTGCACAGTCGCCATGATCTTGACATGAGAGTTCTTTGGCTTAAGTATTCTAATTTCATAGTCATTAACACTCCTAGCACATGGGTAGGAGGTCCAGATTACTGCAAATGAGCTTGCAGGTGCTGCCTTGTTTAGGATTAGTGGTGTTGGTAGAATCAAATTTGTACTTAATTGCCTAGAGTTTACAGTACTTGTCCATGATGTGAAACCCTAGGATTAATTCCTTCCTTGGGCTGTGGAGTTTCAGATCCTCATCTTCAATGTCTCCTAGGACAGCGTTTAAACCGCGAGATGGTAGGTTATTCTGAAAGATAGAGGTACACTTCACTCCTGTTTGGAATTATCTTGATATTAATGAACAAATTCAGGAATGACTGGCTTCTTCAGAAAGACTGAAGTAGTATGATTGCATATTTCTAGACTGAATATTTTCCCCAGGTGCTTCTTTACTGTTAGTCGCTGCCCCAATTGTTGGTGGCTCAGTTGGCCTTCAACTTCTCCACTCCTCAGTTCTAATGTGAACTCAAGGAAATTAAATTAAATTCCCTGTGGCTTAAGCTAAACTGTTTGACACAGAGCTGGGATAGAGGTGGCAGTGTGCTCACAGTCATTTTAAGTCTCTGCTGGGAAGTGTCAAATAACAGTGTTGCTTCCTGTAATCTAACATTTATATGACCAGTTCTCTTCCAGTTTCCTTCATGAAATGTTCAGGCAGCTTTCCACTGAATGAAATAGTCACCAGTGTGCAATCTGGAACGTTTTGTTAAATACCTAACTCTCTTCCAAGCAGTGTTTCAAAATGGGGCTCAAACAAGGAAGCACTGTGGATGGATAACATCTGAAATGAAATGACAAGAGCAAGCTGGTATCTTAACCTTGCCCTGCTCCAGAGTTCACCGATCTGTCTCAGGCAGCTCCTACAGTGCATCCATAGCCAAAATCTCCTTTTCTGTCAGGTGGTCACCCCTCCCATTCCACATCAAACTTTGGCACAGCTCCTAGTTCTTCTGTGTTCTGTGCTGCCTGGGTGAAACCTTACTGCAGTGCCATTCCTCATTTCTCTCCTTACTAAGCCTGTTCTTTCTTCCTAACTGCTCCCTGGTCAGTGGCCTCCTGCCAGAGTGTGTTCCACAAGGGCTCACCCCTACACACGGCAGTTATCAAAAGGAGAGGATGGATTGGGGCTCATCAGAGAGGCAGACGGGCTGCCATCATACAGTATTCATTCCTGCCGTGCTGCAGGTTTTCTACACCAGTAGTCCAAATTCTTTAATGTGCATTGCCATGAATGTAGATCTGCTGAAATCATGGAGTTAAGGCCTGGTTGTACTACTTAAAATGAGAAGAAATTGTTCCACTCATAGGCTTAACATCATAGCAAAGAACTCCAAGCCTAATTGATGTTATGAAGTGTTTTGCTATTGACTTCAATAGTCTGGCATTTCCCTGTTGCTTCATTTTAATACATTTGCCTTTTGGGCATGAGATTCTTCATGTCAATTATTCTATCTATGGCCTTTAAAAATCTTCATTAACTTGTCCATCATGGGGATTTTTTGTGTGTTGGTTGTGCATGATGGTAAATAGTTAAATCAAGAATGCTGTCAAGTTAAATCTTGAATTGCATGGGAGACAAAGAATGAATACTAGCTTAAAAAAGCAGTAGTATCGTGAAAACACAGAAGACTCGGTTAGTAAAAGCAAAGTGAAAGCTTTTATTTCTCCAGGGGCGATGGGGATTTGGATAGTGGGGCCTTTTTTTGGTTTCCGGTTTTGTTTGGTTTGTGGGTTTTTTTAATTGACTTGCAATGGGGAAATGCAGCTTTTATTGAAGAGGGAAAGTTAAGGATTATTTGAAGTTTGGAGTGATATTTTTGACACTTTCTTCTTTCATATACGTATGTTTTCTAGAACTGACCTTTTACTATTCTCATAGCTTTTCCTCAAAATTGCTGTGGTAAAACGTCAGTGCAGTAGCATGTCTATGGATTGAGTTTTACAACATACTTAACGTGGCAGACCATGTGTTGCATATGACTAAGGTGAAGCAAACTCTTCTTGTCACCTTTGCTCTAATAGGAATATATACAGGCTTTGTGTAACACACATTAGACACTTATCCTGAAGTTTGATTAAGAGAAGTCTACAGCTGGAGAGTTGATTTGAGTCGTGAATATAGATGAATTTCTTAAGGGACTCTGGTGTGACTGATGGTCTCTGTCAGTTTGAAGCTCTAAAATTTGTCAGCTAAGAATAATAAGACTAATCCATTCACATGGAAGTTTCCTGTTTGTCATCTTAAGTGTGCATAAAAGCTAAGAGAGCAAGACAATACTGTGCTCAAGAAGTAATCATCTCTTTTTATACTTAACTTTTTATAGCTTTTATACTTATTTTTTTATAGAAGTAATTTATCTCTTTTCAATGTTCTAGAATTGAGACTCTAGTTTGTTTAACAAAACTGTTTAACTGGAATCCGTTTTCTAGCTTAAAGTATACTTCTGACAATTTTCATACTATAACATGCAGTAGAGTGTGCTTTTATAGATAACTATGTCAAAAGTCTTTGTGTGCTGCTTTTATATGTGTTTAGATAGTGACAATTCTGCATTTGTGTTTTCTTTCAAGGTAGTTATTGGATTTTTGGTGGATCTGTTCGTTGGTTTGGTTTTTTTAAATTTCTATGGTGACCTAATTTCCCAAATCAGAACACTTAGTTTTTCACTTTCCTATAACTTCTTCCAGGGGTTATAATGCTGTTAATATTTCAATTAATAATATTTCTTCTAGTATTGGCTTTCCTTTGCTTTTGTAATTTTTGTAATTTTTGTAATTTTTGTAATTTTTGTAATTTTTTTTTTTTAATTTCAGCTGAGTTTTCAACACAAGATTGGTATCCTTTACTGCAAAGCAGGCCAAAGCACAGAGGAAGAAATGTATAACAACGAGATGGCAGGACCAGCTTTTGAAGAGTTCCTTGATCTGCTGGGCCAGAGAGTGCGGCTCAAAGGATTTAGTAAATACAGGGCTCAGCTAGATAATAAAAGTAAGTCACATTTCCAACCCGTGGTAGAAATTATAATTATCCAGTTAATCTTCCACAAATCCTGTTTTGTCTTTTTATGATTTTAACTTTGGGTTTTGATTAGTAAGACTATATGGTAAATGAGGAAGATGAGGCATATATTAAGAGCACATGTCACACTTTGTCTGAAAGGTTATTTACTTTTTTGTGGCATTAGCAGTACTGAAAATCAAAGCAACTTAGTTCATTTGTTTGCACTTAATTAAAATCATACTATGTGAGTGATATTTTTTTATATATTTCAGGATTTCCCAGCTACACATTATCATCTTATCCTTAAAAAGGCAAAAAAATATATATATATTTCAAAATACGGAGTCATGACAAGGGACCATTTTCATTATTTCAACTAAACATTTTTGCTTCTTTTTAAACAACATACATATTGATGTTTATATTTGAGGAACAATCAAGTTTCCTCAGTTTTCTAGTTTTTCACACATGCACAGTAAGCACGTTATCAATTGGCAGTTGGTAAACATTCATCTACCTAACCACTGCATTATTACTGCCATTTCCTCAGGTCTTTCAGTTTCCTTAAGTGCAATAGTATAATTTAGTTGTACAAATTTGCTGGGTTTCGTAGCAAAAACAGGAACTGAAATATTGCTGTTAAAAAGTCAATGATATGTTAACACACTTATTAGCACTGCTTTTTACTGTCCTTAAATTTAACTGAACTCATTCTCAGTTTAGTATAGTTTTAACAGGATTTTGTCAACTGATCACTATGAGCTTTGATCTAAGGATATCTAGGTATTTATCTACTTTATTATACTATTTGTTTAGATATAAAGACTGGATGTAAGGAAGAATTTTTTTACTGTGAGGGTGGTGATACATTGGAACAGGTTGCCCAGAGAAGTTTTAGATGCCCTATCCCTGGAAACATTCAAGTTCAGGTTGGACAGGGCTCTGAGCAACTTGATCTAGTGGAAGATGTCCCTAGTCATTGTAGGGGAGTTGGAGTAGATGACCTTTAAAGGTCCCTTCCAACCCAAACCATTCTATGATTTTATGATTTGATTTGCATCCTTATTTTGTTGTAACTTGTGAACTACATGCTGAAAATAGGATTTTTTCTTTTTATGCTGTATATGGCCTGTGTACAGCAGAAAAGGCATATTTTCGTTTGCAAAGTACATCTTTCTAAACTATTAAATCCTGCTACTTGTGTGTGTATTGTACTTATTCTTCTAATCAAATGGGAATTTCCTTGAGCTGTTAAGAGATAAGCTACCAAGAAGAAGCTTAGAAAGATGTACTTAAAGGAAATTAAGGGAAGATCTTCTTTTCTTGCAAGGGATATTTTGCCTTTCAGGTAGTCACAGAGATCTAAAATTTGATAAGTCCTCTTACTTGCTTCTGTGTTCCTCCTTTGACTTATCTGATCTGGCCTGATTCTTAGGAATCTCTTGAGTGTTTTACTACTTCGACATCAGTCTTCATTTAACTGTCATGCATCTGGAATTATTTATTTTTTTAAATGGTACATTTGAACACTGATCAGTGTCAGATTCATAAAAGGATTTCTCTTAAACAAACTGATAGTGCCCTGCTAGACTGTCATCTCCTGTACAGCATAAGGAGAGAGGCTTAATGATTCGTCTCATAAATTTTTGGAAATGTCTACGGTGTGTATATTGTGGTTGGTACCCAGTGCAGATAAACTGTCCATAGGTCAGTCTCCAGTGGGAAATGAGATATGTAAAGTTGGTGATAAAACCTCATGCTTTTGCAATGAAGGGAGACCATCTTTGCAACTCGAGATCTTTCACAAGCTCCATCTCTAGTAGTGGTGAGGAATGGTGAAAAGTGTCCTGAATCCTATGACAGATTTTGATTTATGACTTACAAGGTGGAAAAGCTGCAGTTCCACAGCCCTGTCAACCTGCATAAGCACTGCATTTATTTTTATTAACATTATTGCCTCTTTGCTTAAATCCATGCTTGTTTCACTTTAATTATTCAGACTTGATAGAGACTATCGCATCCTATTTCAGTACAGAATAATCATAGAATCATAGAATGGTTAGAGTCGGAAGGGAACTTAATTTTTCAAATTAATGTGTAGAAATATTTATTAACAAGCTGTGGATGTCAGACTTCTGGGATGAATTGATAAATAGGGATGAAAAAATCAGAAGAGTAAGGCATGGTTTTTTTGGTTTTTTTTTTTTTTCCCTGATAAGAGCATGACCGAATATCACCTAGTAATTTTTACATGTGAAAATATGTGCTGGTCTGTCAAGCAAATTCAGTTTCTATATTTGCCATGCTTCAGCTGATTGGCAATGTGTATGTATCATTCAGTAACATAATTTTAATGTTTTACTAATGCTGTGTACCAGTAATGATATTGGCCTGACATAATATGTTCTCATGGTTTACAACAAACAGAGTGGAATTAAGAGAGTTCACAAAGATATACTCTTCAATTTTATATTAAATGTAAAACACTGACTTAATTAGCATCTTTTTTGTGTTATACTTGTTTTTTAATGTAATGGCACAACAAGTGTTAATGCATGTCATATTTATAATTTGATAATACATTGATCTGACTGCCTGCAGGTTCAGAATAGTGTAATAATTTCAACTCTAGTAGCTACATTTTGGGGAGTGTAATGTTTCAGTAATATTTCTTGCTCAGTTTTTGTAGGGTTCACTTTTATTTAGTTTTTCTATTCTCAAATGTTTGACTAACTGGGTTTTTTTTCTTTTAAAAAGATCATTATTTTTTAATTTACTCTATTTAATATTTTAATAAGTAATTAATTGGTCCATTTCTTATGGAATATAGACTATAGAATGTTGTGGTGGGTTGACCTGTCTGGCAGGTAAGATCACACCCACTTGCTTGCTCACTTGCCCCCCCCAGCAAGATGTGGGAGAAAATCAGGAGGGCAAAAGCAAGAAAAACTTTTGAGTCGAGATTAAGACAGTTCAATAAGTGAAGGAAGAAGTGGAAAAAACCAAACACCCTCCTTCCCCTCCCCGCCAAAAAAATACCCAACAAAAGCCATCAAAATGCCAACCCAAGACCACAACAGCCAACCAACCAAAAAAAAAGCCACAAAAACAAGTGATGCAAAGACAGTCACTTTGCACCTACAATCAGCTTCCATGGAAAAACTGCCCCCGATTCAGTTTTACTGTAGAGTGTGACATTGTATGTTATGGAATATCCCTTTGGTCAATTTGAGTTAGCTGTCCTGGTGCATCCCCTCCAAAGCTCTTGCCCACCCCTGGCATGCTCCCTGCGGTGGCGTGGGGGAGAGTGTGGGAAACAGCCAGTCCTGATGCTGTGCCAGCACTGTTCTGCAATAGCTGAAACATTGGCGTGTTATCAATACTGTTTTGATCACATATAGAAAATGCAGCACAATATGGGCTGCTCTGAAGAAAATTAGCTCCATCCAAGCCAGGTCCAGGGCAAATGTGGAGAACATGTGGAATATATTAACTACAAACTCTTTTCTGCCCTTCTTTAGTGCATTTTTAATGGCATGCAATTCTAAATCCCAAGATCAAGAAATAAGAAAATTAGAGGAAACTTTACCAGTTCAACACTATATAATCTGTTCAGTATGTGTTTTAAAACATATCAATCTACTAGAAATGAGGAATTAAGATGATATTATTGGAACATTAATATTCTCATTTGTAATGTTCAGACTTTAATTATGGATTATACTATGGATAAATTGGATTATGTTTGTATTTAATTTCCTTACTGCCCATAAAGAGGAAAATGAATTTGAAAGAAATTGAGGAAATGTTGCAATTTTATATCTACAGAGGAATAGTACTGTTTCACTTTCATTTGGTAAAAGATGCTTTTCTGCAAAAAAGCTGAAATCTTTTATAACTAAAACAAAGGTTTAGCCAATTTTTCCCAAACTTTGTGAAATAAAACTAATGTTCAGAGACGGATGACATGCAAAAATGTCAGCCCAGATACAATTTTTTTGCTCTAAAATTGTCAGCAGAGTACTGTTTGTAGTAGCAACGGTTATGTAAATTTTATCACAGTGGGCCTTAGTTGGTGTTCAGTAAAGCATCTGTTGAGTTAGAAGATTTCAGCTTGCTTAGTGTAAGGAACTAAATTTCAGAAGAAAAACTTGTTAGCTCATTTCCAAAGTCAAGGTGCTTAGCTTGTTTAGCAAAAGTATTTAACTAAATACTATGTTGTATTGGGAAAGTATTGATTTTAGGGTAAGGAATCTGCCTTTCTGTGATAAGTAGTTAAAGGGACAATTTTGTACAATATCTGCTCAAGATAATTTGATTCTATTTAATATGTAATTGCAAAAATAGTCAGGGAATATGGTTACTGAGATCAGTGTAGTTTAGGCAGATAAATGGATTTCATAAAGTAATTTACTTCCTCCTCCTATCTCTTCAAAACTCTGTCTTTCTAAAATACCATGGTAGTGTTATAATGGAATTGTATTTTCAACAAAGATTTTAAAAGAAACTTCAGAGGAAATTATGCTCCCTGTTTTGTATGTAACTGTAATTTACATGACATCAATATTAATAAATGAAGTTAATACTATTATTGTACAAACATAACTGAAGCAGCCAGTTGTAATATGAATGTGTTCAAAATTATAGACACATATAAATATTTAAAGATTTAGAGCATCAGTATGGTTACTGTTGAATTTTACACTTAAATGTTTATACACTTTTAACCAGAGAATGAACATGGGTAATCAGTTTCTTTTTTGGAATACAGTTACTATTTAAAACAAAACCAAACCCCAAAACCTTAAACAGTGTATGGAAGAAAGTGTTGGAGAGTGTTTATTGGTGTAGATAACATAAAATTATATTTTAAAAATGAGTAAACATGGTAAAACATAAATTTATAGTAGTCTTGACTCAATAGAGTGCTTTAATTGTACTTACTTAAATAATCCATACACATTAAAGAATAAAAAGGATTAATTTATGACTGCAGAGTAAAACTCTAATTATCTGCAAACCTTCTGAAATGCTAACTCTAACCAATAAAATTATTTGACATTGTACTACAATCTATTGTGTACATATTTTATATTTTAAAAATGTCTGAGCTGCATTATGTATGTTATTGTCATATTTGAAGTATCATTGTTAGTTAATTTTTGGTAAAGTATGAGATTAGTCAATAGGCCTTATTAATGGTTTAAATAATGAAAATATATATTATATAAAAGTGTACTCAAGTATCTTAAGTGTTTGGGTTTTTTTCATGAAATGCCAATATATTCAAAATTTGATCCTTTAGACCTCTTAGCAAAATCTTCGAGCAATTTCTTGCAGGCCCTTTCTATGTCGTAATATGAAAATGAAGAGCAGATCTTTAGCTGATGCAAACTGGTTTTGTACTACTGAAAAATACTTTTAGATTGCATTAATAGATTCAAAACATAACATGCAAAGAGTGGTGTCCTAAAGAGTAGTATCAATGTTCTGTTTTACTGACCTTCTTGCAATTAAATTCATTTTCAGCTGATTCAACAGGAACTCATTCTCTCTATACTACCTATAAAGATTATGAGTTAATGTTTCATGTGTCAACAATGCTTCCATACATGCCCAGTAACAGGCAACAGGTACGTTTTTAACATTTCATTGTAATTTTATGTTATAAATGTTTGACACTGAGGGTTTCTTTTTAAAGTAATGCCAATTTAGAATTTAATTGTTTTATATGAAGTATGACTCAATTGTTTTGGTTTTTTTTGAAATGTCATAAGGCATTAGAAATCTCATAGGATAAGTTCCTGAATTATATAGTATAAAAATCCTATCTCACTCATTTCTTGATATTATTAAAAGGTAATGTTGCCTGCGGTGAATGAATTTTTTTAAGTTTGAACTGGATTTACATCTTATGTATGTTTTAAACATTGAATAAAATGAAGCTTGCAAATACTGTTATGATTAAAGTATGCATGTAGTAAGATTTTAAAGATGATTCTACTTAATCCTTATATTACAGATCCTGAAATGTTTATTAATGTGTCAGCTTAGTAATAAATGCTCAACTGTGTCCTTCAAGGTGTCTGCTTATGAAGACAGAACACTGCAATGCACTTACTGTGCTTCTGGAGAATTCCCTTTGCTTATGTAATAATTCAGAATATCTTTAAAGCATTAAGGATGGCTAAAAACAGCACAGTATCCAA
Source organism: Calidris pugnax (assembly GCF_001431845.1). Taxonomy (NCBI): domain Eukaryota; kingdom Metazoa; phylum Chordata; class Aves; order Charadriiformes; family Scolopacidae; genus Calidris; species Calidris pugnax. The sequence goes on from NW_015090922.1 coordinate 26,085,656, forward strand.
AGTGTGCGATGCACTAGTAAGGTTACTCAGTCATGCCTGTCTTGGATATTTCTTGCAACTGAATTAAAAAGTACAAGCACATTTGGTATAATATATGAACATTAACACTTAAAAAACCTAATTGTATAATTGCTTATAGGTCAGACTGATAGTAGTTGATAACTTTCTGCACTACTACTCTGCATTTTCCTCTGCAGAAAGAAGTGGTGGATTTATTTATTTAGTTTAAAAATATTCTCTCATTGCCATGCAAGATATGAAGATTTCAGTCATTTTAGAGGGTTGTCATGAAATAAAGATGCTATCTCACTTTCTCTTTGAACAGCATACAAAAGATGGTTACTGATTCTTAAACCATATGTGAGTTGTATCTTTCATGTCTACCCTATCAATAGGTCTTGTGGGAAGAAAAGGAGATGTGTCAAGGCAGTGAGAAAAAGATAAAAGAAAACGATTAAAATTCTTGAGAAAGGATAAATGAAAATTGAAATGGGAGAAAGTATATAATGTATTTATGTATTTTAAATAATGTTCTGAATTGTTTGAGGAACTGTTTCAAGTGAACAGTTAAGACAACTGCAAATTTTGCTCCATTACTCTTAGGATTTAGATGTAGTTTAAAGAAACTAAATTAGGAATCAAAAGACAGAAAATCTTCACCGTATGAATAATATGAATGTTTAGATGACTCACATCTTAAAATGCATGGCTTTCAGAAGACAGAATGTTCAGCTCTATCACATAATCAACTGTGCCAATAGCTAGTAATCAATGTATTGGATCACCATCACTGATTCGAGATTGCTCCATTTTTCTAAATGTTCACTTACATCTTATTACAGTAGAGGATTAATTTGGTAAACACTCTAGGAGTTCTGTCTGTAATCAGTCATAACAATCTTTGACTGGAAAGCACATGTAAAGAGGGAAAGCTTTACACTATAAAGAAAATATAATACACTGAATGAGCTTGCCTTAAAAGGAAAAAAAAAATATTTTCATAGCTAAGCACAGGCATTGACAGCAAATATGGCCTTACTTGGAATTCATTACTTTTGTTGTCTTTCATGACTTTCCCTTGTTTGTGAGAACAAGATATCCTCTTGCCACAATTCACTGATTTGCATAATTGTTTGCTGTTTGTCAGCTTCACTGCTGTGTTGCTCAGCTACCCCCTATTACTGTCCTTTCACTTCTTTGCCTTCCTTTCATTCTCATCATTTCCTTATGTGTCATTCTTTATAGTCAGGTGCCGATTCTTGTGTATAGCAAAAATTTTCCCCAGCAACAAGCACTCCTTTCCAGTGTTTTAGTAAGCACTCATCATTGTCACACTAACAGGTTCAGTATTTAGTAGAAGCACCATGTTGTTAATCATGGCTTCCTTGGGATCAAAATAATGTGACAGGTTTCCAAGTTCAAGTAGTGTGCCTGTGTGAAGACCCACCACATTTTCTTTTAGGTGCTGGGATCGAGCAGTATTTGCACAGCATGGACACTGTCTTAATGAAATGTGACAAGTGCACCCAAATGTCCAGAATTTAGCCAGCCTTAATGTGCGAAAGAAGTCTATAATCATTGTTTAATGTTCTTCCACTACTTTTTAGTTCCAAAATACATACCAAAGTGTGAAATGTATCAACAGGGTTATTTCTCACAAACTAGGATAAAATTCAGTTAGGTCTTTTTCCTTGAGACATCTTAGGTGCTAAAGACCACAGATGATACAATTGAATTGCATCAGTTGTGCTCAGGACAGAGAGAGGCTTACAGGTTCTTTGGAATGAATGTTGTTTGTCTCTTCAGGGTTTGGCTCCCTAACTCTACATACCCAAGTAAAGGGAAGTTAGGGACCATGGTAATTATCCTTTTAAGTTATGTTAGCAATGAAGACTCCCATTCAGTAGTTATTTCTTGCTACCATATTGCGTATGTACGGGCAATGAGGTTGATGCATCCTATCCCTATGTCCCTTGTTTGGTAATGACTGCGCAAGGTATTGAGACAGTCTTCATCATCTAGGACTACAACCTTGACTGAGCAAGCACTCAGCATCTCTTAGATTCCAAATACCTGTGAGCCAAAAATAGGCCACACCAGAATTGTCTGTTGCTTCTTCCAGGACATAACTACGCCCTGCTTGGTCCCTGATCAGGACATCCCTCTAGTTTTAGAGCCAGCAGGAGATCCAAAGAGCAAGGTAATTTTCACTTTGGCTGCAACATAGGCTGGGAACTTTCAAGTCAGCTGCTCCTCCATAGGACAGAAGAGACTACCAGCCCTGGTGTGGCCAGTTTCTTTTCCTTTACTGGCCTTTTCTTCAAATCATAGTTCAAGGCTTTCCCCTTTAAACTTTACCTTTGCAATGTCCCTTTCCAAATCATTCCCTTGCAAGTTTCCTGTTCACACATTTGCAGTCTGCTTGTGTGCATATGGTCAGACCTGATTAATCCAAATCAGTTCAAATAATCAGTTTTCACCTGATTTAAGGAAAACTTAAAAATGAAACAGATATGCAATAATTAAATAAACCTGCTGAATTTAATCTACAGTTAAAATGCTTGGGATAACAAGACCTGTGGTTATACCAAACTCAGTTCAGCCAGATCTGATGAAATATCTTTTGCTGTTTGTTTCTGGTTTTGGTACTGGTTAAGAACACAAATTGAAAATAAAACTTTTGAAACCACTTATTTTGGAAACATACTAAAATAAGTTTGATCATTTTCTTATTTAACTCTTGACATTTCATCATTTAATTGAATGAAGAATATATTTCACTGCCATTTCAACAAGAATGCCTTGTTGTTTTGCAGTTCGACTAGGCAATTAAAATTCCACAGAAGTGAGTAGATTTTTATGGCTGGGAATAACCTTTTAATATGCTATGTTTAAAGACAGTTCTTTTCTTCAGAGATGCATATCTGAAAATTAAGAATTGAGTAGTTAAAAGATTTCAAAATTAATATAGTAGCTATAATCTGGTATAAATAATTTTAATTTAGTGGATTCTGCTTTTCTAACATATTTTCCTCACTGAACTCCCCTTTGCGTGTCTTGTATTCTTATATAAAACTTCACTGATTTCCTTTTGGCTGCCTGTTGGACTTGATTGGGTTCATTTTCAAATTCTTCCATGCCAATTTAGGCTGATACTAGAATGATGTCAAAGTGCGTTTGATGTCTCCTTACTGTAAGTAATCCTCTGTAATCTGTGCACCCTCTTGAGAGTTCCTATTGTGCTCTGCATTAGCATGAGGCTCTTTAGAGTATGTTAGAAAGGCAGATTTAAAAAAAGGAAATAAAATACAACAACCCCCTCAAAACCCCAAACCTGAGCAAGCCTCAAAATGGGAGAGGAAAGGGAAACTGGGAACCTGAAAACAAAACAAAGCAAAACCAAAACAAAACCCAAAAACAACCTAAGAGGTAAAAATTGGGAGGACAATCTAGGTTATAGAATGGAAACTAGAAAAAAGGCTGTTTCTAAATCTTTTTGCTTAGTTCCGGTTTCCTTCAATTCCTTTTTCATTTTCAGTATGCTGTCCTTATCTCACACTTCCCAGGGAAGTATGTGTTCCCTCCTTCTTCTCCATTCAGTACTTTATTCTTTTCCTATTCCTTTATCCTATCCAAAGCACTTTTTTCCATCTTCCAGATCACCCCAGTTAACTTCTCTCCCCTTTCCAAGTTCTTTGCATTATGATACTCTGTGCACAGCCACGACTGTGCTTTGCCTTTGCATTGTGTTGAAGTTCACTGACCACTTGTGCATGACAGTTATTTGTAACAGTGTTACACTGATTTTATTTTAAAATGTTGAAGATGTCACTGAGATCTCTGCAAGCTTGGTAAGGTTCTTAAAAATGATGACCTGACTTCCTGTTTCCTATTTTTGTGCTTCTTAGAGATTTAAGCTCTTGAAAAGTATTTTAGGCGCAGGATATGGGAACTGCCATAATTTTGAAAAGACTACTTCTGCTAGTAAAATTTCAAACATTTCTAAAATTTACCTCTTAAGTGACTGCTATTCTTGCTTAAACAACCTGTGATGGCAAGCAGAACCTGCTAAAGAGGTCTACAAAAGCAGAAAATATTCTTGAAAACAGTGATTGATTGAGAAATAAATATAACTAAACAGGATGTTGCTCTCTAATGTTTTTAATTTTGCTCTGTGGAAATGTATAGGCATGAACCCATATAACAAGAAAGAGTAATTGGGCAGTTAATTATATAACAAAGGCAGAAATGAGTCACTTTGTACATCATAATTGGAAGGTTTCTTACAAACTTAACTGCAGTGTAAATTCCAGCCTGTGAGATAATAATAACCTCTAAATGTGAACTTGGGCTTCACTACTATGGTCTAATTGTATGGTTCACTAGCTCAGCAAATTAAAGTATACCTGACACATTTATGATCAGTTCCACATAGCGTACGTCTGTAATTTATACACAACAGGATGTGTATCTTAAATTGCTCAAATAGCTAGGTTTTTTGATTTTTAGTCTTAAAAAACCGGAAACTTGACTGAGCCACATGACTTACCAAATATTTTATGTTCTTATACCTGTTTTAAATTTTCATCAGAAGTCTTATTTCTTTATTCTGCATTTGGGATTTTGATTATGTTTAAAATAATATACTGAGTATACTGAGTGCTTTAAATTTCTGGCTTTGGCCCTTCTTTCTGCCTTGAGAATGCCATCATTTGTGTTATTTTAAGTGGTGTAATAAAACATCCTTATGGGTCTTAGGCTTTAGCATATGCAACTTAGCTTTTTTTGTGGTAGCTGAAATACTAACTTTCAGTGGAAGTGAGAAAATGCAAGCAAATACTCTTTTGTTAGAAAGGTAATGTTCTATAAAATCAGCTCAATAGAGAAATTTTTGCTTGTTCTGTCACAAATTTTCAAATAAATTCTTGTATACTTTTTAGTTATACATGAGCTAAGGTAAAGCTTTAAGTGTCGCCAATGTGAGGTCTTTGGCAGACTTTGGGGGGATATTTAAAATGTAGCACATGCTGACAAGTTTTTTTCAACCTGTTAATATATATGGATTTTAAACAAAGGTATTAAGAAAATAGTGTAAAAAAAATTGAGAGGTACAATATACTTCCATGAGGAAAAGTGAACATCATTTTACTGTGTTGTTTTGTTTGGTTTTTTCTTTGTTGTTTTGTTTTAGTTTTGTGGGGGTTTTTTAAAGAGAGAGAGAAGTGGTCCCTTATTGCTTGACATGTTTTGTAGTTTTTAGTTTTTGCCTGTAATAATGATTTAGTACATTAAAATATTCTTTAAATCTTTTTTGATGATAAAGCTACCAATTGCAAGAATAAGTTTTTAATTAATGAGTTTTTAATAGCTATAGTTTCTCCGTGAGTATTCTGTGTCTCAGCCCTGGTCCTCAAGTATACAGTTAAAATTTGTGATGATTATTCATTATAATCTTAAAAAATTAAGATCATTATATAAGGTCATTGTTTAATACAAATGAAGCATGGAAAAGCAAGGTTTATTGAGAAAGAAAAGCAATATTATATTTTTCCTAAAGAAGCAAATATTACACTGTAAAGACGAAACTGATGTACGGTTCTCTGAGCAGTGAGAAATGTCAAGTGAAGTAACATTTTTATTACTAAAGTGATGCACTAAAATAAGAGAAATATGTTCATTCTCATAGAATGGAAGAGAAATGAGCAGAAACTTTGCAGAAGTAGTGTGGGGATGTGAGACAGCTTACTAGTATTTTTGTGAACTCGGCCCAATTTCCTTTCCCTATTTTTTTGCAGTTCAGTCTGATATCCTTAATCTGTAGCTATCCAGGATATGATTAATTAAAAGTTATTTCTGAAAAATTAAGGTTTATTTATTTATTTATTATAAAATAAATGAATTGTGATTTCAATGTTTTTTATAACTAATTCTTCAATACATGTTTCTTGTCTAGCTGCTAAGGAAAAGACATATAGGAAATGACATAGTTACCATTGTCTTCCAAGAGCCTGGAGCACTTCCTTTTACTCCAAAAAATATTCGTTCCCACTTTCAACATGTGTTTGTCATAGTCAAAGTACATAATCCTTGCACTGAAAATGTGTGCTATAGGTGAGTAGAGCCTTATAACTACCTAAGTTTAATATTAAAACTGCAATGGAACTGCCTCTTTTAATAATATTGTGTTTCCTAGAGATATTGTGTATACAGTTTTAAAATACCTGCTGCATTTTCTGTGAGCTTGAAACCCCAAAGTCTCCCTTACACACATCTAGAGTTGTGGGGCACAGTTTTAAGCTTAAATGGGTATATGCAGAATTCTGTGTTGCTGATTTATGGGCACAAAGTGGAGATATATCAAGTTAGTGGAGATAAGATTTGCAGACATAGCAATAGAAATGAATTTAGAATTTGTATTGCACCTTTCCTTTTCCAAAAAAAGTGATTTAATATAATGTACTGTAGAAGTCTATTAGCCTACATAAATAGGTAATGGTTTTAAACAGAATGGTCAATTTAGATTTAGATTAGGTGTCAGCAAGAAATCTTTCACTATGAGGGTGGTGAGGCACAGGAACAGGTTGCCCAGACAAGCTGTGGATGCCTCATCCCTGGAAGTGTTCAAGGCCAGGCTGGATGGGACTGAAGCAACCTGGTCTAGTGGGAGGTGTTCCTGCCCATGGCAGGAGGGTTTGGAACAAGATGGTCTTTAAGGTCCCTTCCAACCTAAACCATTATGATTCCATGGCATTCCTGTGTATGTCAGTAGGACCCTGGGATGAGTCATGGCCTTTAAGCACATGAGTGAGGACTTTTGGGAAGTAAACAATTTCAGATGACCTTAACTCTCACACTTAAGTTACTGCATCATGAATTCTAACAATGTAACCAAGATGGAAGCATAGTTCTGAACTGATTGGGAATTGTGCAAATGATTATAAGGACTTGAGGCATAATGGTGCAGATTTAGGATGTATAAATGTTATTGTTCATTGTTTAGAGTGGAATTAAAGTACATAATGAAGAAGTCATATTACTGTCTTTTAGCTGTCTTTTAGAACTGAAGCTACATTTTACAATTTAAGATATCTTTTAGAACTTGATTTTGTTTCAGTATCTCTTTTGTGTTTAATAATACATGACATTTCACAAGTAATATTTTTCTTATTACTAAATGATGTCTGCCTGTCATCCCAAATGTGACTGCATTTCAGTCGAACTAGTAGTAGTTGTATGTAGTTTGCACAGTATTTTGAAATTCTTTTTCAGTAAAAATATTATGTAGATATCAATTGTAGGTGTAATTGGATCAATGATAAAATATTCCTGTTTCTTTTACATATTGCTGTGATCTGTCCATGTCAAGAATTGCAGGTATTTTGAAATTTTACAAACACAGACTAGGCAACTTAAACAGGTACAGAATGCTCCCATTATAGACACATTTGACACCCATACTTTTTCTTTGTCTTCACCCTTCATTGTAGCAACGTCTGAGGAATAAAAGAAATTCTCTTTCTATTTATATATTTCTTAGTTTTAAGATCATGCAACTGAGTGACAGCTGAAAATTATAGGCTTACATTAAAAAATAATTTTTAAAAAGGCTTCCCTCATTTATCTCACAAAGCTTTTTTAAATTTATATCATTAAAAAAAGACAGTGACATCCTAAGAAGTCATCCTTGATATTTTTTGTGTTAGTAAGATACATCCGTAATGTCTTTTATACATTTAAAAGAAGAAAAGCCATTTTAAAGCAGGCAACCCAATCAGTTTTCTTTGATGTGTCTAAAATGTCTGAAAATTGACATGTCAAAGCTAAACCCAGCTGTGTAAATGGGTTGCACAGATCACAGTTCAGTTTAACATCTGATCTGTTCTTTTTTTTTTAGGAATTAACCATTGTACCTCTTGCTTTCTGTTTCCAGTGTTGGTGTTTCACGATCAAAAGATGTACCTCCATTTGGTCCACCCATTCCCAAAGGAGTAACTTTCCCCAAATCAGCAGTCTTTAGGGACTTCCTTTTAGCCAAAGTCATTAATGCTGAAAATGCGGCACACAAGTCAGAGAAATTTCGAGCCATGGCCACAAGGACACGTCAAGAATACTTGAAAGATCTGGCAGAAAATTTTGTTACCACAGCTACAGTGGATACTTCAGCAAAGTTTAGCTTTATTACTTTAGGGGCAAAAAAAAAGGAAAAAGTGAAACCCAGGAAAGATGCACATCTATTCAGTGTTGGAGCAATTATGTGGAATGTGATTGCAAGAGATTTTGGTCAGTCTGCTGATATTGAATGTCTTCTTGGAATCTCCAATGAGTTTATCATGTTGATTGAAAAGGAATCAAAAAATGTTGTATTTAACTGCTCCTGCAGAGATGTTATTGGATGGACGTCTGGATTAATGAGCATCAAAATATTTTATGAAAGAGGAGAATGTATTCTTCTGTCTGCAGCAGATAATTGTACTGAAGACATCAGAGAAATTGTTCAAAGACTTGAGGTAAGTACAGTTTCTAAAATGGAATTCCACATTTTTTTATGAAGAGCTACCTGTCTACATCTCCTTTGAGATGCAATTAAAAATGTCCTGTGTTTGTACCTTGGGAGTGTTTTCAGTCTTCAGAGAGCATTACAAACAAGAATTCTCACAACAACATATTAGATAAGTGTTATCAACCCATTTTCAAGGATGAGGAATCAGATACTAATGATCTGATAGACTTGCCCCAGGCGATGGATGGTTTCAGTGTTGAAATCAGGATTGAAAGTCTAAGCTTTTGTCTTCTCTTGCTGTAGCCTGTTCTCAAATCACACCTTTGTAGGTAGAAATACACCTTCATTTAAAAATATACAAAATCTTAATGTGTAAAATATATCACTTGGACTTTTATAATAACTCATGTGAATATTAGGAGAAAAATTTGTATAAGTGATTCTGCTGATTTGTTCCTTTATAGTGAACAACTGCAGGAAGTAAACTAAACCAATTAATGCCAGTTTTTACAGCTGACTGGATAGCTTTTCTGACACTTTATGACCCTGTTAGCACAACTGTCCTATAACTATTTCAGTCGGTACAAATGAAGTGAAAGGAACTCCAAGGTAAAACTGCTGATGCATCTCCTTCATGTGGCTACACTTTGCCCTTTGATAGTAATTTAAGTGATCCAGATGGTCTCCATTTTGTTTATATTAGTAGTCCTGGTACTAAAAAGAAATCATTCTGCTTACCATTTTCACACTGGAACAGTTGGATTGCAGCTGATGTTTTAGGGCCTCTTTAGTTCTGCAGTCATGTTTAGCATTGCTCAATATCATGCTCTAAATAATAACCTTTGTCTTCCAAAGTACAATTAAACTTTTGATAGATGAATGTCTTCAAAATTTTCTTGCTACTGTTAAACAATCCTTTTCCTTGAGCTCTTCAGTTTCACTGTCCTTAGACAGATATTTCTGAATTGTTCTGAAAAATAGCGTACGCATAGTTCACTCCTAGTAAGTATTGCTAAATGAACAATATAAATAACAAACAGATGGAAAATGAAATTCAAAGTTCTAGTGAAAACCTCTACTGTAATAATTGACAAGAGTTTATTTTGCTGTTTCTCACTTCTTCACTTTTATTATAAAACATGGAAATATCCCAGATGCTGAGGATAGATCTTTAAAATTCAGTAATTAAAAACACAAAATGAAATGTTCATCTATATTTACTTGAGTACATCCTCTTTTCTGTGGTCAGATTTTTGGTTAAACAATGACATTGGTTTTAAATCTCAACAAATTGGCATCAGTCACTGCCAAGTTAACCCAAGTATTAGCTTCAATTATCTGTTCCAATGAACCCTGGCCGCCTTCTCTCTTTCACTGCCACCTATCCAAATTCCACGTTGCTTAAAATAATTAGCTGTCATTACTTGTTTTAAAGCTTTTTTCATCACAGTTTCTTACCTCATATTTTTTCTCCTGTTTCCCTGCTTCATCTTCTCTTTTGAAAGCTGCATGTTAATGTTATTCCCTAGTTGGTTTATGATGTTGAATGCTGTCTAAACAGTCCTTGTATACATTTTGATATAAAAGCTCAGAGGTGACCATTACAACCACTAAAAAGTATTTCAAACTCTGATTCCACATTTCATATGCATCCTTTAAAAACCCTTTTAAGTGACTCAGAACACAGCTAAGGTCGACAACCACATGTGCCAGCAGATGCTAAAGATGAAAGCTCAAACTCTGACGTAATATCAAACTTTAGAGACCAGATGATTAACCCTTTTCAGTCACTAGTAAAGCATTTTTTTTTTAAACCAGCAAGTAGAATGTTGCAGTTACTAAATGAGATTGTCAAAGAACTATCTACGTTTTAGTGCCTGGGTTTAAATCATGCAGATGAATAGGAAATTTATCTGAGTATTGAGATAAAGCAAAGATGTGAAATTACAGCTGAGACTGTAATTTTGGTTTGAAATAAAAGAATCAGTTCAGGACTAAAAAAAGAGCTGGGATTTGTCAATCAAGAGTCAGATCTGTGTTTGTGGAGGAGAATAACTAGTGATATAATGTAGAAAGAGCAGCAAAAGCAAACTATAGGTTAACTTTGTGGGCTGTGTTTGAAGGCAGAAAAAGCAGTGGTTCTGAGCCTCAGGACAACAGGGAAAGGTGGAGTGATCCAAGATTAAACAAAAACCCTGAATGGATCTTTAGACAAGAGTCTGAGTAGGCGATTTCCTTAGAAGCTTGTGTACTTAAAAGCCTCTTCACCTTCATCATGGGACTTACAGTATCTCTGTCCTTTACTTTCATCTGTGTTAAGTGCATTCAGAGAAGCCAGCTCTTAGTTCATGTGCAGCCACATGCTCAGTGGCTTATCGCTCTCCTCAACTACCTGAAATGAGGTTGTAATGAGGTGGTGGTCGGTGTCTTGTCCCACGTAACAAGCAATAAGACAAGAGGAAAAGGCCTCAATTTTCACCAGGGGAGATTTAGATAGGATATTAGGAAAAAATTCTTCACTGAAAGGGTTACCAAGCATCGGAACAGGCTGCCCAGGGAAATAGTTGAGTCACCATCCCTGGAGGTATTTAAAAGACATGTAGATATGGTGCTGAGGGACATGGTTTAGGGGTAACTTGGCAGTGCTATGTTAAAGGTTGGACTTGATGATCTTAAAGGTCTCTTCCAACCAAAATGATTCTATGAGTAATGTGTGTATCTTTGTAATGCACACTGAAAGCAACCATAAACAGCAAGAACACCTTTGTGGAACTGCTCTTAATGCAGTGTGACCATGGGAAGATCCCTTGATCAGTATCATAACACATGCTTCTTTAAAGGGTGGAGTATTATAAAGGGGAGAATTATAAAGCACCGTGAGATCTTTGAATTATATGCATTATGAACAAAGATTGTTGATAATGTTGTTTCACCATGGTTAAATTTTTGTTCTAATTGTACTAATGGAACTGTACTAATAAATAGTTTTTTTGACACTGACAGAAAGGAATGTTAGGGTAACTCAAAACTTCACTTTGTAATGTGGACTAGAATTTGATCATCTGAGTCTGGTGCAGTATCCTAGAGTATATGCTATTGTATGATTATTATTTATGGGGCAAAAGTGTTAAGGACTTGTTACATAGTATATAGAAATGAGCCTGCTTAGCAAAGGCTGAATTTGAAGGATTTTGGCTACTCTATATAATAACAGCATTACTTTTCATTGAATATGAAGAAAGTAATTTGTTTGTTTCTAAAGTTCTGAGTGACATGAAAACTCTTATCCCCTTTTTGTGATGTCCTCATCTGGAGATGGTAGTTAGGAATCTAACTATAAGGCAAAATAAATGAAAACTATCTTCATTGCTAAATTCTTGAGGAAGAAAAGCTGCCAGAACTGAAGCATTTCACTCAATTTGGGTCATGTTATATCTCAAGTTTAATACTATTTAATAGTGAATAAAAAAGCCTGCGCACCTGCAGTTAGCCAACAAGAATGAAGTAACTGACAGGACAGCATTTTACTTACTTTGTGTTTTGAAATTAAAGCAGCTGTTAGGTTTTCAATAAGATATAAATGACTGTGTTAGTGTTGGGCAAGGGGGAAAGAACTCGATATAGATCAGGTGCTCGCTCTGGGGATGTAAGATTTTTAGCATTGTGAAATATTTTGTAAATTTATTTTTTTTAATGCAGAAACTTTCACTCAACCACAAATCTAAAATAATTGTTAGTATTAGTATATTAAAGATATTGAATGTCAATGGCTTTATAGTGTTTGAAAACAGATGTGTTTGTGTGTCCAAAGAAGTGAGTGTCCTAACAATAGCATAACAATCTGATACTTCTTTAGATAGTGACCAGAGGATGTGAAACCACGGAAATGACCCTTCGGAGGAATGGGTTGGGCCAACTTGGATTCCATGTGAACTTTGAAGGGATAGTGGCAGATGTGGAGCCGTTTGGTTTTGCATGGAAGGCAGGTCTACGGCAAGGCAGCCGCCTGGTTGAGATCTGTAAAGTGGCTGTGGCAACTCTGACTCATGAACAAATGATTGACCTTTTACGTACTTCAGTGACAGTAAAAGTCGTGATTATTCAGCCGCATGAGGATGGAGCACCTAGAAGGTAATGAGCAACAGTTCTCAGTGTGACATTTGTATCTCTTTGTTTGGGGTGGGTTTTTTTTGCTACTGCTTAAACGATGGCTCTTTTATTAAAGGCCCTCAGGGAATGGATATTGTCTCTCGTGTTTGGTGATAATGTTATTGAGGCTCTTAAAGCAATCTTTTGCCCAAAGCCACTGTTGGCTTGTAATAGAAGATAAAATGGGATCTTGTAAGAAATTTAATGGGAAATTTACTTTTATATGGCTTTGAAAGAGTAAGAAGTAAACTTTAGTTCATCATGACTGAGCTGTTTTGGAAGCTGATGTGACTTCTTTTCTTCCACAGGAGAATTTTATGTTTTAACACTAAATTTGAAAATTGGGAATCCTTCTCTGAAAACTGTACCTTGTCTGTCTTTGACATTTCTCTGACTCCTGACTATTGAAAAAGATTTGTTTTATTTTTTTCTTATGTTGAAATTTTAACAAAAGTAGTGAGATACTGGGTTTTGGAAATACATGGTACCAAGTTATAGAGTCCTCTTCACTTTCTACAGATGCCTAATTTAATCATATTAAACAATAAATTACATCAATGAAATCATTAGTTAAAGCAAAAAAATCTTGCTGCAACATGAAATAAATGCTCACACCCAGGAAAAGACTGTAGTAAAGATTATTATAGTGACTATGCCATTGTTTTCAGGGATGAAATGCAACTTTCTTTTGTCAATGTTCCTTTTTTCGTGACAAAAAGATTTTTGCCCTTCTCTCCTTTTTTGATTATTGTGAGGTAGATAAGTTTAGGGAAAAATTAAAACTTGAAAATAATATGACTTCATTTATCACATACCTTGTCTAAGCACTGTTAATTTGGCTCATTCTAAATTAGAAATGTGCCAGAGTAAATTGAATTACTTGTCTTCTTGTAGAAGGCCGACTTTAAATCTCTTGTTGATTTTTAATTTAACAGAAAAAACATTAGAAGTGTTGCTTTTGGCAAGACAACGAGCTATAAAATTTTACGTAGCATGCAGCACTGTGAAGTTGGTGCCAACTGTACACGAATACTGTTTAATTGGTGGCAATTCTCCAAGTAGTCATTGGCCTGATGAATGACACAAAAGTGCCCTCCCTTGCCTCAACCTGCATGTCGATGTGTTGAGTTCCTTTCAGAAGAAAATGCCTGTGAATGTAGAATGCCACCGTTTTGCTTAGTTGGATACAATTTGCAATTAAGCCTCTCTTTGCTTAGCTTTGCTATTCTCACCATCTGCTTCTGGGTATGAATTTTTACTGACTTGTTTGGTATACATTTCCAAGCTGTTTACAGAATATGAGCCTAATGAGCTGATCCTATTATATTGAAGGTAAAAACGTGTATTTTACAGGCCCTGGTGGAAAAATACATATTGGATGAATTGTTTATATCTTCTTTGATACATTTTTAGAAATAAAGTGTTAAAGTCTCAGATTAGTGTGATACATAGCACTCAGACTATGTGCAGGAGGAGTTTTAATTCAGTGCCACCACAGTGGGAAAAATTTGCAAAAACTGCTCTTTATAATTTTTGGGGGTTTTAAAACTATGTGACTAATTATCAAGGAAAATGATTATTTTTTAAAAAAACTGTATTTCTAAAATACAAAAAGCACCAAAGCATTTATGTTTAAGTTCTTTTTCAGCCCCATCTCTCTAGTACAAAAAAGAAATCTTCATTAATACCTCTTTTTCTCAAATATAAACTTCTCACTGAAATGAAAAGCTCCTCATTTTCCCCTTTATATCTTCAAAACAAGATTAGTGATTTTGATTGCCCAACTTGAAAAGGATCTGATATCCAGAGTTTTGAGCTTGCCTTTTCTTAATGTTTATAATCTAAACAGAGTAGACAGAAAGCAATACAGATATCAGGTGACAAGACTGAGAGTTTCAGTTGACGAACATGACCTATGATATTGTTTGTAAAATATATTAATGGATGAGTGAATGAGAAGAAAGACAAACATACATTACCAGAGATTTGGAGAAAGAAGACAGTCTATCACAGCTACTTACTAGTTAAAACTTCTGCAAATCCATCTCCCTGTCTCCTACTCAATGGCTTGTTTTAGCCATGTGCGATGTCTTACTGTGCAAAATCATAGGAACAGAGAACAGCTGAGATTGTGATGGACCTCTGAAGATTGTTGAGTCCAATCCCACTGCTCAAAACAAGGTCAGCTAGAGCAGATTGCTCAGGGACGTGTTCACTGGGTTTTGAATATCTCCAAGGATGGAGACTCCACAGCTTTGGTTCCAGTGTTCAATCATCCTTACAGTAACAAATGTTTTAGTTATACTTACATGGAATTTCCTGTATTTCAATTCGTATACCTTGCCTCCTGTGTGTTCACTGGATACAACTCTGAAAAGCCTTACTCTCTCACCTTTTCTCCCCATCTCTCCATTGGGTATCTATACACCTTGATAAGATCCCTCCTGAGCCGCTTTTTCCCAGGCTGAACAATCCCAGTGCTCTCAGCCTGTCCTTGTGTTTCAGATGTTCTGATCCCTTAATCATCTTTGTAGCTTGTTGCTGAACTTGCTCCAGTATGTTTGTGTCTGTCTGGCACTCCGGTGTCAGATTTACCCAGAAATTTGCAATAGTTTTGGATATAAAACAGGTGTATATGGAGAACTGGAATCCATTTCACCGTCATTAGACAAGAAATGTCACTGCCCTTGGAGAATCCATGTATAGCTAAGTAAGATAGAATCAGGTCTCTGTGTGTGATTTCCAACACGTATCTGTGAGCAATGGTTAAGGCAGGTGTGCCAGCTCATCAGGAGCTAACTTTTTTATTTTCAAGTAGCTCTAATAATCATCAAATAATACTCAAAACAGACATACAGATATCAATCCTTGATCCACACACTGCACATTTTTAGAAGAATGATGGTTCAAAAGCAGGAGAAAGCTTTACATCTATGCTTCAAAAATTGTACCTTGTATTCACAGTTGTTTTTAGAAGTTTTCTTCTAAGAAATGATACTTCAGTCTGACACATGTAAAACAGTAGGTTTGGAGGCTGAAGTAAGTGCCTTGAAAGTTTCACTCATTCTACAGAGCTAGTCTGTGGAGTTTTTTTCTCTCTATCTCAGCCTTGTTTCTCAGGGTAGTTACTTTAAATGTCATAATCTGGGGTCTCAAGTTCAGACACTAAGTTTTGTCTACAGTGCATAGATATAAAAATACATTCATCTTTGTTTCTACAAGAATCGGTTGCATTAAAAACTGACATACATTTACTAGAATATACGTATAATTTTAGCACCCCCCCAAATTCAAAAATCCCCATGTATCATTTTCTTAACGCCTGTCTTTCATTTACTGAGATAATCAGCTGATTTCCCCAGCTTGAAAGAGTAGTTTCTGCTTAGCTCTGTCTGCTGGGTTTCAGGAATACGAAGCAATGAAGACTTTCTCTTTAGGTAGCTTATTAGCACTGGTTCCTTGCTGGGATCAAATTCTGAAGTGAGTTTACACAGATTGGACATGAGTGCTATGGAGTGTCTTGGGAATTATACCCTTCAAATGAAAATGAGCTTCAAGTGTGCAAGGGTGTTTCCAAAGCAATCCCAGTGCCTTGGAAAAATATCAGCTGAAGTGGAGATCTTGAATCAAGTTCTTAACTTGATTTTTTTCTGTTGCCTTACCCACAAATCACCCTCAGTCCAGCAGCCCTTTATATTTTCAAAGAATACTAACAAAGTGTAAGTCTGCATACACTGAGAATAATAGCAATGAACTGTTAACAATGAATCTATGTTTTGCTGCAAACTTCAGCATAAAAATAAATTATTTGGAATGTTGAAGGTGCTTACAAAGACGTATTACAGAGTGATTAGGAAATTACAGAGGAAAAGTCTGTTAAATAAATGTGTTCCATTACTTAATATAGATCCTTCTGCCTATAGTTTTGATAGCAGTATATGCAAAGGCAATCATGGAATAAGGCCTTTCATTTACTATCCTGTAAAATTCATGAACTTGAGACAAAGCTCCTGCTGTTTTCAGTTTGCTCCAGCAATTAAATAATCATGTACAAATTGAGAAATCATAATTATTTGCAAGGCACCAGGCTCATATTTAGATAGAAAGAAGAAGTTGCTATTTAAGACAAACATGATGGTCAGTGTATTCAGATCTGAATGAGTATCCTTGTGTCATATTTTTACTATGCTATGTCTTTCTCTTCAGAATTGTTGATTTGTTCTTCTGTTGTTGTCAATATTACCTAGTACTGCAGTGCAGTAGCTAGAATTATACACATTTTAACAGGAGAATAATGATATTCATTCTAATTCGCTTTCCCTGGTGGTGTCTCAGTAATGCTCAAGGACACTATATCCTTAATCAGCCAAATCCAATCAAGGAATTCAGGTACTTCTAAATCCATTTTAAACTGTAGATTCTGCTTGAATCTTACTTGATACATTGAAACTTATTTGTCTGGTTTAGTTCAACTGCCATTATATATAAAAAGAAACTGCTTAAGAACTGCTTAAGAAACAATTTCTATAAAGTTTAGAAAATGAACAAAATTTTAAGCAAAATTTCCAGGGATGGGTGAGAAACAGATCCTCAGGTGCAATCACTGTAGGAGATGTAGCAACAGTAGTTTCCACCCATTGGTCTGAACAAGTCACAGACATTTTGCTTGCTGTTGTTGGTAATTTTGAAAATGGAAATATTTTGGGAAAGATGACTGAAACTCCCTGTGGGCTGCTATTAAGTACTACTGCATTTCTTTTGAGGTTGTTTTATTGTCTTGAACATTGCAAACTCTTTCTTACAAATAAAATACGTGTAATGACTTTCTGTATTTTCTACTCCTGATGCTTGTTCCTCTTAAATAATTGTGATCGTATTAGACAATTGTGTTTCTAGGGCTTTTTTTAAGTAACAGATAACCAGCAGAGTATAGAATGTTTGGAAAAATGTTTTTAGGGAGTGGAAGGGTTTACTTTGTGGAGGAGTTAAAATGTTCTGACAAGAGAAGAATTATGTCCCAGTAAGACCTTTTGTCTCTCCCCCTGATTGTAAAGTCTCTGCTCCCACTCCTGCCTTTGGAAGGGTGGCAGCACCAGCAAACAACAGAGCTCAGGCATAAGGTATGGGCTTCCCTTTTCCCATCTTTAATACATCATGCACCACCTGCTCTGTCTCTTCTCTAAATAACCAAAACAGTCTGGTTTTCTTCTGCATCAAAGAAAAAAACATAGTTTAATTTTTTTTTTATTGTTTAAAAAAATAAAAAAATTGTTTTCTGTCATTTTTTATAAATTCTTTTGAGCTGTATTCTTCCCAACTTCCCAAGTTTTCAAAGAAAAGGATGTGTAAACTTGGCCTTTGTCATTATATACAATTTGTGTTTTAACAACTTTCCTTAAATTCATTGTGCCTAAGAGAGCAAGGATAAGTGTTACTATAATCCTTGAGAAGCTGAAACTTTATTGTATAAACATCTTTTTCTATTTTGATTTGCATCAAAACAAAGGAAAACCTAGGCAATGTATGTAACATATGGTCTCCACCCAGAAACAGTCTAACAAAGGAACTATAAACTCTATAAACTAAAAAGGTATAAAGTTGAAAACAGTTTACTGATGCATATCATATTTCTCATCCAAGTAGAAAGTCTTTGAGTCTTTCTTACATTTAGTTATGAATGAACTCACAGCAGGACTTAGTTATGATTGCTGAAGTTTATTCTGGGTGCAGTTGTTACAGTAAAGCAGAAAAAAAAAAGTGCCAGGCGAAGCTGATTGTATGGAGAGAGGAAAATAAGAATTCCAGACAACCACATGTTTTTGGCATTTTGAAGCTTAATACATTGCCTACTCAATTCTGGGTCAACAAAAGTTTTTCATTGTAAATAAAGAGTTATATATAACTACTATTATATAAAACATTTTTTAGGCTCCATTTTTATTATATCTGGGTTGGAATGTGCAACATGTCTGTGGAAATAGCAAGTGATTTGATCTTTATCTCATTGAAAACTTTTTGGGTTCATGGAATCATAGGATAATTCAGGCTGGAAAGGACTGCAGGGGATTATCTGCTTCAACCTCCTACTCAAAACAGAGTTAGCTGTGAGGTCAAGCCAGGTTATTCAGAGCTTTATCTCCAGATGGAGACTGCATAACCTCTCTGGGAAACATATTCTACTTGGTTTTCTCTGAGCATAATTTGTGTTTTCTTAAAAAAAAATACTTTATGTACTTTTCAATTTCTCCTTTTAACAGAAAGGAACAGAAAAACAATGTCACTGTATGTGTGTATATTATTCTATATAATATTAGGATAGTATTCTATACAATAAACTAGTCTGTGGTATACAGCTTTACTGGGTATTTGGTAAGATAAACCAAGCATTTTCCCCTCAATTCTTCCTCATTTTGTTATCATTTGGAAATAATATCACAGTGTGTAGTTGTATCAAGCAGGGAATTTTATCTCTATTGCAACTTCTAATTCTCATTTTTTTTTACTGGTGTGTGGACTCTATAGTGTAGTCAGATCATTTGCCAAATTGGAGCAACTTCTAATTCTCATTTTTTTTACTGGTGTGTGGACTCTATAGTGTAGTCCATACAGTGTTATGATCTTCAAGAATCTTATAACTGATTCCTTTTTTCTTTTTAATTCTTTCATCTGTAGCTGACATAAAGGTATAGGGTAGATCAATAAAACAAATTCTGTACACAAAAAAAACTTCTGCAGCATTCTTTGAATTTTTTTCCCTGTTCCATTTGAAGATATGCCTCATCCTCACAGCGTTACTAAAATTTTCCCACTGACTCCTGTGAGCAAACATTCTGGCAGTTGTCAAGATTTCTGGGCATCATTGAGAAAATTTTTACTATGCAGTGTATGCATGTCCTGCTTAAGTGGAGAAAGGAGTTTAAAATCTCTTTAACTTGGCACCTGCAATAGTGCTCTGCAGAGAAAAGACTTATGGACAACTTTTGTGCCATTCATGTCACTTACTTGCATTCATGATTCAGCCTAGCAGATAGTGTGGCTGACAGGCACTATAGTGCAAACCTTGGAGCATGTTTGGAGTGTTTATATCAATGGACTCTGGTATTTAGAATACGGCTTACAAGACCTATACAGAGACTATGAGTTGGGTTTAGGCTATTACTACAATTTGGATGCTAAATTTCAGGTCTTAGAAGCTCTTGGACTTCAAATTGTTCATTTGGTCCATCAATTGAAGTAAAATATAGATGTAACCACTTAAAGTATGCTTGAGGAATATTTCTCTTTCTTTATCAGAAGTATGGTCTTTTGTTCGTTTGTTTGTAGAAGAGAATTGGATGAAAGTTCTGCATAGTGAAATTTAAAATACATCTCTTGAAACACATTTCACTGAATTGGTTTTAAGATCGGTATATTATCAGTCTAGGTGATTGCTGTGCTGTGTGCAACTGCTAACATTTGTTAATGTCTTCATGGTCATCTGTAGCTTGATATTTTTATGCTGTTTCAAATAAAGAAGGCAGGAGTTACTCGTTGAATGTCTTTTTGCTGCTATGCGGAGTTGCTTTGAAGAGTATCGTAGTTCCTCCTACTTAAGTAAAGAACAAAATGTCTCAAAAAGCTCTTGATAACCTGGAAATCTGAAGTTTGAAAGAATCAGTTGCCTCCTGAATCTGACTGGTGGAGGCATCTGTGGACATGCTTTGCAGTAGTTAGTTAAATCTCCTATTCTCTTTTTGAAGCCTTTTGGGGTTCCAAAGATGTTATTTCTGAACTAGAAAGATATTTTACTGCTGCAATTGTTATATTTAGATTTTTTGTTGAATCAAATTAGATACATTTTTTTCAATTCATTAAAAAAGATATATTTGTGAGTCATTAAACAGCATATGTATGGAGCCAAACTTTATATTTGCCATTTTATTTTAGATTCAACTGACTGTATCACGTAAAATATCTTTATTTACTACTTCTTCACAACTGATTCCTGTATCTCCTCATGTGTGGTCTTATTCCTAATCTTGTCTCTCCAGTATCTTAAAGACTACTTCAAAATCAGGCTTCATTCTGAACTCAGTCCTTTCATAGCTCAAAGACTTAGGTCTCTACTCGGTTCTGTTCTCCTACTTCATTTGTCCTCTCTGTTACTCGCTATTTCCATTTCTTAAGTGGGAGCTTAATATAACTTTTGCATCCCAACTGTTAGTTTTCCAGCTCTTCTTCATCTACAATCTTATGGTGAATTTTGAAGGCTTTTCTCTTTGATGTCACAAAAATATTTCCTATTTATCTGTTTTTCCCAGTGGTTCTTCCTTCTTGCCAATAGCTTTTGTTCCCCATGATTGTTGTCTTTTGATGTAGCTGTTTTCCTGTTTTCTGGGATTTGGAAGTGTGACTTGCTCTGCTTGTGTCCTAGTTTCCATCAGCAGAGACTGCAGGGGTTGTTACATACAAGTATGCATACAAGTAAGCCAAGCTCCTTGGTTGTTTTGAGCCGTTCTCTCCTCTTTTATTTCCTGACTAGCTCCTTTCATCCAACCTCCTGTCTGTATTTCTCTTGTCTTTTTCATACAACAGTGCAGGCTAGAGGCTCTTAGGAGGCCTCTAAATTGTTTGTCAGCTCACCAATACAAAGATTCTGTTTAAAACTGAATAGTAACAAAGATGAGAAGGACAATGAGTCCTTCATAATGAGGGATTGTCAGCTTCAACTCTTCAGCTCTGTGAAGGGACTGTCAGAGAGTTACCACTTGCCTTAAGCCAGGAGTGCTAAAGTGGGCAGCAGCCTTATCTGAGGTTGCCATAAGCAATCGCATACATATGTTGTGCTATGAAATTATTTTAAAGTAAAACTGATTTACTATTTGTCAAATGACATCTTTTTCTTTTTTGATGCGGTATGTCTACTAGTAATACATTTCTGAGATACCAGAATATGGAATTTTTTCTTGAATTTTTGACCAGAGTTCTCTTAGACCATTTGAATCTTATCTAATGTCTTGCACTTGCACTGCATTAGATGTAGGGAGTCAATGGAATGGAGGGGTTACCTCCAGGAGGCACTTCAGAAGGTTAGAGAAGGGGAAATGCATGTATGTCTTGTTTAACTGCGTGGTGAGTCTAAGAAGAAATAAGTTACTAAATTCTGCTTTTCAGTTAAGTCCCTACAATTATGTGAAATTAATCTATGTTTTATTATGCGGATTTAATAGATTGCTTGATGACTCCTCAGTCTCATTGTGACACCTTGTGGGAACTGCTGTAGTCTAAAAACAAACATGAACCGTAATAGAAGCGATTACTTTCAAATGCAAAGTTTGAGCTAGAAGAATGCAATTATTTACTATAATGCTTGGTACAGATAAAGGCTCCTTATTGAGCAAGATTAAATGTTTTGTATTGAAATGGTGATAGTAAGGGATAATTTATCGGTGTAATACAAGTGGTGAACACCAGTGATTACTTCTGTGTCCCTACATCCCCCTTAGTGGTTCAGATCAGTGATACGTTAAACTAAAGTTAAATTGTAACCAGTCATTCTAGTTTTGTTATTACCCTAACAAATCATTCATGGTACGTGAAATTTGTAGCTAGTTGGGGTCCAGATACTGAACACCAGTAGTTCAGTATCAACAGTAGTTCACTATCAACAGTTATGTCTTACCACTATCAACACCAGTTGAAAGAAGGCTTTTGTGTGGTTATCAAGGTGGCGAACTGCTAATCATAGTATGTGAAAGCTTCCAACTTTTCTGTGGAGATGAACACTTACCTTTTTTAACTGTCATCCTTGCCTAATGTAGGCCCTTCACAGAGCTTTTTACAGAACCTTTATATATAATCTTAAAATTAATATTGAAAGCTTTGGTTAACATAGCTTGAAAAATTTAATGGACTGCTTGATAATCATTTCAGAACATAATGCTCCTTGCAGTAACATTTGAATATTGCAGGTTTTTATAGTGGACTTTTAAATTTTAATATGAAGTCATGACCTGCTAGCTATATTATAGAATCATGCTCTGTGTAATTGCAGAGTAGGTTTTATTAACCAAATTTTTTATGGGATAATATAGCTCTTGAACCAAAGATATTAATAGGAGTCTGCTTTGTGTTGAAGGACTGATTTCATTAATACTGAACTATACTGAAGGACAGGAAGTGCTATCATTTCTGATGTGTGGTTAAGACTTGGTCACACTTGCTTGATAAATAACCGGTCTGTTTTTCAAAATGTTGTATTGACTGTAATAGGGAAAGATATTTGATATCCAATTCTTGTTTAACATAAATTGAAATATATTTTTAAAACCATAAAATATAGATTTGTCTTTACATATTTTTTAAAGTTAATTTAAAAAAAATAAAAATTTAAATTAAGAAGTGAATTAAAAGCTATCATTCAATACCAGTGCCAATATATATTCTTCATCCATTGGAATAAGTAACATTATTAAAAATAGAAGTTAGATAATGGTCAAATTAAATATTTAATAGGAAATTGCATTTAGTTTTGTGGGGTTTTTCATGCAAAATAACTTGCAGTTTGATCCACAGTGAGGGTGGGGATTCTTACTGGATTGCAGGCATGAAGCAATTAATTCTCTTTGTTTCTGATATAGAAGGTAGCTGCAGTTATGGCTATTACATATCACAATATACTGCATTATCTGTTCTTTAGGCAGTGCTTGTGAAGCAATGAAGCGTAATTTTTCATATAAATGTTGAACTGATTGATTTGGCACTTTTAAATTAAAATTAAAAAGTCTATGTGACAAAGCAAGCCATATAAAGTAGTTCCATTTTAGCCACAAAAGCCGGGGGGGGGAGGGGGGGCAGCTACATCAGTCATGTTGGGGCTCCATTTTGAATGTAAAAGTATCACTGTTAGATTTAAATAGCGATTTGAAATGGGTCCTGAATATTTATTTTTTTCCCATTTGTCAGAGGAATACATTTTCATGATGTAAACAAACAAAAAAATTTTGCAAAATTTTAAACTCTTTGCAGAAAGTTTGTTGTTTGCTATTTTCATATTATGCTTTAGTCATTCAGTTAGCAAGCTGAGTCAAACTAAACAGTAGTAACAATCCCTTTTACCTTCAAAACCCATGGCTATTTTTACAGCACTTAAAGTACTTTATGGGGGTATCTAATAAGGGATACAATGGCAGTTACATGCTGTAACTTTCTTAATTACCAAGGCAAACTGTGAAATCCATATCCTAATAATTAAAGTTGGGGAGGGGGTGGGTTTTTTCTAACATTTAAGGTCTATCGGAATGAAGAAGGAGCTGAAACACTTCTAAGAAATGAGCAGAAGCATGATTGAAATTGTAGCCTAGATGATTGTTCAACTTCCTAGTCAAATAATGATAAACTGCGTATATCGCCACATGAAAAATTATGCAATGCACAAAACTAATATTAACCTTGCTATGTCATGTGGACTTTCTTTGTTCTGTTCATTTTGTAAGCTTTATGGAAGTCTTTAATTGAATAATCAATCAGGTTATTATTTTCTTTAAGAACTTTCTATGCTCATGTAACACGGACCTGCTCTGGAAATGAATCAAGGCTACGTTGCTAGAGGCTATAGTCTCTTACACTGTGGTGTCATTTCTTGCAGGCAGTGAATGAGGCAGGGTACTTTATTAAGAGAAAAATGGTCTTGGGATATAAGCAGTTGAATATTGCACTGGAGGAGAAATACGTTCTGCAGTATGCTTCTGCAGTAGAAATGTTTGTGTGATTCTGTGCAATTTGCTTCATTTGGCCATTCCGCGGTGTTCATCATTCTAAGAGCTTGACATGTGCTTTGTGGTTTTCAGAAGTGTGAAACAACTTTAAAAAATAAATGAAGTAGTTTGAAATGGTGGTCTGAATAAATGTGACATTGTTAGAGCAGGGGAATCCTTTAGATACATCAAATTGACCTTCTGACACTAATTGATAATTTTATAACATTGGTTTCTCTGTAGTTCCATTCCTTGTCTGTGGGAGGAGACCATCGGGGTCTTCTTACTACCATGGGGAAGCTACAACCAGAAAATCGTTCTTGTGAAATTCTCTGATGCTGTGAGATAAGAGAAGCTGGAAAGAAATGAGTTTTATACCCAGTGAAAGTATGCAGCCATCAAATAATTTCTTATCACAAAACAGTGCAGAAAAATGCAACTAAATATCTGACACATATTAAAATATAATGATAGTTATATGTGGAGTAGTACCTCTTCAACCAATGCTGTTATATGCATGGGATGTGGTAAAGAGTTCTTTGCTGAAAGCAAAAGAGGACGTATATGATTTTACTTCACTGGCAGAAAAAGGACAGATTAAAGTTATGTGTGCACCAAAAAAAAATTTTCAATTACCTTCTGAGTTCTTAAGCTTGCAATATTAGTGTTCTTCTGATGCACAGTTTTAGCACGATCCTTTCGACTTTAATAAATAAATAAACAAAGAAAGATAAGAAATTCCAGCATGTCCAACTATGCTTTGTCAGCAGAATTTACTGATGTCAAATTTTACTGGTGAGCTTAATACTGATATTTCCGGTCACAGAATAACCTTGAAAAACCAGGAATTCTTGAGTTCTATTTTGCAGTATTCTAGTGACCCCTCTTCAGCTTGTCCTCATCGTGGTGTCTTCTACCCTACATTACCTACTTATCTCCACTCTCAATGCTTTATCCTCTATATTTTATAGTTCTTTATTTACCTTCTTCATGTGTTTGAGTGCAAGCACAGACTGAGACTCAGTGTTACAGGATAAACAGTTTGCCTGTTTAGTACCACAAAATTCATCAGCCTGAAGCGTTTGGCACAATCAGAGTGGACATATACAGAGTATCTACTGTGTTACTGCCACAGTTGCACACTCCTCTTCAACAACCTTAAATTACATGGTTAGCATTTTTATAAGAAGTGGGGGTTATTTAAATTGCTTTCACTGACAATGAAAATGTTATTTTGGTGTTTGGTTCAGAAACTTTAGGGCACAGTAATTTAATGTATGAGAATCTGTACAATTTATTTTAACTGCACATTTGTGCTGTCATTTGTGCCAAAACATTTTCTGTATTAAGACTGGAAATACTTTTCACACACCCTACTATATACTTTCTGTAGGTGATTTTAATTTAGTTGGAAATGGTGAATGTTGAGTTTTCAACAGAAGCAAAGTTCAATCAAGACTCAGCTCAAGGGATAGAGCAGAATTGTAGTTGAGACAGAGAAGCAAATTTTCGCTATTTCTTACTTAAACTTCATGTGCTGCATTAGAATGATTTAGGGTATTTCCATTAGAGACATTAATTTCGTATGCACTGCTTATCAAACATGTAATGGAGACAGTATGTGAGAATATAAAATATCTGCAATGATAATCAATGCTGAAGTTTGAAGTGGTGTGAAGTTTCTCTTCACTAATTTCTGAAACTGTACCCCTGAATTCAACTCCAGTCTGAGTCTACAGCAAATATCCCCCTGGCAGACTGATCCTTTGGGGAACACTGCCACTATTTTTACCTGAGTTTACACTTTCTGGGAATGCTTTTAGTATTTAACCACACTGTAAGCTTCACGCAGAGGTTGTGAGCCAGACTGTTCCTGATTTCTCTTCCTTCCGCTTCCCCATTTCTCTTCCAGGCAACCCATATTAATTTATAAAAGCTTAATATTTTTTACTTTTTGAAGGACAAGGAGAGAGTTCAAAAATGTTTGAGCACGTGAGAGAAAATCCTTTATTTTGAAATGTTTCCAATCTGTTTGGCATGATAGTTTTCAAGCATTTGAAGGGCTGTACAATGCTATATGGATACCTTTGGGCACTGGCAAGAAAAATATGCATAGACTTCTGACATAGAATGCAAGACTTCTTTTTCTGTTCCTTCCAGTAAGACTGATCAACGTTTTTATTTGTCCCTCAGGGGTTGTTCAGAACTTTGTCGTATACCCATGGTGGAATACAAACTTGACAGTGAAGGCACCCCATGTGAGTATAAAACCCCTTTCAGAAGGAATACCACTTGGCATCGGGTGCCGACTCCCGCTGGGCAGCCCCTCTCTCGTGCCTCTCCAATCCTAGGAACATCTGACAGACTGCAGTGCCAGCAGCTTCTCCAGCAGGCTCAGACAGCCATTCCTCGCAGCACTTCCTTTGATAGAAAACTGCCAGATGGTGCAAGGTAATACACTCTCCCTTTAATGCCTGTCATTTTCCTGATGCGCCTTACTTTAGGTATCTCTGCTTTCTAGAACTTTGGTATAATTCATTTTTTTTAAACTTTATTTTGTTGAGTTTTGACGATAATTTTAATTCTGAGGTTGCACTGAAGAGCATTCACTGAGCCCAGTTCCCTCTACTTGAAACAAGTGACTTTTGTTGTTTGTGATCGAAGTGGATTGTACTGAGGATCCTACCACTGAGGACGATTAACCTTTCCCTCTAGTCCCAAATCTATGAAGTAGGAAACTGCCTTGTTACTTTTTGATCTAAATAATGTCCTGTCCCTCACCTTTTGGGATCCTATTTAAACAAATAATGAGTGTAAATAAAATTAACTCATCCCTTTAAAAATGAATTATTTAATCTCATTACCAAGCTATTGGCATAGTTTCAAAGGGTTCTGTAACTCATTACCAGTCCTTATGCTTTGCTTTACTTTTAATTAAACAAAGCAGAGCTTGTGATTTGAATATGTAACACCTCTTAGATGATGGGATGGTGTCCTTAAATGTTAGCTCTGTTCTATTTAATCGTAATTCTTCATAAGATTAAAAAATACTTTTAAATAATTTAAAAATTTGTAATACATTTAACCTTTGAATTATTTAGGAAAGCCATATGTCTTGAGCAGCACTCTTTGTCCTTTGTTGTTTGCAATGTAGTTCTAATATCCAAGGAAAAAATACTGCATGTCAAAAATATCTGATTAATATGAAAATTTAAAATACTAGTTTTAAATAGCTTTTAAAAATTCTGGATGAAATAATGAGGTACCACTTTTGCTACACTATCTTATTTAGTAGAAAAGAATTAGTGGCATTTTACATAGGTTGAAATATATACAGGTAATAGTAGTATATATTTAAAAATATGTCTAAATTGTGGTCTGGGGAAGGCAGACTCCCCAATACAGCCACTTGTATTCTATTTCTTCCCTAACTGCATCCTCACCCCCTGAAAAAAAGGAGAGATGCATTTCTGTAAGCATGTATATACCGTTATAAACTGTATACCGTTAAACTTTTCCTAATGTCTTGTACTGAAATTCCTGGTAAAATCTAGCATAAGGAGACAATGTATCAAATGTCTAGAATTTCTTCAGGATGTATGGAGCTTTATTAAGCATACTGTATGCCTATACAGAGAAAAAAATGAAAGCTTTCTGACATACTACTCATTTCCAGAAAACTCACAAACATAAATTGTGCTTCTCCTAACACTCAGTGAAGCATGTGGAAAAAATTCTGAGAGAGAAGCTATCTCTTGTCATGAAGAAATTCCTGTATCACTTAAGCAAGTACAATGCAGAAGTGCTATTCTGGGGAAGACATAGTACAGAGTATAAATAATGAAAAGAGAGGAAAATGATGAACTGTGACATGTGGGTCTTGAAACGTGAAAAGAATGGTACCTAATTGGCAGGGTCTTTCCACATGGGAAGAGGCATAGTTGATGGCTTAGCAGAGAAATGGGCTTAAAAGAAAAGAATTTGAAATAAGGTTGATTAGTACTTATAAGTAGTCTTGCACGGGTGAAAATGTATACTCAGGCTAGGAAAATGATGATGAGATTTTAGAAGGTCAGAGACCCAATATCAATTTAGACAAGTTGAAGAGTGCAGGCAGGAAGAAGCAGGTTGATAAAACAGGGAAGTTATAGCAACTGATCTGAGCATGAGCACACTGAAGTCAGTGATAAAATGGTTATTTTTAGATATAAAAAGAGGAAGAAGCAACAGAAATGTGGGCTAGACATAGTAAAAGACTTAAGCAGCAGCAATTCAACTACTGTGACATGTACCAGCTAGGTGCCCAATCCCTGGAGTGAAATTAAAAACTGGGAACTGAACACCTATGCTCCTAGTACAGTTCCTGAGGAGAGTTAAATGCTTTGAGAAGGCAATTCAAATGTTTTGCATTGATCATAGAATCATATTAGTAAGAAATACAAGCTCTACTCCTATTCCTACAAAATGCCTAATTCTGTGATGGCAAGTGGCTGAGAGTGAAGCTTCAGTGAGACTCACTCTGCTTTTTCAGATCAAGAAGTCTACACGTACTTCAGTCCTTGAGTTAGGCGAGTGAAGCTTGTAGGCGAGTGTGTCCTTTCACTTGGAGTCTGGTGTCCATTCCTGAGAGCAGGCATCTGCAACTCTTCTGTAGAGGAACTGTGAGGGATTCACTGACGGGCTTTCTGTGGTTCTCCTTTTGTAGCCACCATTTGTAGGCTAATGACTAGACTCTTGTCTAGCAAATGGAAAGCTTGGCATCTAGACGTTCTTCAGCCCGGGGCAGTACAAACCAGTGTCCCAGTTCTAAGGACAATGGCCTAAACATCATTCTGGAGGCTGAAAGCACATGGGATCATAACTTACCCATTCCTTAATGCTGGGTCACTTCAGCTGTGCAAGAAATGCAAAGTTCTTGGTGGTAAGAAGCAAGAACATGCAACTAAATTCAACTGCAGCCTGTAGACTGTTTCACTTGATTGAGAGAGGCTCAGTCCTGTCAATACTTATGAGAGAGAGACATGCTGAAAAATTAGGCACTATAGAATCTGCTTATTGTATATGTATTTGGCTGTTAGACATAATAGCTGATGTCTTTAAAATTTTCAAGCTGAACAGTAAAGTTGGTCATGAAATGTCATATCCTTGGAAAAGTGTTGTACATAGATCCAAAACTACCTCTTTCCAAAACTACCTCTTTTCACCTCTTCCCTGAGTACATACATTCATTTCTACATATAGCCTTTAAAAGCAAACAGAAACCATAATATTAAAAAAAAAAAGGAAATACAGGGACTTTAATGTCACTGAGGGAAATAATTTTTTAGTTACAGACTGATATGCACAGAAGTAAAGGATAGGGGGGTGATTAAAACAATATTTGAACATTGCATTTCAACTATCTGGAAATCCAAGAAGAGATTTAGAAATATGGTTAATATATGAGGCTCAAAAGTTTAATAAGTACAAAATCACACTATGCAAGAAAATGTCTTTTTATTGCTTTTCTCTGTCAAAGAATTAATAAAATAGAAAAGTATTGTTATTACCTCTTCTAAATTACTATGTTGAAAATTGGAATACATGCAAAGTGGCTAACAATCATTTCTGATACATCATGAGAGCTTTCCATATGTAGATTTAGAGACCTCATCCAGCTGCTCTGACTCCTGAGTAGTCCCACTTGTTCAGAAGTAAAGCTGGATGTAACAAAAATAGGATTTGGCACTTAGTCTTTCTCTTTTTGTGCCTTTTTTATATATTCACTAGGAAATATTTTATTAGAGATGAAATAAATAATATACTTTAAAAATACTTAAGTTTTATGAAACTAAGATCAAGTTAGTAAATTCTCAAAATGAATGTGTGTTCATACTGGATGTGCATTATTTGTAAAAATGAATGTATTTTATAAAACAAGCACAACCCAGATCAAATCTGAAACCCCACAAATACGTCAGTGCACTGTTAATGACTCTAGTAAACATTACAGAAGTTCTCCGAGCAACCAGTCCTCCTCCAGTGACCCAGGGCCCAGCGGGAGCAGCCAATGGAGACAGCAAGTGGGATATGACGGGTATTGGTGATTTATTTATTTATTTATTTATTTATTTTTAGAAAGTCTTGCTTGCAGCTCCCATCCATCTTCTTTCTGAAGCAAAACTTTTGTGAATGTTCAAAATCATAGATTTATTCGCAAAATCTATTAGTATATTTTGAGATGTACAAGTTTACTAACTTTTAATGTAACATGTATGCTAATGCAATTTTGAAGCCATACTACTTTAACTCTGTAACACCAAATTGTTATTTTACAATTCAGATAAATAACAAACAGTTCTTAGGTTTGTTTTCCCAGAAACAAGCTAGAAACCAGCTAGTAACTCAGAACTGGAATAAAATAATAATTTCCCCTCCTTTTGCTTCAGTGGAAGGGTAATTGATTAAAAAATTATCTTTGTGGTTTGTCAAAGGTTTTTCCTACTGTGTATGTTCCAGTGGCATCCATTCCCTAGCATATCTCCTCAAAACAGTAGCACTCTTTCAGACGTCTCTTCTCCCTAACAGGCTGTTGTGTTACATAGGCGGTTCTTTCACATCCCTGTTAATCCCTTGGTGCTGAACTTTTAGAAGTACCTATCCGTGTGTAAAACACCACCCCAGTATACTGGTCTCATTGGAAGAATACTACGTGAGACATTTGTTCTAAATTATTTTACTTTAAATGTATCACTTTGTATAAATATAGCTGCTGAAAACACTCCTGTTATAAAACATTAAGCTATGGCAGTATCTACATAGCAAAATATAAAAGCATTCTGGGCTTGCCACTTGGCTTTCAGAAACTACTTTTCAGAATAAAAAACTTAAGTATTGAAAACATCAGTTTGACTTCTTGTCTGTAACCTTAATATTGCTTTGGCATGACTGTTCGTGGATAAGATTTTCCGTGTAGCATGGATATATATATATATATATATGCAATATCTTAGAAACACCTCAAAGAATTTCAGAATACTCACTGAAATCTCTGGCACCTAAATAGAGGCTAATTATTCAAATAAAACTGTAGCAGTTTTTTTGACAGTAAACACATGAAAATGCATCTCGTGTCATTTTCCCAGCATACTTATTTCTAATAGCAACCTTGGTTTTAGAGTGAAATAATTTAACTTTTGCAGTGCAATACAAAGCAGTGGATCTGGTGCTGCCTTATGTGTTCTGAGTGTGAAAACCTGCCCGTTTTTCTGTGGGACTTAGTTCATAAAGTAATTAAGCATACATTACCATAATCCTCTGTTGCAAAAAACTTTGGATATATAGCCCCAAGAATGCATGTAAAGTTCAGTGTCTTCTTGGCCTGTTCACAGTTAAGATAAAAGTGTGCTGTTGGAAAAAATTGCATTATTTCCATGCAGCATTTGGAAATGTTACTATACCTGCTTGGTGTGAGGGAATGATGATTGTTTAAACAAATCACTTACAAAATATTTACTTTGAAGAGTATTGTTGTTTTTCATCATGTAACTGGTTTTCTAGGGGAAAAAAAAAAAAAAAAAAAAGCTTAATTTTCTTTTTATGTTAAAAGGTGCCAGTCCCCTTTGCTCCATGAACACCACCAAGGCTCAGGCTCACTGGAGTGTGAAGGAGGCAGAGAACGAGAGGAAACTTTGGAAGGAACAAGGCATTCTGGTAATAAAAGCCACTGCATCTTAAAAACAAATGTTCTTTGCCATGCAGTACCTGTTGAAGTGCAGCCACCTTCTGATGTGGAGGTCTGATTACAAAGAGCATGTAATATGACAGTGAAAGCAGAGGCTGTTAGAGACAGTCTAACAGAATACGTTGTGGGATATTTAGGTAATACTTTGCTTAGTTATCATTGAAAAACTAGATCTTAAGAAATTCTGCAAAGATACGCATCTCTGATTCCAAATAGTGAGCAGGTTTGAAAGCTGATGCTAAGCCATGTGCCTTTTTTCTTTGTGCAGTATACTCATCTTTTTAGCATTCAGAAATTAAAACACAATTATTTATGGCAGAAACCAAGTGGCATGCACCATCGACCAAAGTCCTGAGCTCCTACAAAGATCGGGCTTTACAGAAAGAAGGCAGTGGCAAGGAGTCGCCAAACAAGCTATCACATGTAAGTCTTTTACTTGGATGTCATTCAAAACTCTAAAAAAAAACCCCAGAAAAACACCACAAATCCAAACCTAAAACAAAACACAAAAAAACCCTCCACTCTGGACTTGAAGAAATAGATCTAAAAAATGCACTTTAATGATTTATGAAGACCAAGATGTGTTTTGAGAGGCAAAGGGTATACTCACCTAGATGTGTGGTGAATTGATTATGCTTAATTTGTGTTTATAAACTAAGAACTCCAAGAGGGCTTAGGTTTGGGGAACTGAGGAGATAAAACTAGTATAGTCTACTCTCAACTGTGTATTTACAGCTTCATTTATACTGGCTTGCTTAATCTGGGAGTATTTCAAAGCCTTTCTAAAAAAAAGATATTCACCATACCACTTGTCATGTTGTGTGAAGTACCCATTATCTATGAGGACAATAAAAATGTAGTTTGTATGTTGGGAATGCTGAACAGATTTCTAGTCTACCAGTTTAGTGTCATGTCTTCAGTAATGGCAAAATCCTCAATAACTTAGAGACTGAAAATACACTAATGATATGCACCTTTTTTTTCCCTTTTTTTTTTTGTGTTGCTTACATGGAAAAACTTGCTATCTGTATTACGAATCTGTATACGATCTGTAGATTTATATTGGTGAGAATATGAGGGCAGTTTTTCATCTTATGTACATAGATACCTTATGAGAATCTAGCTTGATATTTCTCAAAAAAAATACTATCATGAACAGAATCATGCTGTAGAATTATACACATGAAGACAAAAATGCTTTCTTTTACCTTAAGCCAAAGTTAAGAGGAAGCTAGAATCAGTATATGCAGCAATCAGTGTTAAACAGAGCATCGATACCAAAGTTAAATGGTGAGTTTGCTTAACTCCAATCAGAGTTTTATGCTAATAATGGCAGCTTTCATGCTTTTAGGATGGTGGGGGTCTGAATAGAAAATTTCATAATGGGCTTGTGTTTGTGTTTGCCTGCATATGCATATGTGTAGTGCAGGTGCAAAAGAACAGTATTTTACAAAGTAACAACCAGCATTATTATAAAGATAATACTAAGGAAATGAGGCCATTTTGTTGGTACATGCTGTAAAACAGGAAAAAAATGGTCATCACCTTGTAAAGGACCTTGTAATGTTTTCTTGTACATCCCCTTTTTGTTCAGTTCAGTTTGTCACGTGACTCTGCCAGCCAGTGGATTTCACAGTGAGGGCTACAGCAAATGTACAAGAACTATGTAAAATTTTTAACCATTAGAAAAAAAAGTCTATGCTGTCTTTTTATCAATTTTAACTTGGGGGAAGAAAGATGGGGAGAATTTCACTAGCTATCTTCACACTCTCTTTGCTCTGGAATAAATATATTCCTGCAGATTTTTTTATTTTATTTTTTTTTAATCTTGCTCCATGACACAATCTTTTACAACATGTAACAATTAGGGCTATGCTGAGCTCCCCCACCCACGTTTTTTTCTTTCCACTTTGGTTCCATTTTACATTTACAGTAAGAAGTGACATGCCTTTTCTCCAGACACCTTTCTCTGAGTCCCTCTCCGTGGAAAAACTGCTTATTATATTTTTATTAATTGTTCCATTGTTTTTAAAGCGATGACCATCTTGTAAAGGTTGGAATGAATGCAAATGTAACCCCTCCTTTTTTTTTTTTTTTCTAAAACTGTTTTCTCAAATTTTGAGGCCTCTTAATTTCCATATGGAATGGAAGTATCATTTCTGGAAGGGCTGCCTTTTCTAACTGCTTTAATGTATGAGCCACAGCTATGTTTATAGGCATCTGCCAGGAGGGGGATCTCATAAAAAAGTTAGTTGCCCTCCCCACTTATATTCTACCTAATAGAAGTCCATCTGCCCAAATACAAGTCCATCTGCCTTATTCTGGCTACTCTGTCACATAGATAAGTTAATCCACTCCCTATAAAAACTCTTTTGAAAAAACAACAAAACCACCCAACTTTATTGACACAAATGCCTGACATAATTATTCCACTTCAATAGCCATGCTTAGCTGAGGGCCCTGTGACTTCAGTTACTTTCATCTGGAACGCATACGTCGCAATTGGCTTCAATTTAACTAGCCACACATCCAATTGGATTTGATCCAATAAGCTGCATATTTCACCCACACTGAGGAAAATGCCAAGGATAATTCAGTCTTCAGTGTTTTTCAGATTTGCAGTAGAACTTGTTTAAACAAATAATTACCAATGCTTCTAGCTTTAGCAAACACTTATTTTTACTGTTCAGAAATGCAATTTTATGGATGTTAAGCAGGGCCTATAATCAGAAATTCAAGTGTGATCTTAAGATTTGCCATAGAAGATGGAACTAGAGCCTTTTTATTTGCAGTGACATCAGCCTTTAATGTGTCTAGCCAGTTGTGCAATTCATTTTATGGAAACTGGTAGTATAATTAGCTCCTTTCACACTTTGCAGTTATAGCATACTGTAAAAAATAATAAAGTGGTCTCTGAATGGCACAAATTCAGTAATTTATATGAAAATAAATACTATTTAACTTGAGGAGGGTCTTTTTACATTTGTTTTCTTGTTGTTAAGATTGGAGACAAAAGCTGTTCAAGCCACTCAAGCAGCAACACCCTATCCAGTAATACATCCAGCAACAGCGATGAAAAACACTTTGGTTCGGGAGATCTGATGGATCCTGAGCTGCTTGGATTAACATATATAAAGGGAGCCTCTACTGACAGTGGAATTGATACAGCTCCCTGCATGCCTGCTCCTCTTCTGGCCCCTTTGCACCTTGCTGGCAGCAGATCTGGAGTTCATTGTCGTACTGAGCAGTGGACTGAGGCTTCTGAAGCTCCTGGGCCAGATGATGATCCAGCTAAAATGTACGCTGTTCATAGCTACGCCTCTGCTATTTCTACCAGTCATACAGCTGAAGGCAGTATGGGAGACCTGAGTGAAATCTCCTCTCATTCCAGGTATGTATTTCTTACAAATTGGGGACTATGGATTATAGATTAACATACAGAGAATGCTTTCACTTTTGTTATTCTGGTTACCTTTCTTTGAAAGTGCACTTAACTGATTTTGATTTTATTGTATTTAAATGCATATATATGAGCACTTTTCAGGCAAATTTGTATGAGTTTGCCTAAAAAGCGTAGCTAGCCCTACTCCCAGATCTGATGGAGATTTGATATGTATCTTTGTGTACATTGCTTGGATTTTTAAAGTTGGGAAACATCCCTGAGTAAAAGCACCTACTCTTTTGGTTTTGTTTTTTTTTTTAGTATGGTACAACTGGGAGTTAATGCTGAGGGAAATCATAAAAATTGCAATGGACAATTTTTTGCATGCAGTGATGGAAAATTTTTACATACAGTGAAGTGGCATTGATACCATCCCCCTGAACTTATGTTATTGTGCTGTATGCTTTATGATTTTGTTTGCTGAACTGAATTTCTGATTGATTTTCAGCTACTCTTTTTGTTACCAATGGAATATGTGCATGGTACATCTCTTGTAAAGTAAACTTTGAAAGTACACCGGTTCTCTTTATCTCCCAGTTCCCATTTTATGGTGACTTTGAAGTTGGATCTTTGGTCTGTGTTAAGGATTTTACTCTGTAAAGGATGGAAGGGAATTTTTTGTTCTTTCCCTCTGATTTTCCTGCTTTCAATGTCAATAAGTACAGGAAAATAACCAAATACCTTCCATCCTCACTTCTTTATGTGCTTGACATGAGTGAATTAGTCTTCTATCCTTACTCTGACTTATAAATTTTATTTGTTCACAAGTTATAGAAGATTGAATAGACTAGTGTGAAAACTAGGTAAATGCATTCACGTTAAGCTTTCACTACCCCTGTGATAATGCAGAAGCTCCAGATTTACTCTTCTTTGTGTGTGTTGAGATTTAATTTTATATATTGAAACTTCTGAAGCGCTAGAAATAAGCTTTGTGTTTCTGGGACTTCATAATGAGCTGAAATAGATTTCTAATGGCTAGAATATGTATTCTCAGCACTTGTGTGGCAGCTGTTGTATTTAAAGTGCCAGCCAGCCATTAAATAATCTGCTGCTCACTTCCATGGAATAAACATTTTATGGATTAATTAAAAATTAAAGAAAAAAAAAGCATATAGATTTTAAGTGAGTTTACTTAGGCATTTCCAGAGTAGTAGCTATTGTTGAGATGATGACTCACATTCAGATTGCCCAATCCCACTTTGGCAATAACAATGTTTTCCAATGATCACCTTCTAATTTGTGTGCCAAATCCTTTTGCTATAGGAAAACGTCAGACTTAAGTTATGTGACCCAACTGTTTTATTTAAACTTCGCTTACATATTCTTCAAATTATGTTGGAGTGATAAATGATTTTGCAGTTGGGTTTGAAAGCTGGCATCACCAATAAAACACACAGAGGCATAATTATTAAAAGCGTATCTCATTTTAGAGCTGTGATGCTGCAACATTGACATGTTAGACATGTAGACATAAGAAAGCTGAATTAACGTACAAGTATTTGATATCTACTGCTGATTCCTATGTATATTTTAGAACTGGTCAGACACATGAGTTTGTATTTCTTCATAATCTATAACAATGAAGTTATGAAACTGTTGAGACATTCATTCACAATTATTTTTTGAATGTTAAGTAGTAAACTTGTTCTGCAGTAGCAAAACAGTGTAAAACTTTAAAAAACAAGCCCACAGGCTGGTGGAATGTCATTGATCTATAAATGCAAAATTTCTTTATTAAAATTGTATTCTCATTACTTGGTGCACAGGAAAGATGTTAGTTGGTTGAAAGATACTGGCCTGATTATCTAACAACATCAGATAAAGAACCCCCTGAAAAAACTAATACTGTGGTGTCTGAGTAAGATTAATGGAATCAAACCTGCTGAGGGAAACAGTATCTCAAGCCACAAGACTGACGAGCTATGCACAATATTATGTCTCACAGCTCTGTTATTAATGGTTTTCTCTCTCCTACTTTATACAAGTTATGCACATGAATTATCAAATACCTTCGTGTTACTGAAGCTGAAAGAGCTTAGCTTCATTGTCTTTAGTTTTGCTTTGTTTTTTACATAGAACATCTTTTATATCCTAAAACTATATGCTGCTTGTTCCAACCATTACATATCTAAACCCAGGCTTTTATAGGCATTTATTTCTTCAATTCAAAAATATTCCCTTATTTAAAACCTACAGAATGAGGTTGGATGCTCAATTTTTCTTAAATTTATTACAAATCAAAGTCTAAATTCCTCTGGATAATGTCCTTGCTGTCGGTCTGAAATGTATTTTACATTGTGCTTCAATGTTTGCTTCATCTTTAGATTTCAGTTTTTCATAACTGAACTATTTTCTTCACCACATCTTTACATAATTTCTTTGCATATTTGCAAGTATAGCAAGCAAAAAAGCTTTGAACATCACCCACATTATTTTCTTCCCTCAAAACCTCATAATCTTGTTTCTACTTTTTGAGGATGAAGAGGGAGGAGAAAAATAAATTGGTTTTAAGACTAAATGGACATAATGTGATCAAAATTATTAATCTGTTGCCTTAATGATTCAGCCTTCTTCTACGGTAGACATTTTAATTCAATCTAATGACATCTATGCGTGTGCACATGTGTGCTTGTATTTGACTCTGCATGGACAGCAAAGTAGCCATGTTTGTTAAGGTTTCAGCAACACCTTTTGGTCCGCTCTGAATTAATCTAATTATTTTGGGATTAGATTAAAAGATAGCACTGTGTTTACTATTCAGAAACCAACAACCAACAAAAGGTTGGAGCTGCTGCTTCAAGTTCCAACCTCTGATTTAAGCCAGGTACTTAGCTTCTGAATGCTTTGCTTACTTCACCTCCAAGAGGAAAGAAAGAAATTTATTCTTCAAGGAAGCGTTTACTTTAGTTTATTTTAAATAATTTCAAAAGTCTTCAGTAAAAAGTTACATTAATATCTACTAGGGCTATTATTTATAATAAAAGAGTCTATTAAAATTATCCAGAGAACTGGTTTTGTTGAACTGCAATTTGCTTCTGTTAATACCAAATTCTCAACAGTACTGAATGAAAGCCATGGTTTAAACTGGCATGAACTGGCAAAATTAACATGAAGTGGAAAAGCACATGAGTTTTATAATGAGAGATATTTAGGGTAATTCCCTATGTTGTTCTTGATGTAAGTGGAATTATACTATTAATAATGTGTGTGTACATGTTTACTTAAAATTGCATGCACAAATTCTATGTATATGTATGTCAGTCTTTGAATTTTAATTCATATCAGTTTCCATTGGCATTTCAGCAAGTTGAATTATATACATTACTTGTTTTAGGAACTCATCACAGTTCTGTTCTCAGAGAGCTTTAATGTATACACTGCTGATACGTAGAAAATTATTGTACCAATATTGCTACATTGA
Source organism: Calidris pugnax (assembly GCF_001431845.1). Classification (NCBI taxonomy): domain Eukaryota; kingdom Metazoa; phylum Chordata; class Aves; order Charadriiformes; family Scolopacidae; genus Calidris; species Calidris pugnax. The sequence continues at coordinate 26,124,626 of NW_015090922.1, forward strand.
TTTTAACCTTGAGAAAACATGAAGAATTATAGCTGCATACCAGGCAAAGTACTTCTGATTTGTTGTTGTATAGCAGTTTTCATTTTTGTTTTTGTGTGTTTTCTTTACTTTTTCAGTGGGTCACATCATTCAGGAAGCCCATCAACACATTGCTCTAAAAAGAGTGGCTCCCTAGATACTTCCAAAGTCTATATAGTGTCGCAGAATAGTAGTCAACAGATTTCTGGGTCTGTTTCAAAACCATACCACAGACAAGGAGCAGTGAGTAAATACGTCATTGGATGGAAAAAATCAGAAGGAAGTCCTACACCTGAAGAATCTGAAGTTTCTGAATGCCATGAGTAAGAACTTAACTTTGTTGGGGAAAGAAGGGTAGATTTTAAAATAGGTTAGAAAAATGAAAAATTACAAATTCTGTTTCATTTTTAAATGTTTGAGTTTTTTGTACTGTTATATATCAAAGGTACATCTGAAAAAAAACAATAGCTTGTGATGTGATACTGTTTTCTCCCCTGTTCTATCCAGCTGCATCTTTTTCCCATGTGTCAAATAAAGCAAACTGAAAGAAATTTCTGAAAGTGTGTGTATGTAAAAACACATATCTGACTGTGTCGGACATTCTGAATTTCCATTTTGGATCTCTAGGAAACAATTGGGAAGGTACAATTGTATTAAGGTCTTAAAGACCTTTTCTACAAATCTTCAGGAGCTTTAATTAGTTGAAAAACAGCTTAATTCCTGACATTTCTGTATTAAACCTTACTACCTTGTTGCCTGTTTCATCAGCTAATACATTACAGATGAGAGAGATGACCATAAACATATTGGAGATGTATGGTAAAGAAATACTAGTTCCAGTTGGGGGTATTTTCGTGGTTCTTTGGTATCTTTTTCTGACTTTATTTTTAATGAACAGGTACAAACTGGTGGTTAGGACCCCACAAGAAAAAGGTTAAGTGTGGATATATCTGACCCTCTCTTCATGAGACTCCACGAGATGTGCTGGCTTAAATAAAACTACATATTTTTCTAGCAAGTGACATTTAGACAAAATTATTCAGAGCAGTTTTAACAAACAGCTATATGCACAGAAATAGCTCATGGGAAATGGGCTCTTCTTAGACGGAGGAAAAAGGAAAAGGAAAAGATTCAGTATCTCAGATATAGATAAAAATTATACTTTCCCAGTGCTGCAACAGTAATAAGTAATGTTTGAATCTGCTGTTTAAATCTAACCTTTAAATCTTCAAAATCACCTTCTCAGATAACCTCCTTGCTTTCTTTTTGTGCATAAGCTAATCGTTTCTATCTCTCAATAAATCATAGTCAGCCCTATATATCTCAACAAATTGACAAGGTGACATGTGGTATCTGATTTTCAAATGTTTAATAAGGGATTACTCTTTGGTTAATGGGAATGGGTTATTTGCATATATGTGCATATTTATGGTAAGATTCATATTTGAAATATAAACTATAATATATGTGCTATGAAATATGAGCCTGAAGTTAAGCTCTTAAATTCCTAATTTTCAATAGTAGAAGATATTATTACCTTCCTGTCCTGGTCCTTTGTGTTTCTTTGTGTTATTGTACTGGTGATTTCATTCCTCCCCTGGCCCCACCCCATCTCCCCACCCTCCGCAAGTTTTAATTGCTGAAATTGTTTAGTCATAGTAGTATTGCACTTAACAGTGGAAACTTCATTGATTCACAGGAGTTTTTGCATATTTAATTTGATTAACTCCTGGAACAATTTCTCTTTATTTTTAATGGAACCCTTAAATCAAAATTGCGTAATGAATCGCAGTATTTAGACTGAAACCACAATTTAGAAAAGTATAGTCAAGAGCTAGTTCTATTTAAGAAATACTAATTAAACATGGCAGCACTTCATATATCAGAAAATATTTTCAGATTTGTCCATGGCATACAGCATTGCTTCACCTCTTTCTTTCTAGGAAAGCTTTCTATACATTACAGAGAGGAAATATCTCTCTGAGGATAATTATGTTGAAATAAAATAACATCTCTAATTAGCAATGATGATGAAAATCAGGTCAATTGCTGAATGTTGTGCCACTATAGGATATAATTCACTGAGAATTACACTTTACTGTAGCAAAGCTTGTTTGCTGTCTGCTGAAGACAGAGTCACTGATTATGCTGCACTTTGCAGTAAGTAATGGCTTCAAATGTATATTCTGTGTGATCAGGCGTCTGTAGTTCCTTCGATTGCATTTCCAGAGAAAACCTGTTAAAATTCTCTCTCTTCTTTCTCACTGGAAGGAAGCTGAAAGGTAATAATTCAGTTTGACAGTCTTTTGTTGACTGTAAATACATTTTAATATGCTGATAATTAACTAAGACAGCTGTTTTATTTATCTAAAGAGCTTTATGAAATGGCTGATAATAAAACACACTTGACACATGGCACAATCGATTACCAATACACTTCAAACACTGCCATTGGCGAACATAGTAATTTTGCCAGATCATGAAGCTGGATACAATATCACACTATAGAATATTGATTTTTCTTATTTCCTAAGGATGTAAAAGTTAAAATATTTTGTTATGAACTATTGGAAATCTTTAAATACAGCTTTAATAATAGAGAAGTGTGGTGTGTAAAAAAGAGAGGCAAGCTAGGAGAAATAAGCATTATGCTTTTTTAAATTGTTCTTTAGAATTCCTAAAATTGATTTTTTCAGTATCTTAAGAATTTTGTTTTGGACCTATAAACAGTTTCATAAATATAGAATGACTGAAAAAATGTTCTAAATAAGAGTGGGCTGTGTCAGGAGATGATTCTAACAATTTTTACTTTGTGACAGAGTATAAATGCAGTATTTCAAATCCAAGAGCACTATGTTTCTCTTGCTAAAAACACCAATTGTCTCAACAGAGTGTATGATGATATTGATGCTGTCTCTGCATCGAGTCCACTCCAAAGTTCTGTGAGGAACGCCATTGCTGAAAGCCAGCAAGTCTTGTCCAAAGAAGATTTTCTGAAGTTGATGCTGCCAGACAGCCTTTCTATGGAGGAGGGGAGAAGAAAGGTTAGCTACTTTCTTTGGCGCTCTGTGTATCTCAGACGTAGTTATCTTAGAAATGAATTTCTGGTATTCCCAAAATTGCTGTAGAGAAGGCATTGTCATTTTGTACAAGCCAAGAATATTCCATGAAGATGCTAAAAATACTGACCGTAAGTCCCAAGATATCATTTCCCACAATATGAAAGTGATATCCAGTTTGATGATTATGTATGAAAGTCAGTATTCTTTTAAGTATGTCTTTGCTAAGCTTAAGCCAAGACAGGTGCAAATTGACCAACTTAATTATAATTTCAAAGATTAAAAGTAACATTTTCAAGGTTGGATGCCTAAATTTGTACACCTCATATGATATTAAGGGCACGTGGATAAAAGTAGCCTACTTTCCCCTGCCCTATGATACTCAGTACCAACAGCTCTGTTTGAAGCCTGAATCACAATTTTGTGTAGGTATCAGTGGCAACTGCTCAAAAGGCATAATTGTCAGCGCTAGTGGAGAGCAGACATCTAATCTCTATAGTATGAAGACAATGGGTAATACATAAAAGTCCACAAAAAGTGGATACAGAACTTAAAATTTACTACTTCCCAGAGCATACATGATTCTGAATTCTGTGCTTAATGTGGAATAAAGCACAAAGCAATTAAATTTCTTGAGATGATAGTCACACTTAGATATTAATTCTATGCTCTCTTAACCCATTGTGTTTATACAATGTGCTAATTAGCATAATCATCATGTCTGAACAAAAGTAGCACATGGGAATCCTCTAAGTGCATAGTTGAATTTAAAATTCAGATCATATCTATATTTTTTAACGTGCAGTATATTAAGTATGCGTTATATGGGTTTGAATTCTCATGAACCTCCTAGAGGTTTTTATGATTTATGATTGATACAATAATTGGTTTTCTGTGGTGATTTCAAGAGCTGCCATTGTTTCTGGCTACCTAAATAAGAAACAACAAGGAGTGAGGAGGTGTGGCCATCTTGAGATAAATTACTGCTGTTTGTTTCTCCTCCCAAGACATCCAAATGGAAGCTCACTTTGTGAGAGACTCTAGTGAGTCTTGCAGGTGATCTCCAGCCGTAGGACTCAGCATGATTATGCCTTCATAGAACATAATAGTCTTGGTATGGGTGAGTTAGTTGTCTTTGACAGAGAAGCTAGAAAGGAATTTTCTGAATATGTAAGATTCTACAAGATCAAAACACATTTTTCATTTGGTTTTACCTTCTTCATAGATCAAGGAATCATGAACCCTATAGGTAATGTTTACTTTTTGTTGCACCCTGAAAGGAAACTCTGTAAGGCTCCAACAGTTAACATTTGACATGTTTGGATAGCTAGTGAACAACCTTTATAGATAGATAATGCAGTATAGGGTCGAGGAGACCGTGTAACAGCCAAGAATTGCAGCAGGATGCTTGCTGGGAATCGTGAGTGAAGGGAAGAGGATGAGAGACCCTTCAATTCAGAGAGTGAAGGCTTTTAACCATTTGCCTAATGTTGTCCCTAATTAGACTCAGGGTCTTTTGATATTCTTTAACCACTTCTTATAGAAGGATACCAATATCCAATCTTTTAAGGATTATTTTACATAAGTATTAAAATAAAGTTTTGGACGGTGTATATTCCCAGATCTGTTTCAGGCAAATCCCTAGAACCAATGTAGTATTTTGACGTATTCCTAGATTAGAATCTGAATATCTCCCTCAGTTTTCTCAGGGATACAGTTAAGCATTCTAACAATTGAGCATGTTATGTATTGTCATGAAAACAGATGCTTTCCTGAACTAGCACTATTAAGTGTATTTTGTAAAGGCTGCGTCTTGTGGCTTGATTGAATGTGTCTGTGTATTCCTTTTAGAAGTATTCATCAGAGAACAAGTTTTGTCAGAAATATAACAATGTAGATATCTTTAATTCTATGCTGTGATTGCTGTTTTAAAAAGCTACTGCTCTTAAGTGTACGTTCTGCATAGGGAATATGCAACTCATAATTAATTACAAAGAAAACAGGACAGGACATTATATTGTTATATGCAGGACAAACCAGTTAAAATAATTAAAGAAATAACTGATGTTTGTCGATATGAACAGTAACTGGATTTGCAGTGCTAAAGAATGCCTTATGAAGTGGAATGGCCCAATTTTACAATACAGTAACATCTTGTTCTACTGTAGATATTTGGGCTGTGGTTTAAGTAACTGTTGGAAATGTATGAACAGTTTTCACTGAACTCTTATCCTCTTTTCTAAGCCTATTCTATGATCTCTGGAGAGATGCAATATCTCAAGTCACTTTTATCGTTCAATGAATTATATTGCACCCTGTATCAGTTCAGAATGTTTAACATAAAAGCGTAGTCATTTCAAATCAAAATCAAACAGTTCTATGTATAACCTTGAATAAATGTTGCCAGAGTTGGTAACCTTATATATATTTCTAAAAAACATTGCTGTCATAAAGCTGTGGAGGTTTCATTTAGCATTTCAGAATTAATAAAACTATACAGTATCTGATAAATTCATGACGCTTTGTTCCAAAATACCAAGAGGAAGTATGAAAATCCAATTCAGTAACTCTTTTGAGGCCCCAGTAAATCTGATACGATGGGGCAAATCTCTGATCTTCTGTATTAGCTCAAGAATTCCAGAGTGCCTGCCCTGAAAAGTACTGGTGATGGGATACGGCTTTGTGAATTATTTTAACCGGTAATACGTGTTCTTATATCTTCCTTTTTTTTGATGTTTAGTTTTCATTTTATGGAAACCTTTCTCCACGGAGGACACTTTACCGTACCCTATCTGATGAGAGTATATGTAGCAATCGAAGAGGTTCTTCATATGCCAGCTCTCGAAGTTCAATGCTAGACCAGGCCTTGCCAAATGATATCTTATTCAGCACTACTCCACCGTATCACAGCACATTGCCTCCCAGAATGAGCCTGACTCCTGGAATGGGAAATCTGAGAAGTAAGTGATTGTTGCTGTCATTGCCGAGTTTGGAATATTTGTAATAAACTCAAACAAATCACCAAATATTAAGTTAGATTTTACTTTTAAGGTGAAGCTATGAAAGTCAATGTTCTAGATATCCTAGCCAATGCATATTTAGTCAGCAGTATATGCTTATGCTTGCTTTAGTGATCAATTCAGATTTATTGTGTTTGGAGATAGCATTCACTTCCCAAAAAAATTTCATGAGACCTGGGATAGGCAACAAACATTTGTCTGAATGTATTTCTTGTTATCATTTTATTTTCCAGTGGTGACCTAATGAAGTCAAATTTTTAAAAATTGTTTTATTTGTTTATTTTTTGTGTGCATTCAAATTACTGCAATATTCACAAATATATTCAAAATAATAGCTAAATGGGACAGCTTCTACTTAGATGATCCTTTGGGTAACTTCTTAAAAGGAAACATATAATAGTTATTGTTGTCATCTCCAGTTTCATAACTGAATTTTCAGATACTCTTTTTTTAACATGTTAGTAAAACCTTTGCAAATAGCACTTCATTTTTAATGACAGAAAAAGAGTACTCTGGGGTGCTAAATTAAAACTATTTTATGAAGTTTACTTGTGAGGTCTTCATAAGCAACATCTTTATTATATGCTTATTTTGTAAAAATTCCAATATGGAGTGATGAACTGTAAAGTTTGTAGTAAGTCTTTATGAAGTTGTCTCTTTACTTGTGAGGTCTTCATAAGCAACATCTTTATTATATGCTTATTTTGTAAAAATTCCAATATGGAGTGATGAACTGTAAAGTTTGTAGTAAGTTTGTGGAAAAAATGGAATGAAGATTATGGCAATTACAAAAAAAGAGGAAAAAGCGAAAAATATGTATGCTTACATACCATAGCCCAAATCTACACAGCCAGATACATACATCTAGGCTATATATGTCAATTTTTATATTTAATAAGAGTTTTGATATTAAAAAAATGCTAAATCACTTCTCAGTTCTTTTAGGCTGACCTACAGGGGACACCTAATCTAGGGAAAAAAAAAAAAGAAAAGCACTTTTAGTTGGCTACTTTAATATTGCATCACAGCTGACCACAATTTAAAAAATAGTACATCAGTTGAGATCAACTGTAGACTCCGAAGTCCCTAGTTAAGAAGCTCTGGGTGAATTTCTTGAAAGCATTAAGGACTTTTGTAGGTGCATGTCCAGAGAGAATGCAAACCGATGACTTAAAAGAAATAGTAATAAAAAAGGCTCCGTGATCCATTGTGTCCTTCAGGAACTAGCAGTCACTAGCTAACTTTCAGAAGTAAGCCTTGTATACAAAACACTTCTCTAGTTACAGTGGCCTCAGCTATGAGACTGACTTTTAGTCACTAACCACTGTTTGATTTTAAACTGGTATTGCAAACAACTGCTAAATTCCTGCTGCAGATGGGAATGCAGGCTTGGTGTACCTTTTACCATCCTGAAAATATTTTTCTATTGGAGTGAAACTCTTTACTATAAATTTAATATGAAAAGATCCTTTGCTTTTACTAACAGTGAATGAATGTCCATTTTTTTCATTTGAGCCTAATTCAGTAGGTTTTGTAGTCTATGAAGTAGCTATGTATATAACCAGGCATCCTGATTGTATATCTTTCTTTTTACTGTGTCAGGCCTGTGTTTTTTAGAGCCGTCTCCTGTAGAGGTAAACGTGCAGTGGGATCAAACCTTCTGCATGCTTTTATTCTAGAGACTGACACAAGGCAATTACCGGTGTATGCTCAAGCTGTATACCACTCCTCCAGCAGTGAAATGTTAGTGGTTTGTGTATCAGTTCTTAAACACCTTATTTTCCATTCTTGCTGCTTCTTAGATACAGAAAGTTATTTATACACATAGCTGGTAAAAACCATGAAACTAGTATCCTGTCAGTCAAAACAGAGCTGATTGCTGATATCCAAGTTAGTTGATGCTATTTTCTCATACAACCTCTATTTTCTGCTTCTGGTTTTGTATGGTAAAAGTGCTTTTCAATACCAGCAATATAGCATAATTTATGATGGCTGTTTCAAGGAAGATTTAATTGGTTATCTGTAATTACACTCTGAAAACAAACACATCACAACCTGCCCACCTTTGTTAAGGTTAGTCAGTATCTCCGTGTAAGAAACTACCTTTGGCTCTTGTTAGGAAGATTTTTGTAATTGGTGCATAGCAGGTATTTAAATTCTGTAGCAGTGGTGATATGAGACATATCTTTTTCATTTATAATTTTAGCTTGAGGTTGCAGCTTCAGATATCCGGATTTTTAGCTGTCATAGTAATGTCTTTTGTAAAATACAAACGTTTGTGATCATAAAACATTTTGATTTTACTGATGTTTAAAGTTTACAGAAATCAGTGGAAACTGTGGTTTTGGCTGGAATTCATTTTAGAAAGATACGTTCTTGTGTGTTATTGCCCAGCATGTGGTATGTGAAATAGTGGCAGCACCGAGTCTCCTGAGACCCCTTTAGCAAGAAAAAGAGCGTGATTAATAGGTGTGCAAGGCAGCACCAAAACCAAAGCATAATAGGCAACCTGAAGGGTTTCAGTTTGCTGGGAAATCAGAATTGTCAGACAGAAGGACCATGCAGATATGGAAACAGAAACTTCAGTTGTGTGTGATGTTGACGGTGGGAAGGAGATGAGAAAATGGAGCTACAGGATTTTTTTATTTTTTTATCACTGGGGGAAGTAAAGTGAAAGAAGAGTTGCTTTCAGCAAAGGCTAAAATGCAAGCTCTGAAAGCTGAGTGCTGTTGTTAGCACACAGTACACAAATGTAGAAAGATTTATTTCATTTTATCTTACTTTTAACTTAAACCAGAAAGCAGAACTTGTGTAGCTGAGAATGCTAAAATTTTACCTTAGGGACATTAAAGATTCCCTGACTGAGATAGTGCAGTTCATGTTGAGTGATTCTAGAACGCCACACATGGTTGCAGGTACAAATCTATCCCCATCTTGCAAATTCATGGCAGCTGGACTAGCAGGGAAAGAATGAAAACAATATGAGAGCCACTGATAGAGAACTAACGTACTAACACAAGTCAGAACCCCAGGGAGACACATGGAGGCAGTCTGAGTGACATTGCCAGCATTGTGGTCCACTCCTATTATGAAACACAAAAAGAAAGGGAATAGAAAAATGTCCCAAGTGATACATTGGCATGAAATTCCTGTGAAAGGAGCAAGGTGCAGGATACTTGCAATCAAGAGGGTCATAAGGAAGGGAATATTTTGCAATGATACACTAACAATTTCTGAAAGTTCTCAGATTATAGGTGTCATAGGGAATAGGCTGCCAGAAGTGCGGCTGATATATCTGCAACAATATTATTAGATGAAAGTCTATCTTAAAACGGGCTTAGTTCCATCGTAAGCTTCAATCCATAACTAACTTAATTGACAAGAAGCAGTATTAAAATGGAAGAGTATCACTGTGTACTGATGATGTACAACATGAACAATTTGGAAATCAGCTCTTTAGTAAGCAATTAAAGTTTGTTGATTAAATAATTCACACAACCAAGGGAGTAGATCCATTTGTCTGTTACGGACTCTCACACAGTGAATACCAGAACATGAGACTATTTTCAATAACTACTTTTGCCTTCCCTGTTGTTATTGGGAGCGCATGTCCACTATTCTATCAGTAACATAATCATATGTTCATGAGAAAGCCTACTAGCAGCCTTGCATCTTTGAAGAGAGACTTTGGACAACCTTAGGCAATATGGAAGAAGGGAAGGCTTGGGAAGTCAGAAGCTGTTGTTGAAAGAGGACCATAGAGTCCAAGCATATAGAGTATAATTGGTGATTACAGACAATGGGATTTATGTCCACATATGACTTCATATGTTCCTTTAGCTGCAGCATCTTTTTGAGATAATCTGCTTGTTAAATGACATGTCTAGTTCGAGCACAGTAACTGAGGAGTAGTTATTTTTTCATGATGTGTAGTCTCCACATAAAAGCAGCAGTTCCAGCTGAAGCAGGATACTTGTCTTGGAAGTAGAAAAGGTTAAGTCAGGTGAATCTTTATTCTTTCTGTGTAACTAGTTACTCTTTGAATACAGAAATATGTGGGACTGATGACAGTCAGTTTGAGATGCTCTGTTAAAAACTGAACTGACCATATAATTTTGGTGCAAATAAGTACTCTTCAAAATGCTTTATCCTTTTATGTATCAATAATACAAATAAAGAGAATGCCAAAGTGTAGGAAGAGAGTGACATAACTGAAATGACCAGAAGGCACAAGATCAATGATTTTGTCCCAAAAGGAGTATAGCAAATAAAATAGTCTTTAAAACTGAAAGATAACACATTGTTTCCTCAAAGGAAATAAGGGGTAAGTCTGTGTTGCTTCAAAACCAGTCTTGTGGGCAATGAAGATAGCAGCCTACGAGATTAGACATGTCCTTCTGGACACAGAGGTGGGCATGCCCGAGCAGAACTCGCCACCTTTGCACTAATCAGAAAGGAAGACAGCAGGCAGCCTGCAGCTGCTAATGCGGCACTTGTACAGAGATAAAGTGGAGGTAACAGCAAGGTAAGAGGAGCAGGGAGGAAATGCAAATACAGGAGGCTGGAAGTAATTCAGCTCATCCAGAGCATTCCTGAAATACAAACAATATTATCTGAAATTCAAAAGCACAAAGAAGCCTATCTCATTAGAGCTCCTTTTCTTTTCTTTTTCCTCTTCCTCCCCACCCCTATTGCACAAGAACACATAATCTATATCTTGAAAATGAAATAAACTGTGGTGGCATACTCATGCCTGTTCAGTTATTCTGTTTATAATTCCAGCCATCAGCATGGGCATTTGTGTTTTCAGAGCTATCAATATTCAAATATCTACTCTGGCAGGCTTTCTGCAGTTGAGTTGCTCTGTCAAGTTTAATGCGGGACTGAATAGGATCCACCCTAAGGTGAACTGAGGTTCTCACAAAGACAATGCATAATGAAGGATGACTACTGGTGAATATATCACTCCTACACTTTAATTTGGAAAGCCAGCAGAATTGCACTGGGAGCAGGCATCTTCCTGACAGGTTTCACAATCAGCCTCTGTAGGCTGATCACACAAAAGCAAGGGCTGTCCCTTAGGGCCTGCCTGCTGATCTAGAACCAAAAGCTGGCTTGCCAGCCTTTCAAATAAGGCATTCTGTCTATTTTCCACAACAAGGGATGTATAAAACAATTATACATGCATAAATGAGGTTCTTAAAATTCCCAGGTCATATACAAAAGTTCAGAGATTGCTCTGATGTTGAGCTTCCAATGTATTCGCACTCCAAGGTAACCTTAGGTAAGATTTTATGTATGTTTGTAAGGAACTAAAAATCAAATTTTAATACAGATATACAGGTAGAATATATTTGTGTATTACATTTTCCATTTCATATGACGTGCACTTTTGCATAATAAGAGTGTGGGTACTGAGAAAGATATTTCTATAGAGGTTTGTCAAGCCACTTCCAATTGTAATATAACAATACTACGGCTTTCACATAAGTAAACAGGATTTCTACCTCTTCTGCATTGCTTTTGCTTTGTGGGCCTTCTAAATTTTTTGCAGAGGATTGCAAACATGCTTCACTTTCCTGTTCCTGATTTTTTTATTTATTTTTTTTTTTTAACTATCTGCAAATAATAGGATATGCTCTAGTAATTGCTCCGTGAAAGAAAATGCTCTGTAACAGGCTACTGCTTTTTGGATTTTTAAGTTAGGAAACTTTAATTCAAATGGACTTTGGTATTCTTTTTCATTGGTATCAGGATAAAGAGAGCATGCCATTTTCTTAAATTATAATGTATCTTCCACTTGTATGTGTGCTTTCTTTTTTTTTTCCTTCATTAATTTTTATGTTTGGTGTTTTCCTGGAAAAATATTCCTCATAAATATTGTAGTCTGAATCATTGCTATGGATAGATAAAGAAAATGTAAAACTATTTAAGATAATTATGAAAATTAGCATCTCCTCTACTAGGATGTATATTCGTGATGATAACTTTCTAAAAGACTGCATAACTGAAACCTGTCTTTGATCTAACTTTGTAGCGTATACATTTCAATTCATATACAATCTATCTACAGTATGCAATGTGTTACAGTTCACTCTGGAGTATACAGCTCCTATACAGCTACAAATATTAAACTAATACGGTAGTATTTTCAATGTGAAAGTGAGTTTTGGATATAGGCTAGACTCTACAAATGCATTAAAAGAAAAGCATGTGATATTTTTTTAAATTGCTTCTGGAATGGAAATATTTACATTTCAAGATAAAACTCTGCATGTAAATATCTTGCATGTTGTTTCACAGCCTTCTTAAAAATATAACTTTGTCTATCTAGCGACTTTTCTGCTCAGTGCTCAGGTTTAATATGTTATACTTTAAGAATGGATGCTGCCTACTCACACAGCATTCATATGAAAATGCAAACACATAATGTGCAAAGTGGCACCAAAAAACTTTAGAAACCCTTCCCATCTTATTCTGCTGAAATTTAAAGATTATTCCACCCATACTGAGTATTGAACAGGAAAAGACAGAAACAAGACCAATGAAGATAAGCACTCTTTGCTTATGCATTTTTTTTGCAGTTCATTATGATAGCTTCAAAATTAATTGTAGATCATTGTTATAGGAAGACTAATTATTGTGTTTACTGTTTAGATGAATTCTGGTTCTCAGATGGGTCCCTATCTGATAAAGCCAAATTCAATGATCCTGGCCTGATGCCCCTGCCAGACACTGCCACAGGGCTAGACTGGTCCCACCTGGTAGATGCTGCACGAGCGTTTGAAGGTAACAGGAAAATTTGAATAAAGATCAATGTTCAGTACACAAAGGTGTTTTTTTTTTTTTTAAATATATATTGTATAGCCACATTTCTAATTACAAAAATCCAGTGTTTGCCCTTTAGTTCTTTTGGCAGTATCGCTTCTCAGTGCAGAAGATTGTCACTGAAGATTTGGGGTATTCATGATGCTTTCTCTATTTATCTTAGATATAATTCATCCACTTAGGGTCCTAAGTTCCTTCTGTAATCAGTTGGAAATATCAGGTGTTTTGAAGGAGAGATTAAAAGAATTTAATTAGACATTTAAAATGAAACTGGGTGTAACAGTTCCCTGAGTTTATTGTGTTGTGTTTATAAACTTGTATGTGTAGCCCATATGATGTTGCAGTCCCTCTCAGTTTTCATAATAAGGCCTTGAAAAACAGCAAAAGTGCAATCTGTTTTCCACTAGCAGGACTTGAGGTGCAGGATATAGACCAGGTTTGCATTAGTAAATTATAAGATGAGGTTAATTAAAAAAAAAACCTCATTTGCATCTCTCCGAGAGCTAAACCTACACATAATGTTTAAATACAGAAAGGTGGATGTTCGTTTGAGTGTATATTTGAATATATATAGTTTGTGTTTGGTCGTTTTTGAGGGGTGTTTTGGTTAGGTCACTAAAAACTGTCCTAAACTTTCCTAAAATTTCCATAATTTCTTAACTGGGAAGTCAGAGATATCTGTGAATAAGGGTGATATTACCACAGTCGTCATTATGTAAGATACAGGTGCTAATTGTATGAGAACTGGTTGTGAAGTTAGTGATGAGAATCTTCTTCTGGGCTTTTTTACTAAAAGTAACCATGGGAATCGGCTTTCTAGTACCTGATTCCTTCCCTAAGTATGAACTGATTACGTTTCAATTTAATCAAAAGCTCTTCAGAACTACTTACTATATTAATTTAAATGGCATTGTTAGAAACCCAAACCAACAGTGATGATTAGCAATCTAAAGTATAGTATTGTTTCTTAATGTGATTAACTGTATGTGCATTCATTACTGTTCAGTACTACTCAAACACACCTGTTGTAGTTGGCAGGAACTACTGTGAAGCTGCAAATCTGACAACTGTTCCCATGTATTTCTATGTTTGATTGCTCAGAAAACATCGTCCTATTTGTTATTAACATCTTAAACAACTGAAAATAGATTTGGATCAGTAAACAACTAACTCTGTGACTTGTACATGAAGAATATTTTTAAAGGCTAATAGAAATGTTGAGTTCAGCTGACTAAAAGGTCGTCTGCACCACTTGAGCTCCTGTATTTTTATCTTTCTTTGAAAACTTTAAAAGATATTAATTATTTTTTCTACTTAATATCACGATGAAAATAATTTCACTTTGGTGTTATGTGAGTGTAATTACCATTTGAACTGGAGAGAGAGAGAGAAATAGAACAACAGCGTTATACACAGTGCCCTATCCTAGGGAAGAGCATTATTCACTTATTGGATTTTAATTGCAAAAATCTTAGCTAAATCCGTAGATAATGCTGAAGAACTGATGGCCTGAGTTGCAACATAGAAACTTTTAATTTTTGCTTTGTTTTTCTTTTTTTAATTGTTGTAAGAATTTGAATAATAATAATCTAGCTTTGCATAAAGGAACATAATTCTTTTCCGTTTAAGACTCCACAGTGGAGTCATCTGTGTATATGTTATATGTTTTATAAAATGTTTTGACTAATTTCATTATACTGCAATTTGAAATTTTTACAAAGAATGGGATTGATTTTTAAGTCCTTGTTCAACTTTCTCTATCCCAGGTCTTGAAATTTGAAAGTAATTTTAAAAAGAATAACTGATAGGCATGTCATAAAAAAATCACCAGGAGGGAATGTGTTAGATATGAATTAGCAGATGCAGTTTCCTTATGTATTCTAATGCTGTTAACTTAGGACTTGATTCAAATTAATATTTAAAAATAGCTTAGAACTACTGTTCTGCATTCTGTCAATGTGAAAAAGAGTCTGGATGATTCTAAAGTTTGTCCACTTCTGAATATAAAACTGCTTCCATTTTTTTATTAAACTGGATGGAAATGTGATCACATTTTATATAGGACTGTCTCAAAAAAACACCAAAACAAACACCACCACCACACCACCCCATTCCAAAACTTCAATGAAAAATGCATAGGACTTGTTTAATACTGATTTAAGAAATTAATGTCAGAGTTGTTCGCTAGTTTGACTTTGCCAACCTGATATTTCAAAGTTGCACTCTGTTCTGGAACCTAGATACAACAATAATTTTAAGTTTTTCTTTGTATGAGGTCTGTTCTTAATGTCAGTTTATTAGAATTACTAATCTGATTCCAAGTGCAGGGATTTTCCCCTGTGATGTCTCTACATTGTATGTTGGCAAGTTACATATTCAATCAGTTCAATGTCCATAACATCCATGTGGGCCTTGCAATCTTTCATCTGTCTGTCTGAAAATGTAATTGTATCTTGATTAATGTTAAATATAGCCTTTTTAGGTGCTTATAATGTTGGCATTAATTGGATTAAGAATTAAATACAGTAGCAAGATTTTTGCTACCATGATCTGTACCATGAGTTTACTAAAGGGTGTAACAAGAACAGCAGTCTCATTTGTAGCCTTCCCTTTCTCCCTCCAACTGAACAGTTGACTAGGTTGTTTGTTAATTAGTATTAGCTTTTATCCAACTGAAGCCTTGGTCCTATATAGAACAGCAGTTTTTAAACTGTGGTCCATGAGGGTGGAGTAAGTTATTACTTTTTTTTTTTTTAATTGAAATTATGATGATAATGCTTTTCACTTTGTGAGGATTTCATTTTAGCTGCTTTTGCTTGACAAAAACTTCTGTGGGAAACTGGGTATTTACTTCAAACTTTTCCTGAAAATCCTCTGTAATTCCTAAGACAGGTCTTCACAGTGCAGTGGAGAATGTTAGCTCCACTGGCTCCAGAAGCTGCATCAGTAAGGGCTTTTGCTTGAGCTGTATCTATTGAGGGTCGGTGTCCATAAGCTGCAGCACAGTGCAATGTTATTTTATGTCTGTGGACTGCCTTCCTTTGCAGGACCTAGTTTTGACTCTGATATTTATCCAGAGATCAACTTTAGTGTGCATGCAGTCAGGAGCAAGGGGTATCCTGCCATTTCTCTCATACATAGATAAGCTACTTCCAGTTACCTTCTCTTATTTTGGTGGGAGCTGCAGAGAGACAGTAGCCTGGGAGCAGCTGATATTCTGGAAGTACTCTGTTGTAATATTTTTTATATCTATCCCTGAAGCAAATAATAAAAATTGATAGAACTGGATGTGACTGTACAGCAAAAGAGGTAGGGTTTTTAGGGTGGGCAGTTGGGGTGAAAAAGGAGAAGTTAAAGCAGCAAAACGAAAGAAAGCATATAAAATTAGTAGAGATAAAGATATGGGGAACTATAGAATAAACCGGAGAGCCAAATTTAAAGGAGAGCAAAAAAATCTCAGAAAATAATAAGGAAAAAGGAGAGAATGTAATTTTTAAGTATCTTTTTATATTATCCTTCCAATAGATCTCCAAGTTAGGGAAGAAGGACTGGCTTTCAACATTTGTATTATGTTGCTGATGGCTAATTTTGTATCTTTTTGATGTTTTGGGTGACAAAAAGAGAAGCCTTTCTACATGTCCATATGTGTTACTGTCTTTGTAGAAGAGAATTGACACAAACATAAATACTTATTATTATTATTATTATGATGATGAATAGAACTTTCTACTCTTTGTGCTACTTTAACCTGGGTTTATTGTGCTTAAAAAAAGCTGTTCAGTGTTTGGTAAATCATATTTTGGGAATTAACAACCTAAAAAAGTTCCTCTCCTGCCTCTTACCTTAGTTAGTTAAAATAGGTGGTTTCAACTTCTGATTTTTTTTCAGGTTATTTTTTGGAACGTCTAGTAATTCCAGTCAGAATGCAGTGTTTCTTAACACCAATTTATCTTTGCAGAAACATCTGTGCTGCTATAATTAATATTATTTTAATGCTTCCATTTAAAATCTTTATAGCTTAATGCAAGTAATGCTACACATAACAATGAGAAAGAAGTGAAGCATTCAGCATGAAAGATAATTATTTTAACCAAATTAGTATGTTAAACTGCTAGAAAAAGGAAAAATGAAAATATTTAGTTAACATTCGGTCATTTCTAATGCATGCTTCTGTAACTTTTTTTTGCTTCAGCATGTATGTCAGTGTATGGTTTTGGGCAGACTTTACCTTAGCAATGAGAGAGCAGCTTCATGCACTATGTTCATTTTAGCCTTTTCTGCTCTCCAGTACATTAAAACTGTCTGGATTATTTTCTGGCCTTTGTTAGTGGTCTGGAAGAATGAAAATCTGGATTCAAATTCTTAGTGATTACAACTGTACAATTCTATTTCTTTAAAGTGAGACATGAATTTTGTCTCATCTTTGGTCTTGTTAAGTGAACTGTTGCTTAAAATTTTGATATAAACTTCTTTATATTTTTGAAAATAATTTTCTATGCATGGGTCCTATGTGGGGGTTTGCAAAGATGTCCCAGCTAACAATAAGAGCTTTTGGATTTACATGTATTTCCTTCTGGTTAGTATGGACATATCACTTGAATTTAATAGGAAGTGTCCCTGTAGCTCGGAGGAAGCAGAACTTAAGTCTACAGCCTTGTAGTCAGAAATACACTTGATTTTTCTTTTGAATAATTAACCATTGGCAAAGTTAGCTTTGATTTCATTTTCATGATTATAGAGTCAAGCCAATTCTGTTAAGAACAAATAAAACAAAAATCAGTAGGAAGATTTTGCTCTTTGTACAAGTTCAACCTTCACGACACTTCAGGTTTAAAAGCAGTTCTAACTTAAATAGTAAATTAATGAAACTATTGCTAAGCATGACTACTTATAGGGACATCAGTGAGATTTAATATAGTTACTGAAAATAAAAATGTATCTTTAAAAGTACTTGAAAAGTATTCAACGGCAAAATAGTTTGCTAGTCCACGATCTTGTAAATGTGCTAGTTATTACTGAGGTTTATTGTGTTACTACCTTGTTCAGAGAATGATTTTGCCACTAATGTGGCTTTTGAAAATTAAGGAACTAGTCTTTGAAGAGCAACACAGGAATTTATGTAGTATGTCTTACGATTCAGACTTCTGGTTATTAGTGGCCATGTATTAACTTTATTCCTGACCTGATGAATGTGAGTATATGATTTTGTATCTTATAGAGATACAAATTTTGGAAAAATATTTTTAAGTTATACTAGGAAAATAGAGAAGGTTTAACAATTAATTTCCCACTATAAGTCTTAGTATTATTTTTCAAGTGTGTAGAGTTGAAATTCGTCAGGGATTAGACAAGGAAGAAAAAGTTAATGCAGACATTATACTTCACTGCGAGCACCCATGTTTATATGTTTTTGTTGTGTGTTGAAATAATATGAAAATATTTTAAAATATCATGTTAAAAATGGCATCACGTGACTTCTTTAACAGCTGCGTGTACCTGGTTTTGCACCTGCTTTTATCCATCAAGAAAAAGATGCTTTCAAATACTGCTGGGAAGATCAAACTGACAAAACATTTTCTCAGCTGACAAAATAAACCAGACAAGTGGCCAGTCGCTTTAATTAAGCTTACTCGGCAGAGGGGGGGAAAGTGCAGATTTTTTATATTACAGTAGAATTGCCTCTGAGACACAATGTCACATGTCACATATAATTGGCCATAGGAAAAATAGGCAACAGCATAACATTTGTTGCTGGCTTTGTCTTTTTCTATCAAGTGGTAATGAAGATGTGAACAGTATGAAGGTGAAATCGATAATTAGACAGGTACTTCAAACTGACTGTTTACACAGTCATGTTTCTGGTCTACATACTGTGTTTGGTCTGGGAAACTAGTTTTAGTTTATCTGTACTAATTAAATCTATTCAACTTAATAAGTTTTGATCTGTAAATCATGTCATTGATTATGTGTTCAAAATTATGTTTTTATCTTATTGTCAGAACATGAAAAAGTCACGTTCAGTATTTGCTGAGATCCATCACCAGTCAGACATAAGGATAAAAACAAGGGAAATGAGCTGTGGTCTTTAAAATCTGACAAAAAATTACATGTAACTGTTCTTCATTATATTATAGAATGAATTGTCAATCTTTGCTATTCCTTAAAACTATTAATCTAAAAAAATCTCTTTAAAGAGATTTATAGTGATTTCCTATTTTTGTTTGGTAGAACTTTTAAACCAAAATTTTCTTTGTAGTTAAAATGATGTGGCCTGTATTGACGGTTTGGGTGTGTAGAGTTCGGAGGGTTATCTTCTTACGTGTCATGCCAAGTTGTCACGCTGTGTCACGATACTGGATTTTACTATTAGAGACACGGGGCATGACACCTCAGGCTTTGCTGTAAGGTGGGTGTTGTGTAAAAGTGTGGAGGGTGAGCCCCAGCCTGTCTCCCGCGGTGTGTGCTGCACGTGAGGGCCACAGCTGCTCCGGCGGGGATGGACTCTCTTGTTCATAGGAACATTCTAAATCTTATTCCAGGTTTTGACTCAGATGAAGAATTTGGGCCCTTCTGTCATCACACGCCGTTTCTAGGTGATGGTTTGGGATTGATGACTTTTGCCTTTTGTAAACTTTATTTGATATTTCCTATGTTTGCACGTTTGCATGATAATGCAAGCTTCGGGCCTGCGGGGTGGTAGAGCAAGGGGAGAGAGGGCAAGGCAGGCATGTTGTCGCCAGAATTTATACAAGCCTACAGACATGGATTTTGTTTGACAGAAATAAGCTAAATCAATCTCCACAGAATATGGATTTATTCTTTTTTTTTTTTTTTTTAAAGAAGACAAATTAAATCCTAATGAATGCATCATTTACTCCTGTTCTGTGCAATGATGATCTGCATGGCATACTTCTATTATGTGGTGACTGATGTATTTTGGCAACCACACTGTATATCCATAGGTAATTACATCTGTGTTCGTTAGATTACGTTCCAGTGGAATCCAATGTAGTTAATAGCACGCCTGAGTAATATATATATAACAAATACTCAATTGATAAAAATAGTGTGAATTTATTGTTTTTCAAGTATGCAGATTACCATTAGATTCTGCAAATGCTTGAGAGAGTAAAACAGCATGAAATGAACAGTTCAGATTTCTGAGGAATCTGATGGCTGTAAGACCATGGAAAATGCAAACCTTTTTGCTGAAATATTATTATCATTGGTTGTGGCCCCGAATTTTCAAACGGTTTTCTTCAGATTTCATCAAGACCAATTTACTGTTCATATCAGTATTAACTGGTCCAAACAAATCTGTCTCATTCTGCTGATAGACACAAAAAATTGCTTTGGGGTTGCCTTTGGATGCAGATGTGGGGAAGCCAACTGGGTGGAATATACTTTACATCTGCTGATTATTTTCAAAGCTGTGATGTAGAAACCTACATGTATTTCTCTAAATGAACCAGGATAATGGCTGTAATATAGCCTTTTATTTTGTATATGTATCCAACTTTAAATGTATCCTTACATTACTTTCTTACAGATCAGAGAGTAGCATCTTTTTGCACCTTGGAGGATATGCAGCAAGCTCAGGGCTTGGAAGGAGCCCAAGAGTTACCTTTGGATGAGAGTCCCACAGATGGAAAAGATTTCCTGGAGGCTACTGGGTATGTCAGAATTAAAGCTTATTTCTTACAAAAAGATTTTAAGAAAATATTTTCTCTTAATGTTGCATGTCAAATTGCTTGTATGCATGTTTCACTGCTGTTTGATAGCAGACCTGGTACTTTGACATCTTTAATTTTGAAAAAAGTTATTTCTAGTCAGATAAAGCTCTCTCACTAGAATAGACATCAAATGCAGAGTACAGTTAGACGCAGAGTTTCAGCTAATCAAATTTTTCACTATATTCTTCCCATACTATAATAATTAATGTTACTCTTCTTTCTATTCTCATTTGAATAGAACAGATAACAGGAGCTCAACTCCATAGCATGCAATAACCTTATCTGCAAATGCCTCAAACTTTGGAACAGGTGTTCCTACCTATTTTTGTAACGATTTACTACTCACAAATCCATAATTGTTCATTTATACAGAGGTAAATTAATCAAGACAAACTGTAACTGAGGACTGCAGGAAATTTCTGTGCCAAACTGCCCAATTCTTCAAATTCTTCCTTGTGTTCTGGGAGAGATTATTTTCTTTTTTTTTTTCCCCCCCACTCCCCACTCTTTCCCTGCTGTGAGGCGTATATATATTAAAAACACAGGTACAGCAGTATAATCCGTCCCCTAGCGTGCTTTAAAAGAAAAACATATCTTTGATTAGTTTTGGTCTTCAGCTGCAGGAATGGAAGAATGGGAAATGAAGGGAAAAGTCGTCTTGCTTGTTAGTCCATCATATTTTAATTTGAACCAATTTTGCACAAATTAACTTACTTACATGGTAAAGTGCATCTATTGTAATGACTTCTAAGTCCACATCTTTCTCCAGCTTAGTAATCAGTAAGGATTGCAAAAGACCATTAAAGATGTTCCACTTTTAGCATCAGCAAATCTGTCAGATTTGTGCACTTGCAAGAAGCAGCTGATTCAGCTTTGTGTGTAAAGCTTCTCTCTTCTAGACAAAATGATTCACATTAGGGCTAATTTAATCTATAACGTATATGAAACTATCTCCCACAGTGCTTATTGTCATACAGGGAAGAGAAGCTATTCTCAGTATTTTCCTTCAGTCATGCATTTGATTAACCTGTGGCAATATTTCATATGTTTTGACCTTTAAACAAAATATTTGTCTCCATAAAGCCCTAGGTTTAGCCTTTACTGGAAATGACACAATGGCAGACCAGACAAAAGAACTCTTAACAGCTCTCTTGGTTTACAGTAATTGCTGCTGCAGCTTGCTTCAGATTAGTACCCTCCTTATCAGAAAGCAGCTTGTTAACAAATGTGCTCAGCACACCATTTCGCAGCAAGTTTGACTTGCACTGTGAGGGTATGTGCAAGTAATTCCTGAAAGATTCATTCTTAAAATTGTTGTAATTTCTGCCTGATTTGCATGAGAGGCAATGTCATATTTCAGATATTGCAGCAATGGGTTTATGTTCCAGTAATAGTCTGGTGCTGATTTTGTCTATGTTTTCCTAGCTATGCCTCAACTGATTTGTTTCCTTTGCTATCACTACAAGTCTTAATCTGCAAAAGCTGAGGGAAAAAATGTTTTTAACTAACCCAGAGTGAAGGTAGTGGTTTCCTTTGCAGGGAACATGCTCCGAGTACTCTGACTGGAAAAGTAAACCAGCTAGAAGTCATTCTCCGGCAACTGCAAACTGACCTGAGAAAGGTATGAGATCATTAGCAATATTATTACTCTCCAATTTTAATCGTTATAGTTTTAGGCAGAGTTCATTAATGGCTTGGAAGAAGTACATCGGTTAAACTAGATAGTGTAATGAATGAATGGTAGAGCCCCGTGGTTGATCAGAACTCTGAGGTGCAGAAGGTCAGGTGGGAATGGTTATGTGAACAAGCTGCTCCAGGGCTAACTAGTTTATGGATCTTTACTCCCAAATAACTGTCCTATGTGTAGTCGTACCTCAGAGAGAATGAGGCACTTCATCTCCTTTTCTAGTACCTTGGATTTAACAAAGGATAGGGATATGGACACAGGCACTATTGCTAAGGTAGGTAGGTAAGTGTAGGTGACACTCTGGATTTGTCATCCTTGTTGCCTTGTGCTATCTTGATCCTGTAGCAGTAACTTGCTTTGTGCCTCATTTGCTGTCTAATTTCTGAGCTGGAGACCATGCCAGGGCTGGTAGAAATGAGGCTGCTTTTGGTAAGAAAATGAACATGTAAGGGAAAATTTTGAAATCAGATATTTTTCTTCCTTAATGAATGCTTGAAATAAATTTCTTACAACTTGGGCTCTCACATAGGTTATATAACACCTAAAAGCTTCTTATGCTTTTAGTGCTTGAATTTTTTTGTTAAATGGAGTAAACCCTTATAATTTTTGTATTAAAGTAGCATCTAGTTTTCTTTTTAGCTTGCAGTATTTTCTCAGAGTGAATGAGGTAGTTGGAGCGTATTCGGGGAATTAACTTACAGTTAGTAGTTGTCAGAATGGATTAGGGAGCTCAACAGAATATAGCTGTATGACTTGCACAGATATATTAACAACAAAAATAAATGCTGTCATCACGACTACTCACTTTGCTCAACTTGTGTCTTTGTTAACCAGGAAAAACAGGACAAGGCAGTTCTCCAGGCAGAGGTACAGCATCTGAGACAAGATAACATGAGACTTCAGGAGGAGTCTCAAACAGCAGCTGCTCAACTGAGGAAATTTACAGAATGGTTTTTCAATACGATAGACAAAAAGTCTTAATGACTGGGCCCCCTGGAAAAATACTTATTTGAACAATGTAACAGCTGTATTTTTTTTGAATTAGCGGGGTAATAATTTCACTGTGTTCACAATCCATTTTAGGTGTTTCTGCTACATTCTCTATGCAGCTTTATTCATTTGAAAAGGGGAGAGAACTGTGGTAATCCGTCTTTAAATTCATATGAAGAAAGCAGAGAATAGCAGATATTTGTTTGTGTGCAGATGAATGTAAAAAATCCTTAGTGTCATTTTAGACATTTTTAGAAGATGCTCTGGCTGGGGCTTGCCTGAAGAGGAATACTTGGGGTTTTAGTTCCTGCATTTCAGGTGCGCTGGTGAAGATGTTAAAGCAATTTACATTAGCTTGGGCTTCAGTATTGTAAGATAAAAAGAATAACCAGACATATACTTTAATGTTTAAAAGGTGCTCTATTTTTTTGTATGTACAGTAGTTTTATTTCCACAGTCCACATTGTCATAGCAATAACAATGGAGGTATAGTGAATAGTCACAAAGCTGTGTTTATAAAATGTTAGCACTGATGTGTTTAACACTAGTTTGGATGCAGATACATTAGAGATTATTTATTTGCAGGAACAAATGGTGCCTGAATATAAACAGTGTTCTGATTTTCTAAAATTACACATGCCTTGTAAATGGCTCACTGGGGTTAGCCCACTCCCGACTTCAGTTACTTTTGTATAGTTGATGTTCGGCTAAACAGTTATACTGCTTAACTATTGAAATCATGTATGGTGTGAGCCAGCCAATCAATTGTACAATGCCAAATTTGTTTATCTTTGTACAGAAGCTTTGATCAAGTGTCTTGTATTTAACACCTTTATTTAAGCTTATTTAACCTAAATTGTCGTTTTTATAAAGTTTGTTTTATCTGCACTATGGTGAGATCAGTTGGTTGCAAGTTGTAATATTTTTAGCTTGCCAAGACTGTACTGAGGAGTTCTAGAAAATTCTAACAATTGGATGCTGCTAGTACACAATTGATTTGTTTGTATGCTTTAACATTTTTAACTGTTTAATTTGAAATGAACATACATCCTGCTTTTTTAATAAATGTTAAAAATCTAAACCTGAATTATTTTAACTCGTATGTCTTCATAATGACTGTCACCAGGGTTCTGTTCAGCCCACTCTCTAGGTTCTCATTCTGGCGTGAGTCCAGCCCCCCAGAGCTCTCACGATTCCTTGTTGCCATTGAGGAACTGTCGACGTTTTCAAAGTTGATCTCTTTGGTGTGCCCTACCCTATAACTGAGGAGGTAGCTTCATGGGTTGAGGAACAGAAGCCATTTTGATGACTCACAGGCATTGATTACTGATATAGGAGGAAAACTGCTTTACCCAAAAATATGTCCTAAGGAAAGTTTTCAAAAGGGGGTTGGATTTTGTGATGTTATTTTACATTAATTGCAGCAGCAAATAGGTTGCTATCTTCTTGTGCGAGCAATGGAGGATTTGATTGTAGTGTTAGCATATCTGAGTTGTTTTGTGTATAGTACTAAGCTTAAAATCTACTCCAAAAAAAGTACAGTTTTGCAAAATGAAATGAAACTAATGAGCATTTTGATGTTACCCTTCTGAGAGAAGGAAAAAAAAAAAAAAAAGTCATATACCAGTTTCCTTTCAGCAGCTGCATGCATTCAGGCAAACCTACAGAAAAGTGTCGAATGGTTAAAAAATATATTCAGCAGATACAAGTAAAATTCTATATCCATTGTTAGTGCATATGGGCTAAGAAATGTTTTTTTAAGTTGAACAAATGTCTGTCCCTGCTACAGGAGTTGTTCTGAATGACTGCTGTTAGGAAAGGTTATACACGGGCAGAGAATCAAGGCTTTGGTATCCTTACATGCAAATGAAAAAGACTGTTTTGTCTTTGTATTTTTCATCAAAAACTCTGGCTCTAACATACCAAACAATATCCATTAAGCTGTATTAACTTAGAGTAATTAAACATGGCAGTCATGTGTTACACTAGATTCTGATTTAAACACCTTACAGGAGTCATTAGCAAACCCATCTGGCTGCAGACCTTGCCAAATAACAGTGCGGAACAACTTGGGCAATTTGTCTGTGAGCATGTTACTGTGAGGATTGGTTTGTCCACTTTGCAAAGCCCTGCTAATTCAAAAGAACTTGAGAATTAGCTCGTTCTGAAGGGATGGTATTAGGTTTGTATAAGGGTTTATAGTCCAATATTCATTTTAGCTCTTTATCTCTCGGTTGCTAGAAACAAATACCGATCTGCACAAAAAAGATTTTTCAGTACTTATCTTCTTTTCCCATCCAGTTGAAAATGTTTTATTTCCAAAATTGACAGAAAATGTTGTCTACAAGTCCTGTATTCCCTTTGCGGACAAAAGCAGTTGTGTCAGATGCACGTAACTTTTACCATGGGAAAAGGTTTCTAGTTTGGCTGTTATTGTTATGAATGACATGTGAATACAGTATTTATCAGAGATCATTATACAGTTTTGGCATAGGTAAAGGCCATTTAATTGGACATTTTAATTAACTGGTTTTTAAGAAAAATCCTCTCAGGTAGGCATTTTTGTTAGAAAAAGATGTTTTAGACATCTGGAGGCAAAGGGCAAGTCTACATAAGAAAGTGATGTTGAGCACTGGGAAGGTTTAGAGTGTTGCTAACCCAGGTTTGCAGGTGGGAAGAGATCTTTCAGACCCAGGACTGGACACCTCTTAGTGCCTGAAATCCTGTGTTAGGTGGGCTCTGGCTTAGCTTCATCTGGAAGCTCTGTGCTTTAAAACCAATCCATATGAGCCACAGCGGAATGAGTGGGGCTGACTGAGAAATTCACTTCAAAGATGTGTTCGTGATCTGAATTAAAGCAGTAATATGGAAGTGTTTTAAATGTCACCAAAGTCTTCCCAGCCCAGCAGGCCGTGCTGCAAAGTACTGAGACACAGAAACCAAATGTAAGCCAATGCGGGTGTTTACTTCTATAAAAGGGACAAATACAAATCACGGCAAAAATGACAAAATGCTCTGCCTCTGCCTTAAAAGTGATTCCCTAATTTATATGTAGATCTTTATTAAAAGGATCCTTACTGAGATGTTTCTCACAATGAGGACTGTATTTTATTATGGATAATTTTTTTCTGAGACAATATTACAAACATACAGGATGATTTTTGGTATTTTTTCTGTTCCTGAGAGTGTACTCATACTGTGGTTTAGGTATGTGATAGCTTTATGCAGAAACTTTATACATCGTCTGTGTATTATTTAATATAAATTCTAAAATTAGTCCAATTTTTGGTGCCCAAAATCTAGTTATGTGGGAAAAAATGTTTACATTATTTGTAATATAAATGAGCTTGATGTTTGGCAGTTGCTTAGAAAAACGGTTTTCTGTCTGGAAGAGAGTTATTTGCATTATGTTCTTGCAGCATTTCTTGAGCTCTCTGTGCTGCCTGAGTCTAATATCTAAGGAATTCAGTGAAACTTCAGAATTGGTGGTGTATGATTTGAAATTATCAGAACCATTAATTATTGCCAAAACAAGTTATTCTTCACCCCAGCTTCTCTCTTCCGTGGCAGAGACTAGAAGAAAAAGAATATCTTTCAACTCAAAAGCAAACAAAATCTTGCTTCTGCATGTTTGGGAGCAGATTTTGCAAACTGCGAGGGAAAGGTATACTTTAGCAATCCTGGAAATAAATTTGCCAGGAATATAAATCTTAATCTCAGCTCTTTTCTCCATGCACACAGGTTATATTTTTCATTTGATTCCTTGCACTTCCTTTGTTTCATTCCTGCACCGTGTTCCCTTGCTTTTCTCTCAAGAAGAATTCAATGGCACATGAGCCAGAAGGAGAATTTCTGCAATAGATCCCTGGTGTGGGCAGGCGGGGAGAGGTCTGTGTGGGGTCAGACAAAGCCAGAGAGAGGCAGGGCCTCAGCGTTTTGCAGTCTTTGCTCCTATGTTGTTCTCCACGGTGGCTGCAGAACAGAAAGCAGGGCAGGTACAATTCCATCCAGCCTTGCAAATGTAAATCTTTGCAGACTCTGAAGTCACTCTCTGTCTTACCAATGTACTAGCTTTCTGAATCAATTTTTGAGTCATGGGTGAAGTCACCAGACAAGAATGTGTATTTCCAAAACCAAAATATATCTAACAGATTTCCGAAACCTCCACCAGGGAAACAATTAACAAAAAAAAAGAAGGGGGGGGTAGGGGATAGAGAGGACATTTTCTTAGCTTTTATTTGTTTTATTTTGATTCTCTTTTCAGAGCAATGACCAACGTTGGCTGTTGCACTGACTTGTGGGGACACAGCAGGACTGGAGAATGGAATGAACAGGCTAAATTGCTCATAACCTTCCATGTTAGAAATCAGTGGAAGTTGTCAAACATATCAGTTTTATAATCCTGTTTATTTTATTGACTTCTCTAGGGAAATAGTTTTATGTCCCTTGTTCCATTTTTTGAACATGAGCCTTTTTCTTCCACTAAGCATCAATAATTAAATGCTTCTTTGCTATATAGCATCACAGAATTAATCTAGTAATAGTCATATTGACCTTGTCCTCATTGGAACAAACTGGGGCTGATAGATGAATAATACAAATGTGTTAGTTTTTCAGAAAGGCTATAAATCTTTTTTTGTTTGGTTGACTTTGTTATTCCTGCTACACAGTAGCAAATTATTAAATCTCAAAGGCTGAAAAACAGCAGATGGACATTCTCTGACCAATGACACACACACAAAATAGAAAAAGATTGTTGAATATGCTGTTGATATCAGTTCACGTGTCTTTGTCTCCAGACTTCAGCTGGAGATGTTTAAATCTAAGGAGAGATGATGGAGAGTAAGGAGACAGATACTTGCAGTGTCAGAAAGTGAAACATGCGAAGTCCACCAGTGGTAATCAAGGGCAATATATGAGTTGTGCTTTTGTTGATGACAGGTGACTCTGTGTCCGGAGACTAGAACTTTAATAAAATAGGAAATTTTCATGTAAGTTGTTTATCTTTTGTAGATCCGCTGTTTGGAGCCCAGAAAGCAATTGTGAGGGTATCTCAGGAATAACTTTTGTCATGAGGTAACCCTGGTCAGAAAATGGGGAGAAGATCTGCAGTACTTGTATAGTTATGACTTAATATCTAAGTGGTGAGGTTCGGTTACACTGAAACCAAATTTAAAGTGTTAGAAGCTCACTCCTTTTCATCTTTGTTTCTTTTGGTTTTGAAACTGATAAAAAAAAGTGTGTGACTATTTGAGTGACCAAAGCTGTTACTAATAGAATATATAAGTGGCCCTAGGATTGTCCTGTAGTAAGTATTTGTCTAGCCATCTGAGGTTTTCTTTACCACTAGCACTGTAGTTTGCTTTCAGTTCGGGCATAACTTTGATAGATAATATTTTCTGAAGAATTTTTTGTGGAAACTTGAGATATCTGTGTTCTCATCAATGCATTCTATTCAAGATGATGGATGTTCCTTTCACAAACCAAAGACCCAGTGTTTTCTTTCAAAAATAAATGTTTCTCTTGTGTGTAAGAACAGTGCTTCAGGAATAATACTCTACTAGTAGTGCACTTGAAGCTGTTTGTGCTCAAGGTTAACTGTCCTCTGCCATGCAGCTCCCAGATTCTTGGTCTTCCCTTCCTTTGCTAAGAGCTGGGTTTCTCAGAAGGAGTTTCAGTAAAAATTAGCACAAAACTAAAAGCTCCTTTTAAGTGTCTTGCAATGTCTTCATTCTGTGGGAAGTACAGTTTAAAGGCACAAACATTGTATCTTGTTCTTTTCTGCGCCTTCTGTCAGGAAGTTTGTAAAGGAACTTCAGGCTGGTTCAGCGCTTGAGCAATCCAAAGCCTGTTTGCTGAAATGCTTATGTATGAGTAGAGGATCGTAAACATAAGCACTAATTAATATAAAAATTTGTTCAACGTGCTTTCAGTTTGCGTACAGACCAGAAACAACTTTGTTTCCAATGAGGGAAATGCCATTCCATCGATTCCAGTCCACGTTGGCTCGGACAATACTGAGTGAGTCATTTGGCATTTAAAGGAGGAAGCAAGCGATGGGCTCATTCCTATGTGTTTTAGTGTTGCATAGCCAAGAGAAGCTGTGTGTCGTTTAGCCAGAAAAGCTCCAAATGGCACCATTAAATTGGGCTGTGCTTTGTGGGCTGTGTGGCTGATTGCTTTGAAAATATCAGCAAATGTATTCAATTCCTCCTCAGGTTTAATATAATTGAAATTACTGAAGAGAGTAAAACTGGGAAAAAGAACCAGTCTCTTTGTGTGGAATGGTGAATTACATCCAGACCATATTTAAAAATGAGGTCAAGTGATTAGGCTTAAAACAGGATATGAAAATAAAATTGAAGTCTGTCTTTATTAACCATAACCTCAGTGGTCCACAGTTTTTTGGCTCATTGATTTCTAATGTTAATGTGGTTTAAACCTCTTACTAAGCTCTGAAGAATGTTCTTTCAACAGAACCATATCTATTAAATGAGTCATTTGCTCTTTAAAACTAGATAGCTTCATGGCACAGCATGCAGTAAGCCTCCTAACGTCTCACCAATTGTCCAGCAAGATTGTTGATATTTATACAGAGAAACTTTAAAGGGATGCTGACAGGAGGGTTTCATCATCTGTAAATAGCTTTATTAAGGTTCATGCATAAAATCCTCCCAGATTCTGGAAATGTGAATTCTTGCTAAGACTGTGTGTCAGTACCTTCCTTCCCTGTCTGTCCTAGTTTGTTATCGCAGAGCAAACCAGAGTTGTTCAACTGCTGATGTTATTTATATTCTTTTTTTAAACCAAACGTAAAATAGAAGAGACTCTGAAAGAAACCTAAGGAGAGAAAATGGAATCAATCTTCAGACTATCACAGGTGAGCACCCTTTTAAAATGTTTTTATGTCATAGAGATGCTTTCATAATCCTCTTAGAGGGAAAAAGAGAGGAATAACTAGGCTTGCATATTTAACAGGCCAGTGTATAATTCCTGAATGCACCACAGGTTTTCTGTCACGCCATGCAGACAGCAACCCACACTGCAGTGAATGGCCAACAATATGGTAATAATGACTTGTCCACATGTTTTACAAGAAACGTTAAAAATCCTCTCCATAAAATAATAGCTATTTTTCATCTCTAAGAAAGTTCTCAGAAATATCCACGCTGCATTTTTTTAAAGTGATGTGGAATTACTCACTTATTTTTAATGACATGAACCCTGTTGGTCAGTGTTGTGAATGAGAGTGAGATTGCTAAGATGTGCTGACAGGGAACAGAGATGCTCAGAGGCATCAGAGGTGCAGACATACCTGCACCTTTTCCTTGAAGGGACTATATCTGAAATATCAAAAGGGCTCTCCAGTCTCCAGTGCTTGATTTGATGAGAATACAGATGAGAGCAAGGTAATTGCTGACAGAGATACTCTGGTCTTCTGATGGTTCCAGTACTCCAGAGTCAAGTAAAGCAGCAGAGTCATCTCCCTCAACTTGCTGGCCAAGATTCTTCTGATACAGCTCAGGATACAGTTGGCTTTCTGGGCTGCCAGTGCACAATGTTGGCTCATGTCCAGTTTTTCATCCAGCAGTACCCTCAAGTCCTTCTCAGCAGGGCTGCTCTCAATCCCTTCATCCCCCAGCCTGTATGGGGACTGGGGGTTGCCCCAACCCAGGTGCAGGACCCTGCACTTGGCCTTGTTCAACCTCATGAGGTTCACATGGGCCCACTTCTTCAGCCTGCTCAGTGGCTCTCATCTGCATCAAGGGCCATAGCAACCTGCTTGCTTGCATGGCAGAGTAAGACAGCCTGCCTTTCTGCTGTCCTCCTGTAGCCTTTTAAACTGTCCATAACACACAACATGCATGCAGTAAACAGTGAATAAACAAATGCAAGAGATGCTATCTATCCTTCCCACTTACCTAAGTGGTTTTGAAATATTTGCTTGTGGTCATATAATGATAACTCTGGAAAATCTGGTGGTACCAGTACTGAGCTCAAACTGTGGATTGCAGCTGGAAATGCAGGAAATAAAATGGGTTTGAAAAAATGTAAACAGCTTAATCTCATTAAAGTCATCTACAGGGAAAGCAGCCCAAGAAACCAGATATTTTGAAGAAAAACTATATTCCTTGGCCAGTTGGTCTTCACTTGCGAAGTTCGATTCTTTTTTTCCTTTTTTTTTTTTTTAGTGTGGTTTTACTTTTTAACAAACTATCACAGAAGCCCTAAGACAATTAAAAACTTTACCTAGTGGCAAATAAATAGGTTCAGGGTTGCTAGGTTATTTTGGAAGCAACCACAGGAGTTATATTCAATGTGCATGAAGTATCTTTTCTCACACCCAAAGCAGTTGACTGTATGGCTGAAGAGCTATCCCTTTGAAAACATATTTAACTCCCCATTTGTCTGAAAAAAGCCCTCTTCTATGAACCTTGTATGTTTGGGGCTTTATATTTGGGGCTTTATATAAGCAGGAAATATGGAGAACTCCAATTTTTAGTGAGGCTGCTTTTTGTTCTCTTCAAATTATCTGATCACTTTAAACGTACTAAGGCAGCATTGCCAGAAAAGTAAACGCTCTCTTTCATCTGTAAGTGCATTTTCTTCATTTGGCCTATATGGATTTGCAGGGTCCAGAGTCCATTTTTCATACACGCATAGACATTTTTTCCTCCCCTGTGAGCAACTACATTTCTTTTTGAAGCCATTTCAGTACTGTCAATTAAAAGGACTTATAATTTGTGACAGAAACGTTGGCTGGAAAGAATGTCTGGAGGTCATCCTGTCCAACCTCCTGAACTAGCACCACTGCTGTACCAGGTTAGGTATGGCTTTGTCTAGCCAAGCCTTATAACCTCCAAATATGGTGATTCCACAACTTCCCTGGGTACCCTGTATTATCTTCCCGTAAAGTGTTGTGGTTTTTTTCCTAATGTCCACCCAAGCTACATTCTGTGGTTGTTACCCCTTGTATCTGGAAGTACCAAGATTTTGGCTGTTTCGTTGGGTGTAAATATCCTACAAATAGTTGTAGACCACTATTAAATCATCCGCTTGTCTTTCGGTTATCAGATTAAGCAAGATTAAACCAGCCCAGTTCTCTCTGGCCAGCTGCCCCTATCTGGCCATATGCTTAAGGCCCCTGACCATTTTAGCAATGCTCTGCTGCTCTCTCTCCAGTTTATTACCACCCGTTTCATACTGGGACTCAAAACTGAACATAGTATTCCAATTGAAGCCTTACCAGTACAATTAATTACCCTATACATCCAGGGCCATGCAGCATAACTGTAGTTTATGCCACTTTCCTTCCTTTTCCCACCAACCCCAACGCTATTAGGAGATGCAAGAATGTTTTCTGACTTTTTGTTACATCTGGGATTTTGTCTGGCTGTGGTTTGAGGGCAGGAGATGCTTTGCTATTTATGTCATCCATGGAAATGGCGACAAGGGTAAAGACATCCACAGATGCACACATGGTCCTGAACACAATCAAAAGTGTTGGCGTTGGGCAGAAACTGAAGTAAAAAATACATACGCACACCTTCTGTGAGATACACGTTAGCTGCAACTCCCCAGAGGAGTGTGGTCACTGGAAGGAAAATAGCCTGCTTCAGTTTAAGACTGTTTTCAAACATGCTGTTGCTATTTGCTGTAAATCCAAGAAGGGTGCTGGGTAGTAATCCCCTCAGTTGTCTTTCTACTGCAGATTCCCAAGGAAGATCTCTCTGAATGAAGCCTCCTGCATCTGAACTCCTCATGTACATTTTCTTACTAGCTAGAAAAGGAAAACGAGAGTTTGCAGGGGGTGGTTCAGCTGACCAGTGTCACAAAGCTTCTCTGAAGTAAGTCACCCACTGACAGGCCCTCTTTCTCTCTCTTCAACATGAGAGGAGCGCCGACAAAGAAGCTCAGGTGTAGAGTTCTGCAGTATAGTCTGTTTGCCAGAATTTTCATTGATCATTGCTTTTGTTGCCTTTAATGTTCAAATGAATGTTTATGAGCATCTTGAAAAAAATGAGAAACAACTTGACCTGCTTTAGCTAGCAAGCACGATCAGTGTCTGGATTATTTGAAGTCAGTCCTGGTTTGCGTTCTACACAAGGTGTTATCCCTCAAAGGTGATTTTTCATTTTGAATACATGAGAACAGGAGATGTGAGATGCACTCACCTAACTTGGCTGAGACAAGTTTGAAGGGTTGTTGGATGTCTCAGTAGATGGTATATGATCATCTGGAAACATTTTTTTTTCTATCCTTTTCAGACAGGTTATTATGAGGACCAGAGTTCAGCTGGCTTCAATCTG
Organism: Calidris pugnax; assembly: GCF_001431845.1. Taxonomy (NCBI): domain Eukaryota; kingdom Metazoa; phylum Chordata; class Aves; order Charadriiformes; family Scolopacidae; genus Calidris; species Calidris pugnax. The sequence goes on from NW_015090922.1 coordinate 26,158,271, forward strand.
GTGTTAAAGTAGAATCTAGTAGAGGCTCTAAGAGAGCATCTAATAAACAAAGAGACTTTGAGCCTGATCTACCAGTGTGTTATTCTAGTTTACTTCTAGAGTAACTCAATTCACTTAATGTTATTATACTTCATATTAGCTTCAAACTAGAGCCGCTCATTGTTGAATCAAGGCCTATGTTTTGATCAAGATACAGAGCACTGTGTTTTTAAAAGTGCTGAAGTCTTTGTTTGTTTTGGAAGATGTTAAAACATGTTAAAGAAAATTAGTTCTAGGCTGAATATTTGTATGACAAGTTCTGCCTACAGCAAATCTCTATGACTGAGCTGCAGATCTCTAAAAATAAGATTTAAAATTGGAATGTTTATGCAAGTCTTAACACTTGTGGTACCAGTGCACGTTGCCATAATAATAAGTGGAATAACAGTGTTATGTTGCATTGAATTTCTGACCTCTGTTTCATCTTGTGAAACAAATTCATCCTCGAACATTAAGGCCATAAAGGATTATCTGAATAGAAATGTTTTCTGGATACTTGTAATGAAACTCAATATGCTACATGATTCAAGTAACCAATAAATGAATTCATTACAATGATCAGTTTGTAAATGACATTAGCAGCAAAGAAGCAGCAGCATCAAACAAAAGAAGTAGGCAATAACAGGGATTTTTTTAATGCCTTTGTCTTAGACTCCACAGATGAAAGTTTCTAAAGAGCAAAAATATACAAAACCCAGTAACTGCATATGGAAATTAACTCCTGTGGCTCGTGAGGATGTTATTTGTAATGCACAGCGATGGGAAACAGTGAAGCATTTCTGGGTTTGCCCTCTCCAAAGGAGGCTGCAGTGGCCAAATGTAGCAATCGTAGAAAAAATGCCAAGGGGAGTTGTGCCTCTCTGTTACTGGAGGGGAGCTGGTGCTCAGAGCCCCCCCAGTGGCACCGCCGGCTGCCTGGGGGGGAAGAGGAGAGCAGTGTTGGCTGAGATACGTCAGTACATGGTGCCTCCGTGGCACCAACATACTGAATCACCTCTGGATCTTTTTCATACCCTTTTGATCATGCTACTGGAGTTGTTTGGATCGTTCTTCAAGGTACTGGAAATTATGCTGGGGAAGAGAGCCAGGATCTCAAGAGCCAGAAAGAGCAACAGCTCTGATTGTCTCTCCCTCCTTGTGCTCTGGGCTCCCTTGCTGCAGCCTGGGATGTGTGTCATAGATTTGCATCCCAAGAGGCTGGAGTGCCTTAACCACCGATCTGTAGAGAGGTTGGAGGCTCCTCCCCTTCTCCATTTATACCTATGGAAGAGTTATTTTGACTTACTAATGTGGGGCTGTGCTTGGGGCAGGTCATGCCACTGCACTGGCAGAATTTAGTCTACTTTCTTCAGAGCCTGGAGGGAACTACATGCATTCCCTAAAGAGAAACAGGCGTTGAAGGCACTGCCTTCAATCTGGCAGGAGAAAACATCATGCCTTTGATGTAAACTGGTGCTGTAGCCCAGCTCCATGAAGCCTGCAGTTCTGTCAGTCCCTCCAGTAACCAGAGGGCAGAGCATCTTTGCTTTTGCTGACAGAGCTCCTTACCCCAAAACTGAATGTACTGGTGCCAGGCACTGGCTTGAGGTGTACAAATGACCCATAATCCAACAGTGATTATGGGAACAGCATGTTTGATATCCCCTACAAAGAGACCATATTTGTTTCTCCAAAATGAGTTGTTTTTTGCAAGACTACCCCTAACCTTTACGTATTGCTTCTTTTACATGTATTTCTCCAGTAGCTTACCCAGGGTAAAGTTTAGGAACAGTGATATTATGAGACAGTGTAACAGTTTATATGCTAAACCTCACAGGAGAATCTCCTTTTGGGGCTGTCCTGCATTTCAAATAATTAGGCCTTCCTTTCAAGAGCTCCACAGACTCAGAGAAGGTCCTTTTGCACTTAAAGATCTCAATGCCTAGATCAGATAATCAATGCAGAGAAGGTAGTCTTGTATTAGGTGAATGTCTTAAATCTTATGCCTTTTAAGTGACCACAACTCCAGGAGCTTCAAAATGAACTGGGTCTTCTGTTGCTCTCTGTTTTCTCCTATAATGTCCAAGGTAGAGCTAGGAGTTTCAAAACTAGAGGAACTTGGTCTGCTCATTGCTCCACAGAAAATCATTCACCTTTTGTCCTTACCCCTCAAATGAAATCCCAGTGCTTTCGGTCAGGTGATCTACTTTGAGTCACTTGCAAAGTGAAATCAATAATCTCATTTAAAAAACTTGCTGAAGGCAGGGAATCTCCCTCATATTGGATATGCTATCAGAGAAAAATCTGCCACTCTGGGTGCAACCTGACCTCTAGCCTGCAAGGATAAGTAGCCTGAGAAAGCATGAGGGATTTAGTAGCAAAATGAAATGAGTGGCGAGATTGTGATAAGAACTCTGTAAGGTTACCGAGGAGTTATTAGGATTACACCACGTCTCATTTTTTTGGTCAAGCTTTTTCCATAGATTTTCTAAGTAATTGTGTTTCAGCCGATATACACAGGATGGTGTAAGGTGTATATATAGGTGAGTATGTTAACGCACTGAAAGCGTAAGTAGCAGAAAACATGGTGTTTCTATTGCTCACCTCATTATACACAGATGACAGTCAAAGTCACAGTGTCTCTGTGAAATCATGAGTTTCTTTGGTTATCGCTGAGAAAATGTCCATTTCCCTTTTTCAGAAGGCTGTTTCAGGCACTGCTGTGGAAGGAAGCCAAACCACCTGAAGCCTGAATGCTATATTTTGAGTTCCCAATGTTTTTTTCAAAACAGATTTTGTTGTTAAGTATGAATACACACTGCTAGTCTCATGGCAGAGGAGACCTGTTTTCAGAATGGGAAACCATGCTGCCCCTGGCTTCCGGTATATATATGGTTCTTGTCCTTTAGCGAAGGAACGTAAGCATTTCCCAAGACTGGGTTTGGGGCCAGACACGTATGTTTTATAACAATCTTTAACCATATACCAAATGTCCTTTCAGATATAAAAGGTGCAGGATCTCATGCAGTGACTTCATCTCCTGAGGCCTTAAAAGATGCTCATCAATAGTCTTGGAGTAAGCAGCACCACTGCGAAGGGGAAAGGGACACTTGGGAAACAAGGAGTGCAAACTGAAAAAACATCCACTTTATGAATCTGCAAATGATCAGAGAGATTTACTGTAATTTCCACCTTTCCCATTAGTATCTTGTAGGAGGGTGCAGATCCCCACACATTTCTCATGCTGCAGTTGCAGCTACACAGCCTGAGTGGCTCCAGGACTCCACTTTGTCAGCCCCACAGATCTGAGGGGCTCTTGTGCTGATCTTGAGGAGTCATGTGAAGTCACGTAGCACGTGTTACAGCAGGAGCATTTGAACTCTCTGGTCCTTCTTGTCTAACCCCCACTGAGCGTAGTGGAGTTGGGCACCTCCCTGTTTGCTATGACTTTCAGGTCCTTCATATAACACATCAGTTCTTGATATATGGGGTCAAGCTGGCAACTGATGTAAACTGGTAGAGCTACTGGTAGGTAATGACAGAAAATTCCTCAGCACAGAGTCATGATTACATGTTCTCTGGATGTTCTGCAATGCAAACACTGCCTCGACTTTTCCTGTCTGTAGGGTTCTCATCTGTTTTTTGCTGAGCTGATGTTGTGCTTGCTAATGACTTGGATGAACTCTGTTCTTAGGTCATGGATTAAAGACACTAAAGGGTAGTTTGTGAAGATCCTGGTGGTTAGCAGGGAATCTGGGTTACCCCAGCTATGGCTGCAAACAACATGAGACCCTCTGATTTTGCTGTCATCCAAGGGAAATTAGAAATTTACAGACTGAAGCAAGTAAGGAGAGCATAATATTCATTACCTTGAACATGTTTTTTTTTCAGTGTTGCTCATGAACAAGCAAAGGCTGGATATCTGGGACATAAAGAGAAGTAAAGTGAGGAAAGAACATGAAGAATCCCTAGAAACACAATGAGACTCTGATCTCCCCATAGAGTATGAGGAGGAATGATATTTTCCTGACAGGAATGGCATTTTCCTACAACCTGAGTAGAACTGCTGCAGTGAAGACCCCTGTCCTGACTACTCACACTGAAGACTGTCATTTCAGACAGCAGCAAGATCTGCACATACATGGGAAGATCAGGGGAGCTTCAAAGGCAGTTGGCTGTGAACGTCTAGAGCTTTTTAAAAAATAGAAGGTGGGGGCTAGGAGGATGTGAGTGGAGCTACACCAACAGGGAGGAGATGGAGAGCATGGGAGTGACAGGCACTGTTGAGTTATTCCTCCTGGACCTCAGGGCTGATGTGTTGCTAGTGGTCCCATGTGGCTTCCCATCCCAGGTGGAGCTGGCTGTTACACCTCCCAGGGGTGTCCAACATGCAGATTACCATGGCCAGATGTGTCAAGCACCATTCCTGTTCATGAAGACATACCAATTTCTCCTTTAAGAATGAAAAAGCAGTGACACAGCTCATTAATGTCAGATATCTGACTTATTTCTGGAGGTGCATCTCTTTTCTCATCATCTGATTTCTGCTGCTTCAAGCTGCAGACAGCTGGGGTAGGAGGAGGGGAGCAATGGTGTTAAAATGAGTGTTGTCTTGGTGTTTTCTCTACTTATGCCAGAGCCCTGGTCAGCCAGGGCTTGGAGAGGGGATCAGGTTAAATTGCACAGAAGATGGGTAGACCCTCCTGGAAGCCAGAGTCACTGCCATCCCCACCATATATTCTGCTGACAGCATGCTCCAAGCCTGGTCTGTAGGGCACTTGATCCTGGGGAGACCTTGAGTCAGATTTGGGTGGTTCCATTGGTCCAAGTATGTCATTAAGTATCAATCTATTCACAGGCTCAATGGCACTTTGCTAAGAATTGGAGCCAGGGTAATGTTAAATTGAAATCTCTTTATTTCTCTTCCACACAGATAAAAAAAGAATAATGCATAAATCTTTGTTCCCTTTCTAGTGCAGGAAGTGAACAACAAACTCAATTTCATCCGAGAGCAGCCAAGAAAAGGGAGTTGAATTTGTCTTTGAAGCCTAAACATTGATCACAAAATATATGATATTATTACAGTAAGCACTTCCTCCAGGTGCATGGAGGGAGTCTCTGTAGCCACAATGTAAGGGATGTCCTGATGTTTCTTGGTTATTTCATGTTGTACAAGGCAACTACTCCTATTTATAACTCATGAAATGTTCAGCCGCTGGAGTTTTCTGCCTGGCTGATTCTGCTTTAATTTACAATGAACATTAGGCTTGTGATTTACGGACTGCCGGATTCCCCGAGTCGGATAACTCCCTTGGAGAAAGCTTCTCACCCACAGTATGGCTCAGACACAGAGTTCTGCTCGCCTCTTCCAGCTCCAGCCTGGGGTATTCCAAGAAGAAATGGGCAGGCAGGATGTGGTAGGTGAAGCAGCAGTCCTGGCACAGCAGACAACACCTGCTTTGGGTGAAAGGTCTAACATGCATTTATGCCTCCTTTCTCTTGTTACTTCCAGGTGCCTCCCTTGAACACATGGGTTCCGGCCAGCCCCAAAGTGAAATTTCAGGTCTGTATTTCTATCTTCTGAAACTTTTGTATGGGAGAATTCATCAAATGTTTTGCACTTTTATAGCTTGCGTCTGCTCCTCACAGGAGCTGAGGAGGAATGTCTCCATTTGGGATCCCAGGTCACTCGCAGTCAGGCATTACCGTTGATTTACACAGGGGTATAAAAGCAGAGTCAGATGCCAGATCCCACAGCCTGCAAATCCTTGGGAACTAGTTCTCCTGATTGGTTTCCTGGTGTGGTGTCAGCATTGTGCTTTGAGGAAGGAATGGCTCCAGAGGAGCACCAGTCAAAGGAACTCCATCCTCAGTGAGCAATTTGGCAGGCACAACACCTTTGATGACTTAACAGTGTGTTCAGAAAGACAGTAACTGCTTCTGGCTTAAGAATAAAGGACAGGAAAAGAGGAGGATTTAGGGGTTTGGTTGTCCCTTACATGCTTAGAGCAGCAGTCCTCCCTCCTCCTCCCTGCCCCACTCCCTACACTCCTCCCTGAGCTGCGGGGAGTGAAGAAAACAGCAGGTTTTTTGGTAGCCTAGATGTGGTGAGGCAGTATGCTGTCATACTCCTATTAGGTACTTAGAAATGTCTCTAAAAGGTGTTAATATCACAACCGATGCTAGCGTGCGCTTTTGTTGTCTGTCTTAGAAGAGAGGCAGAAGGCTGGGTTACAGACAGGAGACTCAACCCAAATGTGCTTTGTCCAGTTCAGACGTGAAATGTGATCATGGCACGGAGTGAGGGAACTCGTACAATGGCTGCTTAAGCTCCTTGTGTCCTGTGTGACTGTGCACAGTGCTGCTGTGTCAGGGCTGGCAGTGGGGAGGCTCTCACAAGCTCCAAATCCATGTCAGTAAACCAAAACAAAAGTGAAGGCTGCTGGTGTGATTACCAGGCTAAATTCCCATAGCACTGGGAACTGGAGTCTCTGATCAAATGTTTATGATGGTTCATTTTAAGTCTGTGTAACGAGGTGAACATCACATGTGTCAAGAGAGATGGGTAGCATCTCTTACTAATCCTGCTGGATGCAATCAACTCACAAGAATTTCTTCCAAAGCAAATTTCCAGGGCTATGGCAGATACCTGGGGTTCATAGGACTATGCTGTGGATGAAAAGGCTTGCCATTTGAACACTTTTGGAAACTGTATCACCTCCTCCTGGAAATTTTCAGACTGGAGGGCAGTTATATTATTTTGGCCACCTTACATATCCTCCGTTTCCAGGTGTTTTGAGTATCTCATGAGACTCAGCTGCATGGTCTGCCCAGCTCACTGTTGGGAAAAAGTTGTTCATTGATGATCTTTTGCCAGGTTGCTGAGAGCTTGGGGTCTGAGAAAATACAGTTGCATTCCTGGATGCTGATCAGGTAATGGGCTAAAATTTTGGACACCAAAATGGGAGGTGGAAGAACTGAGAATATTTTCACTGATGTGATATTCTAGTCAGACCAAAAATGCTGTGAATCTTGGAGGAAATTCTATTTTCAGCAGTTCTCCTAAACCAAAGTGGTGGGCATGTCTCGAGAGGATTTAGTGGCCAACATTTAGAAATTTCACCTCTCTCTTTAGCTTGTGCTTTAACCATGTTTTCATTGTCTGGGCAAGTTTTTGCATTACAGAAACTAGAACTTACTAGAGTAACTTAACTGGATAATTTCTTGTCACTGGATTAGGCTTTGATAACCATAACAAATATGCTGTTTTATAGGAGGAGTCCAAAGACACCTCTCGCATGGCCTATTCCTAGGAGAATTTCTCTCCAAGTGTCAATTATGAAATTGTTCTCATTAGTGTAAGAATGTCTTGATTAAAAAGAGTTCTCAAACAGGACTGTTGTGCTGGCTGAGGTACCATCAAAGGAACAGTTCTGTGCTGAGTGCCCTCTTTCTAGTCTGTGTGGATAAAGTATTCAGAGGTTTGAAACAAAACAATCAGCTGCACACACAACCCTGTTTGGGTGGACTTCAGCCAGGCCATTAACATAACAAAGAAAATATGTGCTTATTCTGATTCTATTCATGATCCATATTTCATAACTTCTAAAGAAGGAATGGCTTGAATAATGGCAGTAATAATACATTAGTAAAGTTATTTGCTGTAATCTTCAATGCAATCTGGCAGCAAAGGGAAAACACAGCATGCTGTTGAGTATCTTAAAGTGTGTGTATGTATGTGTTGGGGGGAGATATGCAGAAAAGTGTATCTGCCACAAATGTCATAGGAATCCTTGCTAAAAATGCTGTTAAATGCTTAGTGATGTACAGTTTAGAAGGATTGTTTTTCTTTTTACATTTTTGGTCTTCTTCACGGCCTGAAGAGGTCCTCTGCAATTTTGTAGTTCAGCACTGTGGACTCTGCCCTCAGACTTCTCTGGAACAGCAAAAGCCCTGTAGACCGTATGAGGGTTTTGTCACCACTCACATGGGAATACTGCCTATTTGGGATTTGTGTGACAAAGCTGCCTGACACTTGGTACATAGCTATCAAGATAACTCAAAAGAAGGGTATTGAAAAGAGCCAGTGGGCTGCAATGAAAAAATTCAAATCCCCATGATAATGCCCTACAATAATGTCTGTATTCCAACACAGACAACACATTCACTAACTTGACTTGCATTTATTTAAAAATAAGTATCCAAGTAACTTTTATCTATCTGACAGGTTTTCATGTCATTCTTCTGCCTGGTACTGGAAATACAGAAACTAATACAAAGCAAGAGCTTTGTGAGGTGCTTTCCCCCTCAATTTTCTAATTTATTTATTTTTTTTAATAGTACAGCCTGGGGGTTGCTGATATCTACCTATACAGTCGTGCTGCTGCATGCTTTCCTATACAAGAGATTATTTTTTCAATTATTTTTTTCTGTCATTGCCAATAGCAGATGGTTAGAATTTGGCATCTGGAGAGATGTTAATCGACAGATATACCTTGTCTTCACCCACAAAAATATATTTTAGAATTAGCTCACTTATAAACTGCTACAGATGTTATTTTCCTTCATTAACCTTCTCCAAAGTTGGCAGCATCCCAAAATAATAACCATTATAACGTGGTCATTGTGAGGTGCAGTTTTCGGCACCTGCAGGTACAAGGGCTGGTGAAGGATGGAGAAAGAGGTAAGTCTGCCCACACCTCTCAAACCTTCCAGGCAGCTGGGCTGTGGCTTGAGCACCTGGGTTGCCTTTCAGAAATAGAAGCCTTTGCTGTGGTGGGCCATTGCTGTCTGCATGCTGGTCTGGAGAATGCCCCTTCCTCCAAATACAGGAGCTCAGCCCCACAGAAGTAGATGGGAGGGAAGGTTCACTACTGTCTAATGGAATAAATTGTTTGAACCTTCTTCTGCTTAAAAATGTAGAAAACTGCATGTTTAAGCTAATAGGGTTGCCAGAAGAAAGGACTGGCTGATTTTGATCTCTTCTGCCCTGTTGGAGGTGTGGGTGTGTTGTGGCTTGGTCACACATGGTTTTGTCCCATTGTTTTTGGCTCCCACAGTGCAGTGGGTGGTCAGGTAGAAGCACAGAAGTAACACCGCTAAGGCCAGGCTCTGTATTTTGTTTTAACTTCTACTGACTTTGTGGTACAACATTAACAATTGCCTTCAACATGGCTTAACAGCATGTAGTATGGTAAAGTGGATGAAAAAAATAGAATAACCTCAAAAAATAATCATCTCGCTTCCCAATCAAGTAGTTTCTTATGCAATACCTGAAGTCACCCCTGTGAGATAATAGCTATAATCACTGGTGATCCCTTACAGGTACAATTTATCATGACTTTTTGCCATCTTTTTGCTCTTTCACTGTTTCAGAATTTTATTTTCTTCATCTATGAGGAGTTATTCATCCTTGTACACTGTACTGCTTCTCAGCCTGGCCAGGTCCCAGGGACTAGGTTGCTTGCTGTGCCAGGAAAACTCCCTCAGGAAACTTAATCTGTTTTAGTTTGTATAGGATCTTCTCAATCATCCCTTTGTAAGAGAGTGAAGGGCAGAGAGTAGGATTTGTGGTGATGTTTGAAACAGGGGTCAGGGTGGGGTTAGTAGCTATGTAGACTTTGAGAACTTAGAAGGACCAGCTTAGAACCTGAAACACCCACAACAAAAAGAGCGAGCCTGTTTCCAGGGTGCTGCTGGCCGTGTTCTTTTTCCACCTAGTCTAATGGACACTCAAAAATGGGCATGTGCAAAAAAGTATGCCTTATTTTATTTTTAAAATAAAGTGGTGATCCCAACATATATAACTACCAAGATCTGCGTTAGACTTGGGGTCTGACTCAGTTGTACCCTGGATTACAGAGGCAGAAGACACTAGCTACAGATGCACTGTAAGATCTGGAGTTTCTCCTTAGAAGAGACCATACAACAAACTCTGGTGAACTTAGGGCTCTCCTCAGTACAGTGCTGTCCATGTCTCCATCAGGATGTCTGCATTCTCAGAGGGAGAGGCATCTCCCACGAGTCACATGTGTTGCTCTATAAAGGCCTTCCCTCTGCAGATTGACCAGGTTTGGCTCCTCCTAGACCAAGATAGCTAATTCATAAATGATCAGACTCAAATGGAGCACAGCAGCTGCCACATTTGACCTCCAGTGTCAAACAGGGCCAAAGAGTTTCTCTTGCCTCAGGCCTGATGGCTTGTTGTCAGTTTAAGCCTCTGCTGTTTTTACGGACTGAGATGATATGGCAGCTTGCCACTTCTTTTCCAAATTTGTACAAGCATCTTCAATTTCTGTTGTGTGGTATTACTGTGTGGCAATTACTTAATTACTGGGGAAATTGTGTGTACCAAGTCCATGTAATACACACTGAAAACTCTGGCTGTTTTTGAACCATAAATAATATAATCAACTCCATTTGATGAGGCAGAAACAAAGTAATGAAAAAAATCTATCCATATATTAAAAATGCTACTGAGGGCATAATAAACTTATCAGTAAACACTGAGCACAGATGATAACTGTTGTTGCTCTGGAAAGTGCCAACAAATTCCTGTGCACTCGGGTTTGATAAAGAGAACTCAAAACTCCTAAGGCCATTCTAGGCTGGCTCTTTTGCAGCGAGCCAGCAACTTCTTTTTGGTCCTAGCTGCATTTAACGAAGGACAGCTTCAGAAGCTCGAGTTAGATTCCTCCTTCCACTAAATAGTTTGAATTAAAAGTATACATTGCTGATATTACACAGTTCCCTGAATATTACAATTCAGTGAGTGCATCAGAGCATGACAAGAATTGCACTCAGAGGCATGTTGTTCCTATCTAAATTGAAACTTATTAGGGAATGTTACAACATTCTTCATGGCAAAGATAATGAGAAGGATTAAAATGTTTAGTTACTGCAGCCTCAGTTGTGAGGCATCAGGACACAGGATTGACAAGGTTTTTTTCTTCCTTCTAAGAATCTTGCAGGGTCATCAGTTGTGGAGCTGATCCTCCTGTGTGGGAAAGGAAGAGTTGGACAGAGGAGTGATCAGCTCTACTTTGCTGAACTCCTGCTGATGGAAAGAGACAGAGATCTGGCATCCCTTTGCCAATGATGGCAAGAGAAAGAAAGGGCTGGGCACTGCTTTGTGATCCAGGAGGCGTCCAGCCAGTCTGAGAAAAACAGATCTCTGTCTAAATGAAGTATCTCCCCAAAGCAAAGGTCTGACCTAGTTCAGCCATTCCCAAAAGACGAAGCAACTGGCCATGCAGCTACACAGCAGTCCCTAAGCCTGATGCCATCTCTGCTAAGGCCAGCAGCCAACCCAATGGCAAGAAGCACAGGGAGGGGTCAGGTCTTTCTGGTGATATCTTTCTAGCGGTGTTGGGTAAATATAGCTCCTTATGATGAGCAGTGACCAACAAACAACAACCAAATGTATATTTTTAGTGACTAACTCATTAATTACATGCTTGTCTCTGAGAGGAGCTGAGTGTGTGAGCAGGCTAGCATGTGCTGTGCTGACTGAGGTTTGAACTCCAGCAACTAACTGCAGCAGGTGAGTGCATTACTTTCCTTGCATCCCCTCACATATCCTCAATTTCAAGACTTTGGAAAAAATAAAAATTAATATGCTTAATACCTGTATGTTTTACACTTCATAAGAAAGGCACAGTAACTGTATATGGTAAAGAGCTGCCACACATAAATACACCAGACCACAGTGGTGGTTTTTTCTCTCTGTTAACCCTCTGGATTTACCATGATGCTGTTCTTGTCACTTTTTGCTGACAGAAGGAGTCAGAGGTACAGAATCAGAGACATGATCTCAGGCTGCAGCTGTACATCTGGCAGTGGAGAGCTCAGATTGCCATCGGCTCCGTCATTTCACCCGGCAAGTCGGGCATTGTACGAATGGGTAGCACAAGTCAACATTTTAAACAGACGAGCAGGAATGAAGCCCCAGTCCCTGTCATGGTGGGCAGGATTTCATAGCCCACCTGACACTAATTGGCACCTTTGCTCTCGCACTCTCTCTCCTTGGCTCCGCCCCACACCACCATGATAGTGAAGCACTGATTAATGACCCCAGTGGAAGTGCGAGACCCTGTGTCGTGTGGAGCTGAATGCTTTAGACAGCCCCTGGGTGTCAGAGTTGAGGCATGCTGGAGGGGGTTTTCTGCTGCCCTTGGACCATTGATAAACAACAGTGTCATTCTTTCAGTCTCTTGAGTGGAATCTCTGCATGTATCTATGCAAATAAGTTGGTAAGAACTAATAATCAGCCCTCTTTGGCTTTAGCAATAGAGGAGACTATGTGTATTGCATGTGAGGTTGGTACCTGCTGAGACAACTGTCATGTTTTTTTTTTGTATTTCTTAGGAATTTCTGATGTCTCCTGCCGATAGTGTTAATAAACCAGAAGGGAATTGCACAGGCAGACTGCCAGACATACGAATGGAGATGTTACTTTAAAGGAAAAACAGGTGAGTTGGGATACATTTGCACATTCTATCAGTCATTTTCCGCACCTCCACATGCAATACTAACCAGGTAAAAGTCTACACATGGAGGGAAATAAAAATTGAAAGAGAGAAGAGAAGGGTATCAAGACAGCTTCTTCTGGTTGCACCATCAGAGTGAGAGTGTAGTGGTCTACAGCTCAACATCTAACTGGCAACTTGTTAAGAGTGGTTGTCTTCAGCGGTTGATACTGGAGCTGACACTCCAGCATCAACAGCCAGGATGATGTGATAGAACACACTCTCAACATACCTGTGGTTGACATCAAATTGTGATGGTAGGGAGTGATCACCACAATGGATGTTAGGGCTGCTGTTCAGAGTGACTTCAACAATCTCAGAAAATTAACTGATAAAAACTGAAGACCAACATAGAGCTGAATCTAGAGCAGAACAAGCTCATCCAACAGCATGGACTGGGGACCAATTGCCTTAGGAACAGCTCTGTGGAAAAGGATCGGGGACCCTTGTGCCTCGGCCTTGGGATGAAAAAATTCAGTTTAGTCTTCAGTCGCCTCTGCCTCTTCACACTACTGCGCATCTAGTCAGACATTTGTGTGGAGGGATCATATGGTTTTGTTAATTTGCCACCATTACTGCAGGGACAACTTGAACTGAGGAGCTACTTCTGGCAGCCGGACTGCAGCCATTCAGGGAAAACTGGCAGGAGTGGGGCAGTTGGATCTTTGAGTTATTTACAGAAACTGCTGAGACTTATAAAATATGATTGATTTCAATCACTCTGTCCCTCAGAAGGTGTCAACTGCTGGTCCTGAAGCCCAGATTCTCATTTCAGGTAGATTAATATGTTTTTCTGTCATCTTCAAGATAACATCAATAAACCGGGACCCAGCCATTCTGGCAGAAAAGATAACAAATGTTCCTGCTGTCTTTCCAAACAGGATGTCATCTACTGTTAAAATTGTTATTGTTTTTCTTAAAAATTGCTCTTGGCTGTACTTCATCAGCCTAATTGTGCTTTTTTCTCTCAGCATCTATATGAACCCTCACTCTCTCTTCGTTGCCAAAGACACCTCAATGTTACCCACTATGGAATGAAGATGTACATAAATATACACATAAAAGCATGCACAGACAGGGGATATCATCAGCCAGCCCTCCATAGCTGACTACCACAGGTGCTGGGGAGCTTTGAACCTCAGCAAGGTCTGCAGGGAAGAAAGCAGTGGCACTTAAAGCAGTGTTAAGTTCATCCCAGGCCTCTGTTGAGTGAGCCTTAAGCCTCTCCCAAAAAGGAGAGATACCAGTGTTGGAGGTATGGGAATGGCAGGCCTGAAATCTGCGATGCTGCTCCAGTACAGTGTGCCCACAGGAGTCCTGCCATCTCCTGGGGCTCAACCCACCCCAGGAGGCCAACATGGCTCCAGTCACCACCTTCCTTGGGAGCTGCATGCAGCCCACTCACAACAGTGTTTATACAGCTGTAGATGAAGGCTGCAATAACAAGTGGTGTGAAGCTCATTAACAACTTGCAGAGACTTGACTATTTCAAAAGTGGTGCTACAGAGGCACCAAGTACCATGTAAAAACAGTGTGAAAAACTTTCTGCTCTTCCCAAGCCATCCTCCTCTCTCCTTTCTATTGACGTTTCCTCTGCAGCGGTGCTGGGCACCTTCGGGGTCACTGCTCCTGCTCTCCTCTGGTGTTTTCTGAGCTATTTCTTTGAAGTGAGGCCCAGAGGGACCTCTTCTCATGGCCCCTGATGTCCGGGCTGTCACTCATACCTTTGCTTTCTTGCTGGCTTCTCCTCCACAAAACAAGACTGCTGTCCCCTGAGAGCTGCCAGGCACAGCTTGTCGCTCTCCCCAGGAAAGCACAGCCATCGTTCGTGCTCATAAGGAAATAGCACTTCTAATGGCAGCAAAGAAAGTCCTCAGGAAAGGGAAGATACAGAACACTAACTCAACAGAGTCCAGGCACATGGGCTGGCTCTCTGCCTTTAACCTCTGCACCAGTGGTGAGGACCAGGTGAGCATTGGTGGGGGGTCTGCAGAGGATCCCACCATCATTTGAAGGAGCTGCTGTTATCCTGAGCCAGATGTACAGGCCAGCTCCTGGGCAGAGTTAACACCTTCACTGCAAGTAAGGCTCCAGCTCTGCAATCCTTGATATCCTGGGAACAGCAGAAAAGAGGTAAAGCTTTCCCCAGTTACTTTCTTCGAAATCACCAGTAACTGACGGCTCCACCCAAAAAGCTGTTCATACAGTTTGCTCCGCTCATCCCCAGGATGGGGGATGCCCGTTGGGAGTCAGGGTCTGTCTGCTCACAGCTGCAGCCTGCCTGCGTCTGCCTGCTGTGAGGCTGGTGGGGAAACACTCCACCTGCTCTTCCAAATGCTGCCTTTGCCCTGCCGTTCTCCCCTCTGGGGAAATTCCCACAGCCAGCACTTACCCTGAGCTCTGTTGTGGTGAGCTTGCCTTTCATTTATGGTGTTAAAAGCTTTCTAAGTATGTTTTTTTCCTTGCAGTTTCCCCTAAGGTAAACACCTCAATTTCAGTCTGAGCCATATCTCCTTACGCCACTTATGCTGACATGCTGGGGCAAGTGGTGTGAAGTACCTGTCTCTGGCTAGATGCAAGATGCTAGATGCACCCCGCAAGCTTGAGAGCCTTCAAAGTGATGTAACAGCCCAGGAGCTGAAGCTATCCAGTATTTTTAAGACTGAGATGCAGACAACAGCTCATCATTAGCACCGCAGTCATGATGAAATGCCACAGTGGTTCCCGAAATGCCACAGTGGTTCCCAAAATGCCACAGAGCAGGCATTGCTTTTCCACCCTGCTCTTTGTGCCTGACGGTGGGGACATCACTCACAGGGTGTCCTTCTCTTTTGCAATATTAGCTGCTCTAGCTGCTTCATGGGACTACTGGCAGCCCACAATAAATTATAGCAGCCTTCAGGTAGCTGTGACTAATCACAGGGCATAGTATTTGTCTGGGCAGCATGGCATCAAGAGTGCACAAGTCATGTGGTCTCTGACTGACCGTAAACTTTTCTTGCTCTTCTCTATTTCATTGGTTTTGTCCACCGAATAGCTCCTCCCTTGTTTCAACTTGTCTTTCTTAGTCAAAAGCTCACTTATTCTCTGCAAAGTCACCCTATAACTGTGTTGCACTTGGGCCCCTAATGGGGGAATTTGAGGAGAAATGCCCCTACACGCAGCCCACAGAGGGTGGTGAGACACAGCACCTGCTGCTCTGCTCCTCTCATTGGAGTGAAAGCCCAACTATCCTGTACCACTGACCCTTAGGAGGGTCCAGAAGAAGGAAGCTCCCTGTGAAAGAAGTACAGTGAAGAGGAGAGAAAACCATGTCACCACCAAGAAAGGCAGGTGGGCCTGTTCTGCTTGGGTGTCTACACTCAGCAGCAGTTCAGTGAGAGCAAAACTTGATGTAGCCAAACAGTGCTAGAAAGTGAGTATTAGGAGTCCAATGTCAGGGAGGAACACTAACGAGCAGGTTTTGCTGCCTTGCCACCTCCCAGATGACAAGAAATTACTCCATCTGTGTACTCAAAGCCTTGCTTTTCTCATCTCCAGTCCCTGAGCCAGCTCCTCCCAAGAGCACCTCGGTGGTGTGCAGACCAGGAGCTGGTCCATGCTCTGCCTTGTAACAGCTGTGGACTCACAGCAGCTCTTTTCCAGCCCCATGCACAGCCATCTCTGGCTGTAGACCGAGGAGCAACAATATTATTACATTAGATCAATATTACACAGATTAACTCTGATCCCAAGGTCTTATTTGGAGAAGGACTGAGAAGATTTTCATACTGGCTTGTGTTTCTCACAGCTGATCCCTCACAGTCTGGTGTTTCTCTTGATTTTTCACTTTCCTTTTGCAGCTGCCAGGTTTTCTGTACTACCTCAGAAGCTAATTGGCCTGGATTTCGCCTTTCTCCCCTTAAGTAGACTTACTGATGATTTTCTTCTCCTGTGCATGCCAGTGTGACTACAATGGCAATGTTAAGCCCACACATGTTGCTCTCTTAAGTTTGTCTGCTGTGTGATGCCATTTTCCCAAAGAAAATAGAAAGCATTTTGGTCTGTCAGTAACCCAGCAGGTGTCCCCAGGGTTTCTAGCGAGCAGAGCAAAAGGAAAGGAAACCTCTTCTCTTTTCCTTGCTATTTATTTGATTTTTCAATCATTTCATGTTCTTCCTTAATTTAGAGGAAGTGAAGAATAAAGTCCAATATATAAAGCCTATTTTGTCACTGTATATTCACATACCCATGCCACTGCTGATGACCGGTAACAAACTGAGTGTCTTAGAGACATAGCCCGTATTTTATCTTCTTTTGCCTATGGAGGTCCTCTTATCTTCTTGGACTTATTTTCCAAAGCTTGTTCTCTCACCAGCCCACCCAGTGTCATCCTCCTAAAATAGGTTGTCAAAATGGGTGGCATATATTGACTTCTAGAAATCAATGCCTGCTGTTCTCCAGTGATTGTTAAGGGTGCCCGTGCAGACTAGCTAGGACTAAACCTTAGATCCCTAAAAGAAGAGAGGTGAATTCCAACCTCAGGTGCTCAAACCTGAGTGTTACTCCTGGGCCAAGGAGAAGCGGCTGTGCTACCACCAAGGCATGTGGGGAAATACAGAATCAGGCAGAGCTAGCAAGGAACTGGTGTTTTTCCCCATCTCTCATCCTTTTGTCCCCATTTGGTGACCCTACCGCTCCTCCCTTTGCTGTATTACTGAATAGGTAGCCTCAGGGGAGCTGCAGCCTAGAAGCCTGATGCTTGGAAACTTTTCAGCCCAAGGGTCCTGTTTTACTGCCAAATATCCTTGCATTTATAACTGCTAGTTGAAGGAGTTACGAGCTGTAGCACCGTGTCCTTCCAGCCTTCAGCAATCTCAGATCTTTTCGCAGCTGGGCACTAGAAACACTAGACAGTAATTTGATTCTGTGGCATTTCAGTGGTGTTTTGTCATCATTATGCAAATGAGGGTAGATTTACCTCCCATTCCTTATGTGCATCAGATATTTGCTGAGCTACTATTTTGCCTATTAGACACTTGGCCCTGGGCTTGTCCTGGGTCCTTCCTTGACTCAGTTCCCACACCCCGGGTGGGGAACTCAGTGGCCTCATGGGGTGCCTGGTAAGCTAGTGCTAAGTGCTGCCGAGGAGCCTGTTCATGCATGGGGCCATGAGAGTGCCTGACTTCTAGGGTTGGAAAGGCTGTAGGCCTGTGGGTGCTGGAATCCAGGTCCCTGCAACAGGAAGGGCAGTGGCACCATTGGGGCCATACACTGGGTATAAAACACAAATGAAACCTGGACAGTGAAAAATGAATAGGTAAAAAATGAAACAGAAAGCTCATCCTAAGGAGGTGCTGTGATGGAGCACTGATTTTAGTCAGATTTTTTTCTCTTACTCTTACTCTTACTCACAGAATCACCATGGTTGGAAGGGACCTCTGAGATCATCAAGTCCAACCTTAAAAAAACAAACAAACAAACAAAAAAAAACCCAAACAAAAAAACCCCCAAACAACAACAAAAAAACCACAAATCACAACACCCCACCACATCACACCCACCCACAAACCAATAATCTCGGGCACTAGAGCATGCCCTGAAGAGCCACATCTACACGTTTCTTAAATACCTCCAGGGATGGTGACTCCACCACCTCCCTGGGCAGGCGGTTCCAGTGCCTGACCACCCTCTCAGTAAAGTAATTCTTCCTAATATCAAATCTAAACCTCCCCTGCTGCAACTTTAGACCATTTCCTCTGGCCCTGTCATTATTCACTTGGGAGAAGAGGCCAACACCCACCTCTCTACAACCTCCTTTCAGGTAGTTGTAGAGGGCAATGAGGTCTCCCCTCAGCCTCCTCTTCACCAAACTAAACATGCCCAGTTCCCTCAGCCTCTCCTCGTAAGACTTGTTCTCTAGACCCCTCACCAGCTTGGTGGCTCTCTTCTGTACACGCTCCAGCAGCTCAATGTCCTTCCTGTAGTGAGGAGCCCAGAACTGAACACAGTACTCTTCTACATAACAATTCAGTTCCTTTGTCCTTACCCTGCCAGGACTGGGAGAGACACATTTTCCATGCAGCAGCTCCTGTGGGGTTTGGAAACATGCCCTGTTTCCCTGCTCCCTCCCAGCCTCTCAGTGCTTCCCATGGGCCTGATCCTGTGCCATGCTGTGAATCTGGGTGCTCTGGGAGGTGAAAGTCAGGGTTCCTGCCTGAGTACCCGCAAGACAATGCAGAAACAACGTGTATCTTTAACGAATGGCAAGACAGAAGTAGCATTTGCTAGGAATAGTCTTGTGACGCAGATTTCTGATGTATATTTGGCACATATCTGCTAAAATAGTTTAATAGATATTTGCCATTAATATACTTCTGTTAAAAAAGAGGGGAGGGGGAAGGAATAAAAGGAGATTATTCTTGGAAGCAAATCTTACAGTTTTCTACACTTCTCCACCGGCTACTTTATTTTGATCCCGCTGAGGCAGTGATCTCACTGAGGCCCTGGTGCTGGCCAGGGGCCAGCTCATGAGGCTGGCTACAGCTGCAGCCTCCCAGAAACGAACACCTTGAGGAAGCAGGGGGAAACATGCCCAGTTCCCTCAGCCTCTCCTCGTAAGGCTTGTTCTCTAGACCCCTCACCAGCTTGGTGGCTCTCTTCTGTACACGCTCCAGCAGCTCAATGTCCTTCCTGTAGTGAGGAGCCCAGAACTGAACACAGTACTCTTCTACATAACAATTCAGTTCCTTTGTCCTTACCCTGCCAGGACTGGGAGAGACACATTTTCCATGCAGCAGCTCCTGTGGGGTTTGGAAACATGCCCTGTTTCCCTGCTCCCTCCCAGCCTCTCAGTGCTTCCCATGGGCCTGATCCTGTGCCATGCTGTGAATCTGGGTGCTCTGGGAGGTGAAAGTCAGGGTTCCTGCCTGAGTACCCGCAAGACAATGCAGAAACAACGTGTATCTTTAACGAATGGCAAGACAGAAGTAGCATTTGCTAGGAATAGTCTTGTGACGCAGATTTCTGATGTATATTTGGCACATATCTGCTAAAATAGTTTAATAGATATTTGCCATTAATATACTTCTGTTAAAAAAGAGGGGAGGGGGAAGGAATAAAAGGAGATTATTCTTGGAAGCAAATCTTACAGTTTTCTACACTTCTCCACCGGCTACTTTATTTTGATCCCGCTGAGGCAGTGATCTCACTGAGGCCCTGGTGCTGGCCAGGGGCCAGCTCATGAGGCTGGCTACAGCTGCAGCCTCCCAGAAACGAACACCTTGAGGAAGCAGGGGGATGAGTCTGCCCACCCCTCTGTGCTCCTGTCAAGCTCTGAGTGGGACAAGAACCAGGCAACACAGCACCACCGAGCCCATGGGTGCGATGGTGAGACCTAGGGGCAGAGGAGCTGCAGCAGGACTCTCAAGGACACTGTGGCCTAAGTATTTTTCCCAGCAAAACTGGTGTCTTTATCACCAGTCCCACATGTGCCAAGGCCATAGCTCCATTCAAGAAGTAGAGATATTGTGTTGCAGTGAATTTCCAGAATAGTTCTCTTTCCTTGCAGTGGCCTGGCTGTCAATGAAAATGTTGATAACGACTTAGGCATCAGACTCACACAGGAGTGGTGGATCAGCAGTTCCACTGGACACCCTGATTGCACAAGGGACTATGTAATGGACATTCCTGTAAATGTATGGTCTGGATCCTACCATTGCCCTAGCAAAACTGAAAAGAAGAAGAAAAGAGGTATAAAACCTCGTTGCAATGTGTTGTGCAAGGCCAACATTTCTGCAAAGACAGAGGAAAGCCAAAATCCCTTTTCTCCCTTCGCTCTGGTGTTAAGGGACCCCACTCCCCCACCTGACTTCTACTGCTGTTTGTCTCTCTATTGGCTTAAAGGAATAGGGTTTTCCTGATTAGAAGTACTTCTGTAATAGTACCTCTGGGAAGAATGGTAAGCACAGCTGGATCCTGCCAGTGTTTTATGCACAGGCACATATACATATACATGCAGATGCGTGTTTGCCTGGCAGTTTGGGGACATGGTCTCCTGTTGGAGACCTTTTTTACCATGTTGCCCTTCCCCTCCCCACCCCCTCCCTTAACATCAGCTCCCCTTCTCCCATTTTAACTTAAAAGCTCCTAAAATACTTAGTTGGGAGGGAAAAAAAAAAGTTGGTTTTGTGTGAGAAACACAAATTTCAGTCTGTAACTAAAGGAGTAACTACACATGTGCCATTTGCACATGACCTAACCCAGAGTTTCTCTGTGTTACCAAAACAGTCTTTGCTGTGACGGATGTTCTCAGCTGCTGTTTTGTTTCCTTAAAAATCTGAGCGTGGACAACGCTTTTCAGTCCATTTGAGAGCTGCCAAGGGTCAATTTGAGAAACGCCTGGAAGCTTAGGGTGGGGCGGTGGGGGGGATTGCTGCTGTTGTTTAAACATCTTTGGGCCAATATTTAGAAATCTAAGGGTTTAGAGCAGGTACATGCCTAGGGCATTTTCAAGACAACCTGCACTTCTTATCTGTAAATCGCATTTCTGGAAATCCATCCCTAAGTTGCGGTCTGAATGAAAACAGAGCTGTCATGACAGGCATTGGCAAAGCTCTCAGTGATGCCTGGGTGCAGCGCCATGAGGCACGCCAGCAAAATCATGTGGAGTGGCACAGCTGACTTTACTTTGGCTTGCTGGGGTGAAGGACCACACCAAGGCAGGCAGAGAGCAAGGAACTGTGAGGGGAAGGCTTTTATTGATAATCTGGAAGGCAAAAAGTATTTTGGGTCAGATCAGAGCTGTTGTGTTTCCTAACATAAGGCTGGACAGGAAGGGCAACTGCATATTTTTAAAGATAAACAACCAGTTCACCAATTAAGCTGGTGCCTTAGCAGAGCAAGCACAGCTGTGTGTAGGTGGTGGCTTGAGAACAGCACGGAGGGGGGAACCTTCCTCCCACTGCTGTTTTCCTGGTCTCACTGTGGAGGGAGGGCAGATCTCTCTGCCTGGCAGGCTCACTCCTCCCAAACCTGCAGCATGGTCACTGTATGCCACCCAAAAAAGAATGGGAGCCTCCCTGCCTGCTGGATCCATGGATTGCTACCAAAGCTGCTGTGCTTGGCAGTCTTTCTTCCCTCCTGCTAAGTACCTGTGCCCATGCTGCTATCTTCCCAAAACCGATCCTGCTTGCTATGTCTCACTGAGGTATAGCTCCTGGTGATGTCTTGCCTTCCTTTCTTTTATGGGAAGGGTCAGCAGCCCCTTATGCGCCTCAGCTTACTCTCTTTTTTAGAGCAAAAGCTCTCACGCCCCGACCCCCTGAGAATTGCAGACAAACTGTAGTTTCCAGTTCAGAGCACGCACAGACTCTTGAAAAGCCTCCCTGGCTGTTTGTCTGGGGTTTTGTTTGGAGGAGGCTCTTGGGATGTCAGGGAGCATGGGAGGAAATAATGGCCCCAGGTGTTACATGAGGAGCTCTGAGCTGGGCTCCATGCTCAGGATGCATTCAGCAAAAATGGAAAATAATTTGGAAATTATTAGCATTCCCAAAGGCCAAAGTCCTGGACTCGGCACTGGTGAACAGCTGCCAAGCTGTGCGCTAAGGGGAAGGAGTCTTGCTACCGAGTGGAAGAGAAATTGTTTCACCACCATTAGGTCAGCCTGGGGATGAGGGAGAAAAACAGGTGCCCTATTTAAGCACTGCCAGCAAGATTTTTACATCATGGAAGGGGAAGCACTGATTCAGATCACATCACTGCTGTCTGAGCCTGGGCCTCTGAGAGCACCTCCAGGCCAGCAGGTCTCCAGCTACTTTTTGCAGAGGGATGAATTGCCTCTGACGTCCCTCAGCCATGGACTTTTCCCTGGTCTGAATTGCAAAGATGCTGTGAGACACATCCTGCTCTTCTTGCTGTGGAAAGGCAAAATTTCCCTGTGAGCTAACTGAGAGCAGAGAGGCTTATCCCAAACACGCTGCCCTGTGCTGGGGGTGTGGGCAGGGGAAGACACAGCATTGCCTCCCTTAAACGCTTCAGTGCAAAGTGAACAGAGTGTGACATCCCACACTGCCGAAGCGAGCATCCCGGGGAGCATGTGTCAGAGGATGACTCTGCCACTCAGCATCTTTTTCAGCAAAGAAACTAAACCTTGTGCCACATGCAGCTCTCCCAGAAGAGCACTGGCCAGAGGCAGGATGGGGGAGCACTCGGCAGGAGCAGGCAGGAGGGCACCCTGCCTGGGGGGGAGAAGGGAAGCCTGAAGCCTGGGAAGAGAAACGGGCTTGTAGAAACACACTCACACATGTGGCGGGGAGACATGGCGGGGAAAAAGATTAGGTTGTTGAAAGAGACTGTAGTCAACTCAGCAAGCAGCAAGGAGCACAGAACAGAAAAATCCAAACCTCTCCTCAAGGTGCAAGCCAGCTGGAGAGGGGTTGCAAAGCACTTGTTGCCCTGGCTTGGATGTTTCTGCTATGAGTATTTTCCTGTTCTCAGTGTCCTGTTGGCTAACCGAGGGGAGGGAGGTGGGAATGCAGCCCCCGTGAAGAGCATGGGCCTTTTTGTGTACCTGGCTGCTGCGTGTGACAGCTGATTTTGTGCATGGAGGCAGACAGGCTGCAGGAAACTGGAAGAAACAATGAGGTTCTGCTTTGCTGGTGCAACAGCTTGATGAGTGATGGAGAGGAAATGTTTCAATGACAAGGGCAGGGTGAGCCACAGGCCAGAGGGCACGTTTTTCATGCTGTGTGGACTTTTCGGTGTCAGCACTGCACTTGCACAATAAAGCTCAGCACAGGGCAGTGCTTGGCTGGTGGGGTCAGCGCCTCTCGGCAGGGAGGCAGGAGGTTCCCAGTTTGAGAACCAGGGAAGACTACAGGATAAAAAAAAGCCTTAGGAGTTGTCCCTGAGAAGGGACCAGCAGCCCCTGTGAGAGGTGGCATTGCTGCATCCTTGTGCACAACTGAGCTGGAGATAGCATAGCCCCAGAAGTCATCTTCCAGCAGAAGGAAGGCAATGCTAAAGCCCCATTGTAGGTCTGGAAGTGGGTTCCGTGCCTGTCTGAAAATCTGACTCATCCTGAGGCACTTCAGGGGGAAATAAATGCTTTAGAAACTCTAGCCTGAATTACAAGTGCCCTTCCTCCTACCAAGCAGAGTTGAACTTCCCCAGTCAGCTCAGAGTGGTATTACGAGGGTGAAATCACTGACATTTATGAAGTGCTTCAAAGATAAAAAGAGATGTTAAGTTTTACTGGGCCAAAATCCGAGGCCCACACTGAGTTTTCCCTGAGCTGTCAGACACAAATCTCACACGGGGGGTATACCACATGCCACTTGTAAGCAGGGCAAGGAGCTGCTCCCCCCAGTTCCCATGCCCACCCCGCTATTGCAGCCCCGTGCCCTGCCAGCTCTCCCATCACAACTCTTTCCTGGGCTGGCTGTAAGCCAGAGCACCGAGATGATCCCAGTTACAACATCGCAGAACTGCAGCCTCGTTAAAAAAAAGAGGGAAAACAGGAGGCGAAAAGGAAGCTACATGAGAGAGAGGGAAGACTGGCACAAGGTTTGCATACGTGTTTATATTATCCCAGTCATTTAGGATACACATTGAAGTAGCCTCTGAAGCACCTTTTCTTGGCTGGGGCTCATGCTGTGCTCAGACCTTTGTCAACACAAGCCATACCCTGCTTAGTCCCTGGTCCAAAGTGGTAGAGGAGGCAAATGATGGATACGTGCATGGATACATACGTGGATACATGAAGGAGTGAAAGAAAAAAGCATCCATCAAAAAGGAAAGTCAGGGGCCTGGAGCACCTCAGCGTTGTCAAATTTCCTACAGGTATTGCAAGGAAGAGGAGTTTTAAATTGCTTTCACTCACCCCCGCCTGCTTGAGTGCACAGAAAAGACAGAAGTGGCTTCAGAAAAACTGGCTGGTATTATATTCCCTATGTGGCCTCCTGCCTTATTTGCAGTTTGCCGTGTAAGCACTGTTGCCAAGCAGGAGCTATTCATTTCCTCCAGGCTTTCTATGGGACTCATCACTATGACATGGGAGGACTTCAGACATCAATTAAATTCTTTCCAGAACAACTCTGTGAGGCTGAGGAAGGGGAAACAAAAGGAAAAGCATAGAAGCTCTGAGGCCTCATCTCTGCTGCAAACCAAGCCCAAGTTAGGTACACAGAAAACAAAGAACTGTGATGACCTTTGAGTTAAGTGACTCACCCAACTTTGCGAGCGAATCTTTTGGCAAAAGCTGGACTAAGATCTAGCGCTCCTTGGCAGTATTCAGATCAGTTAAAGTGCATGAAATTGCTCCTTCTCCTCCAGGAGTCCCTTCCCTCACTCTTTCACTACACAGCTTCTTCACCAAAAGACACTCCCTCTCTGCCCAACCATGACACATCCACAAGGTTTCCATAAACTTCGTGCTACAGA
Organism: Calidris pugnax; assembly: GCF_001431845.1. Taxonomy (NCBI): domain Eukaryota; kingdom Metazoa; phylum Chordata; class Aves; order Charadriiformes; family Scolopacidae; genus Calidris; species Calidris pugnax. The sequence continues at coordinate 26,183,236 of NW_015090922.1, forward strand.
GACTGAATAAATGTCTCTAAAGACTGTATGCAATTCATGAGCAAATAAAAAGGAAAAAAATCAATTCATATAGCCACCTTCTAGACTCTGAATACCTAGAATTTATGCTTCAAATTCCTTTATCTGTACTGAGAGATGTATGTGGGGAACATGTGCAGTAGACTGTACAGTCATTTTAGTTTTTCTGCCTTCCCTGCTCCTTCTCCCACACAACTCTTCTTGCCCATTTTGCTTGGAGCTGGGCAGCACCCTCCCAGCCTTGCATTGCCCACATCCAGAGGTGACACCAGTGAAGTTTTAGCTATGCAACTTGGGGACATCTCCCTGCTCCTAAGGTGAAGAGATACAGTACAGCTTGCATTGCTCACCAAAGCTTTTGCCTGCCCCTGGGCAGGCTTTTCCTGTGGGGAGCCATCTGTGGCATGCGCCACTGAATCATGCTCAGGTGCTGTTGGCCATGGACCAGCACCGTGCCAAGGAGCATGCAAATTTTTTTGTGTGTAGATGATTAAAGGCTGGTATTTGAGCCCACACCCTTGCCTTGTTTCATACACTAGCATAAAGGTAGCTGGAGAGGCCAGGAGAGTCAAGCTTCTCATTTCTAGTGACAATGACTCAAAGAAGGATGTTACGGGAGAGGTAAGCAGGAGGATAGGGCTTGTAGAGGGTGAGGGTCACCTGCCACAGCCCAGCCCCCTGTTGCCCCTTGCAGCACTGAGGACATGTGGTCTGTGAGGCACCACAGTGTCTTGCAAGGTCTACCAGAGCCTCAGAGGTGCAGCAGTTGCACACCAAGACCTACTGTGCAGGAGCTGTGCACCATCTGCCCCACTGGGGCCACATGGAGCAGGGCAGGGGTCTCAGCATGGGGCCTAAGGCTGGCATAAGGCAGCCAGATGTTGTAGGGGAGGACAGGGCTCGTTGCCACTTGCCAAAGCTGCTGTGAGCACAGACCTACCACCGCGGGGACATCATGCTCTCCCTGGGCTGGACTCTGCCCACAGCTAACTGTCTTTAATGAGCTTTGTCAAACTGACATTATGGTCAAATTGAGGCAGCTTTTTATGGGAATGATGAAATGAAAATTGTCCCTGACAAAAGACAACTCCTGCTGCAGGTTTCAGCCTTTGACTTTGAACTATGCTGATGTGGGTTCTTTAAACCAAACCAAAAATAGGTAATTTTTAAGCGGAACATTTTTGCTTGGCTATGTTCTTTTGGGTTTTGGGTTTCTTTTCCAAAAACAGATATGATTTTTTGACTGAAAATCTCTTTCACTGTGGAGAGGACATTGGGGCAAGGAAAATTTTAGGACCTAAAACCTCAAAGCATTTGTAGAAATTGGAATCGACAGACAAAAAGGGCTTATACCACGAAGCAGGAGGTGGTCTCAACAATAAATGACACCACCAGATCAAGTTAAATATGTGTAAAATATACTTTATAAAGCCTCATATAGACAGAGTTTCTAGACTACTAATGTACTTCACCCTTGAGAGAAGTGCGTGTGCTTCTGGCAGGAAAGGAAGCAAGAGCTAGGAGAAAAGGATGTGAAAGAAGAACTATATGCCTTCTTGCTTTTCAGTCAGCCAGCTCTCCCTGGTCCCTGCAGCTGCCAAGAACTTTTGTATGACAATAGCAGTAACAGAAAAACCTGTTAAATATAGATCCTACTGAATTTCAATTGAGGAGAAGCATCTACAGTAATCAAGGTTTGGTGGATGTGTCTTGAATATGGCATTGTTCTTAATTATTGAGCTCTGCACACCCGCAGCAAATACATTAAAAGAAAAAAAAAAATTTCCAGCTCACTGCTGCTTGCTAAGTGAAACAGCTCTGTGTGGTTTTGCCTTTACAGACTCAAGACAGTGAAACTTCACCAGTTCTGTCTCCACTTCCCAAGATGCCAGTTATGACATAGGTCTTCAGGGCATTCCAGACTCTTTAGTACCCGTTTTTTAAGTAAACTTCACAAGAAGGGGCACTTATCAAGATGCTTGTGAGCTGTGACCATACAGGCAGAAAACTAGAGCTGAATAGATCCGAGAAGAGTCAGACTCTGTGTGATCTGGCAAGCAGCAGCTACAGACAATACTCAAGGCAGAGCTGTATGCATACCTGAAAATCTTTCTGGGGCTTTGCAAAGACCAGCATGATGTGCTGAGGAGCTGCAGCAGCACTGTGCTGTCTCCACACCAGGGGCAGCTCATGGATGTGCTGAAGGACAGAGGGATGGAAATCCTCTGCCAGATGGCTCTACTCTGCTCAAAGTCGAAGCACAACCTCTTTGCTCCCCCCAGGAAGGAGGGGAGGGTGACTGTGCTTTTCCCCTGCTGCCATGGCCACATCTCCTGGAGATAACCCTGCTCTCACCTTTGATCTCAGGAGTCCAAATACCTGGTGTGGGGTTGTTCCCCATGCAACCAAGCTGTGCACTCCTGCAATATCTGGCTGGGACAGACAGCATCTTTGTCTGTATCTACACAGACATGACCACAGTTTAGTGTGCAAATTCCTGACCCAGGACTAATTTGACTGGCTTCAGCAGTGGTAATTGTGTAGCTGCAGTGGCAGAGAGCTTGGTGCTGGCCAAATCAGCCCATAGGGGAGTCTGTTGCGTGACAGCAATGCAGATACACTCTTACGTTAGGAGTATAATACATTTCAGGGAAAACCCCCAGAAGTACAATATGATAAAAAGCAAAGGCTTACAGTGAGGCATTCTCTCTATAAAGCTCCTGAAACAGCTCAAGACAACATGACAGGCACGTGAACTCCTCATTTCTTCCATTGACAGGGTGATTGTACAGAAAATACATGGAGTAAAAATGGGGAAGAAATGCTCTCAGTAAAAAAAACTGATCTGAGAATAACCAGGCCTGAAGCCAGATTTAAATTCATGGCTCACTTCACTGGATGGTGCTGGGCACAGAAAGGCTTGGATTTGTTTCCTCCCTTTTTTTCCAGTCTTTGTTGCTGACAGTAACAGCATTGCCTGAGTATTCATAGAAGCATGCACATACCTCGGTATATGGACTCTTACCTTAGAAAAGAGTTCCCTCACCTTAATCTGTGACGGGCTGGATCTGATTTCGGCCACTCTGCAAACCACCAGGCACCACAGTTACTTCCGCAGCTCTCTCCTGTGACGGCATGGGAGGAGAAAGTGAGACCTGGACGGTGGCTTTGCTGGACATGTCTGCCTTTCTGATTCCTGGCTCCTGAGCCTGCCACGCAGGTGGGTCAGGGAGAGCAGTGGGGAGAGGGTGGGGATGCTTTGACTGATGAGTTGATGGCCTACAGCTGTTAGCAATGCCGAACCTGACAGCTGGGCTTGGTGGCAGGGCTGAGCAGAGGGGAAAGCTGTCACTGCCTGGCCAAGGACAGCTGCAGAGTGGGTCTTTAGAGGCAACTAGGGAGCAGACTGTGCCCTGGGGCACTTTCTCATGCTGAATAGCACTTTATTTGCCCCACAGCCAGGGGCAATTGGGAACATCGCTCATGCCTTAAGGCAGGAAGCAAGAATGAGCAGAGAATGATGCCTTCAGTACCTGCTTTCAGCCCAGCATCCTATTTCTACAATATCCATACAGCAGACTTTTCACCTGTGATTGCCTCTTTTACTTCCATCTGTATGCCAGATCATCTTTTATGTTGTATCCATATGGTGCTAACAATGTGGGATTCATGAGAAGAGCTGACGGGCAATGCAGAGATACAATAACTGCATACAAGCATATCATAGTGGCAGTGTGAGGAACTGTGAAACTTCCTGCTCTGCCAAATGGGGAACCAGTGCAACAGTACAATTTGGTATTTCCAGGTTATTTACAGGGGTTGCTGAAAAGCTTGTGCTGGGCTGTGTTATTAACCTGTTCGGATGTACTTATTGAGGAGAAATACGAAGTCAAAGACTGGCACAGCTGTCATTTGTCTGATTTCTGTTTCTGGTTCCTGAAAACAGGGAAACTGAAATTAGTGTTCACAAGTATCCAGTTTATGGTACCTGTCCACCTCCAGTGCTGCAAAGCTTCATATATCTACTTCCATCATGGGCACCGAAGGGCAATGAAGTGTGCAATGTACAGACTTTTCCACCAGTTTTTTATGATGATCGTGTTCCCTGAGTCCCTTAGGAAAAAACTAGATGGAAGAAGTTGTTTGCAGTTGCCATCACTGAACACAAAGAGAAGCTGTGGCAGAGAGTGGGCCAAACAAAAGTCACCCAAGACAAAATGCCATTGCAGCCATCAGTGGTGGAGATGAACACTCGGCTTTTATTTCTTGTCCTGAAGTCAGGAATAAAACCATCTGAAGGAAGCTCCCAGGGTGGCTCTCAGCAGAAATTTCCTCTGAAGAGCAAAGCGATGCATGACACTATCAAACACGCCCATGGTCTATTTCAGAGCTGGCTAAATGCTGAAAAACATGTGGCAGGTTCAGATCCTTTCCTAATTGTGACCCCTTGATGCCTTCCTTCTCCTCCCTTTTGTTCTCTCCTCTGTCCACCCACATTTCCTTCTGGGCAACACGAGGGCCACAGAATGGTGTCACTCCTCTTGAAACCTGGCTGCCAAAAGCCGTCATTAACCGACAGCCCCATCCTAGTGGAACATTTGACCTTGTTGACTATTAACAGTGTGTTATGCAAGGGATAAAATCCTGCCTCCTGGGACCAAGATCCTGTGCCTATAAAAGAGCGCAGCCAGTGAGGGTGTCTCCCGCCATACGAGTGCTACTCGGCTGACCTATGGATATTTCTGAGGTGCAGCTGGATGTTGAGCGAGCCAAACAGCCAGAGTCACCTTCCTTTTATTTTGCTTCATTTCAGAAAAGAAAGAATTGCAAAGACATACAAAGAGCTTGGAGCTGTCGTTGCACTGACATTTTATTTCGCGAAGCGACATAAAATGAAGGGCTCCTCCCTAGTGCCAGGCCTTTAAAAGCCATGGGACTGGAAATTTATGTGACTCTTAACCCCTCATGTTATTACAGACTGTGACCCCGGATAGTTTAATAAGGCTTTTAAATAGCGGCTCCCCTCTCAGCTCCATCAGAAGGCTGCTCTGGGGAGATAAGGAGGCAGGATTCAGTCCCAAGCCTCACACGTGCTGTCAACAGCAGTGGCAGGCAGCTGGGGCCACGGCCCTCGGGGCTGCCTGGCTGCTGGGAGGTAGAGCTTGGCTCTCTCCCAGCTCAGCTCCAGTCGGCACAATCACCGGTGCTCTCCAAACTAGGTGAGCTGTCAGCCCAGGACAAACCCAGCTCTTACGTAGGTTACATAGGGTGGGCATCCTCTGGCAGATCTTGCTTTACAGGACAATCTTGGCCAAGTCTAGTTTAGCACCCTTTTTGCAGTGTTAATTACTGGTTTGAATCTATCAAGCTTTCCAAAGTTATCTTTGCAAAGAAGAGGACTGGAATTGTACTGCTATTTGTCTCGTGTATGTTTTTCAGTGGAAGTCAGATGCTTTTTTTCTGGCATTTGATATTAAACACATTTAACAAGGTGTTCCCTTTCTCCGTCCCACATGGTTCTCTTTGCAGCACAGTCCCTTCACCTTCCTGCCAGCTCACAGGCTGACAACATCACCCAAATGGCACAGGAGGAGGAACTGGGCTGCTATTAACCATGCTTGTGTTTCTCACTGCAAAGCCTGGGGCTTTGGGATTACTGTTCCTTTCCTCCGCTCCCGGTTTGAACATTTTCCTCCCTCCCCAGCTTCAGTAGAAACCAGCACTGCTTCCCATGGCACAAACAAGCCTCACTTAAATCACAGTCACAAAGAGCCTCTCGCACAACAGTCCCACGGCACAATGTGGAGCTGTGGGGAGGCAGGGCTGAGCTTTGCAAGAAGTAAAGGTCTGAGTGGATTGCTGTGGCAGAAGAATACCAAATGCAATGATTTAAGGAGAAAAGATGAGTTCTGACAGGTGATCTGAGCTCAGGCAGTGAGTCAGACTCCCCTGTCACTGGGGAGACTGAGCACCATATGACCAAAATCGATGTTCTAGACTCTGTGATGCAGTTATTGAGATTATTAAGATGACTGGATTTGCCCATTGGAGTGTACAGGACGAAACATATGGTACTAAACAAGCCAGCAAAGCAGTCAAGGGGCTGCTACATGAAGGGATTTGTATGTAAACATAGTGGGGCAAGGCAAAAGCCATGCTCTTGTAAGTTAATTTAGCTGCATTTGCTGTAATGACAATGTAATTATAGGAGTGCAATTCAGGAGATTTATCTTTTTAATTAGTAAACTCCCATGTCCTTCAAAAATCTCCTTTCGCAGCTACGGAGCCACCTGCGTCAAAGTGCAGCGGGGAGCCCTCGCTTACTCACGGCTCCTGCGCTCCGACTCGCCCCACGCTGCAGAACTGCCACAGCTCCGAGCAGATGGTCCCACATCAAACGCTTCCTTCCCGTGTCACTTACTATTAATTAATTGGAACATTGTTAGTGCGCACCATAATTTCCTTGGACATTTTCCTCATGTCAGTATATTTCCTTTCAGTGGTACCTTAAATACGTATACGTGTAAACCTACATCACCTGACAGCGGAAGTTTCCTAATGGTTATTTCAGCTGAAAAGATATTTTTTTTCCCTGAGAAAACTCAGGGCATTAGCAGTGCTCTATGAGCTTGCTATGCAGGAGCAAGCCAAACTCTAGGAGCTCTGCCAAGAGCCAGAGCCCACCCCTATAAAAGAGTTGTGCCCAAGCAATACATCCCTCCTTTCACAGAGAAGCAGACACTGTCAGAGGGACACCATCACTCACACGCATGGGAAGCCAAGAGACATAGTCTATCTGAGACCTGTCCTGGCCATTTTTTGTGACCCTGTACGTGCTTTCCTCCCCTCGCTGCAGTCAGTTAAACTGCATTGTGTGGGAACTGCTGGAAGAAAAGCCTAACAAAACCCTCACAAGTAGCATAATGTTATCATTGCATTTTTAAATAGTGGCTATAAACTTTTCTTATGCTGGAGTTACAAAAGAGTAAAGGTTTGTGACCCCATTTTTGCTGTGTTGCTGGTAGCACTCACGCCCAGGGCACTGGCCAGGGCACTGGTAAAGCCAGCGGGGGACTCTGCGTGCAGGTGGTGAAGGATCCAACTTGGTGCCTCTATCACAAGGAGCTAACAACAGGGATAACATAAAACTTGGCACTGATGCAGAATAGCCTTGGTTAAAATCATGATGCTGTTGTTATCCTTCTTTTTAAGTGCCAGGAGAGGAAAAAGGAGCTCCACTGTGCACAAAGGTCTAAAGACACCCTGTGAAGGGTCTGTTCCAGGACAAAGCAGCACTTGCTTGCCCTCGGGTTGTAGAGGCCCTGACACCTCACATAAGGCACACTTTGTCTCCATGCCTTGTCTCCCTCGGGAGACCTCGGGGCTGAGCAGATGTGTGGGTTCAGGTTCAGCTCTTCCCTACTGGCAGCTGCAGGGTGGCAGGGAAGGTGGGCAGGCACTGGCACCCCGCAGCTCCCTATGAGTCAGCTAAAGCCCCTTTTCCCTCATTGCCAGGAAAAACACCCAGAATGGAAGATGGAGAAAAATATATGAGCTGGAGTGACTGAAGCGGGTGCTTCCCCCAGCTTCACCAGTTGCCAGTGTGTCTGTGCCCTTACCACCAGCTGCAGCCAAAAAAGAAACATTTGCAAATGCTTCCTGACATTAAAACTTCCACCAGGGCATTGCTGGAGGTGTCCTGCAGGTGCCAACCTGCTGACAGCACCTGGCCCTTGGGAGCCTCTTGGAGCAAAAACACCACTTAGGTGTTGCTGGCACTCAGGCAGTCCCTGGACTGGCAGTAGGAGAGCACACAAAGCTGCAAAGATGAAGACATTGCAGGAGAAAATACGCTCCCCAGAGCAAATCGACTTTCAAGAAAAACCTCTAAGCCTCAACACACAGAAAATGCGAATGACAGATCAGACCAGAAAGGTCTTTTGTTTTTCTTCTTGCAATGTTTTTACTTATGGCTGAGATCTCAAGGCAAGCAGAACTAACACAAACGATTATGAGGAATGAGAATATTAGAGTATGCCAAAAGAGAAATATTATTTTTTAGGCTATGTAAGATTTTTCACTCCTGCTGAGTTCAGCACTGGTTTCAGCACAAGATTTCTTCTAAAAATGCTCACACAGAGCTGCATCATAACAAAAGGTGGGTGAGCTAACCCACTAATTTCCTCCCCTTCAGAAATCTCAAAGCCATTTACAAAAGGAGTGAGCAGATGAATGGACGAATTAAATCTTGCATAACCTTTGGGAGGTGGAGACAGGCAACACTATTTTCCCATTTTGAAGGTGGCAATTAAAGCAGTAGCCTGTCAGCAACGGTTTGTTTCAAAGGTGTCAACAAGCAGGAGCAGAGGAAACCTAGCTAACCTAACATGGCTCTTTCTCTCCACGGGGCATAAAGCAAGCTGAGGGCAACTAACTCAGACGAATCCAACTCCAGCAATTTTTTGGCTGATTTTGGATCATGCCCCAAACCAGCAGCAAGACAAGAAAAAGCTGAGCTCATAAATGCCTCTTTCAGTTTTGATTAGAAAAGATGCTCTTCCAGGCCTGGCTGGGTAATGACAGCTACATATGAAGTGTCCAAGGGCAACTGCTGTCTGTAATTCAATAGATCTGCTCCTTGGGGCAAACCAACTTACCAGCCAGGCGGGACCTTCTGGCCCAGATGCATCTGTGGTCCACCTCCCCTGTCACTTGTAGCTCTTCCAGCGGTGTGTTGTACCGCTTGCTCATGTATCATCAGCACCAGCACAAAGTCACTCTCCAAATCATGTGGGAGCATAAGCTGGAGGAAGGCATGTAAGAGACACCCAGTACTTTCATCAGCTTCTGTGTCATATCAAAGGGGCTGGTATCACAAGTTTATTTTTGGACTGAAGTCCACAGATCAATGATGGAGGAGGTAAACAGGAAGGCAAAGAAAAGACAGAGCCCAGGGCCACACTTCTTGACAAACGTTCTGGTTTTCTTGTGCTATAAGAGTTGTTGTTTTGTTCCCTCCCTGCCATCCTCAATTCTTACTAGGACATGGATATACCTTTCATCAGAAACATGGCCAGACTCAATGCTATGGCTGAGTTAGACATAAACATTTCCTGTCTGGCCATCAGTTATTTAAAACTATATTTGAGCTATAGCCTATGACTACTGTGTGTTTTAAAAAAGGCCTTCAAGCCAAATCCTGCTTAAATTTGTTGTGCTTTTGATCCAGATGGGAATCCAAACTTTTTCTCCTATTTTTAAGTTTATTTAAATGGGACTTGAATTAACAAAGTGCTATTTTGGGGCAGTACCATGCCTTATGGTTAACTCTAAGAAAGTCTCAGTGAGCAAATATTTGTTTAAAATGTCAAATTCCTGAGTTTTGTGTACCTCTAGTAGCTAGAAGGATTTGCAGTATACTGGATCACTGCATGACACTGAGAAAGGCATTATTCATTGCTTCCAAAAAGGCTATTAAAAATATCCCGTAAGAAGATAAGTTGCTTAGAAGGTGTCTGTGTAGCAGACGATTAAACATACCTGAGCCAGACAATGTTTCATGGTTAGACCAACTAGGCACTGCCTCTTCTCTTCATAAACCTCAATCCACTATATCATTTCTTCTTTAATGTGCCCTACCTGGCTTCCTGCTGAGGATGATCTATGTGCTTTGTGGAAGCAGAAGCTAATGTTATTCTGGGGAAGGGAAGAGGAAGCAGAACTTAAGCTGATTGTTTAATTTTCATCCAAAAAATTTTGAAGACTGAGCAGCTTTTTTTTTTTTTTTCAGAAGAAATTGTGGGTTTTTCTCTTTATTTTTACTGAGAATGTGATAAATATAACTCTTCTAAGCTATATTTTGCATAAGGGGATGTATCGAAGGATAAAACCCAATGAACCAAATTTGCTTCTGGGAAGGTCATGTGTAACTCCAGGAAAGTATGTGGAGATAAAATACACCTGTGGTTAAATTATCTGGGGAGAGGATTGATGTGCTTACTGAAATCAATGAAGCAGCCTTTTACAGCAGGAGAGGCTGTGGTCTGCAGGCTGCTAAGTGAATCATACAGCTATTTGCAAGTGTTGAAGCAGAGGAGCTCCATTGCCAAGGTATTGCGGTTGCTTTTACCTTGACACTGTACTCAATGGGAACCAGAGACACGTGGTGGTCAGTCTGTCCTCTGTGGCTTGCACCATCCTCCTGTCAACTGGGAGCAGACCAGGTTCAATAAAACAGCAGTAAGAAGAGGTGCCGGGGGACTTTTAGTGACTTGGCCAAGGTGACACAGGGGAGAAATGGCAGAGCTCAGGATGTCCAACCCTAATGTCTGCCCCTTAGCTGCAAACCCTGCCGACATCACCAGTGTGCTGCAGCTCAAGGAAGGCAGATTATAGGACTGAGGTTCAAGCTTGCAGGCCTCCAGCAGTTAAAGTTCTGAATGGCTTTAATGGTATGAGGTCAATAGTGCCAAACTCTTCCCTCAGTCTTTTTTATCCACGTTATTTAAAATGACCAGATTATTAAAACAAACCCATTTGTCTAAAACAGAAATTCAGGCCTGTGGAAGAGAAGGAAGAGGAAGGAACAGTAAATACCCACAGTGCTTTAATTTCTGAGGCAAGGCTAGAGACTTGTTCCTAGACTCTGGTTATGGTCAATGGCAAGAGGACTGAGGTTCGGAGCACTCCCACTAGCTGCCTGCAGCTAGAGGGTGAGATCATTCTGCAGCAGGTCAGTTCTCAGCACCGTGCCTTGTCCATGGGCCACCTTCACGGTACACACTGCATCTTCCTGAAAAGGTTCCCCCTTCCCTTCCCTTCCCTTCCCTTCCCTTCCCTTCCCTTCCTGCAGAGCAGTCTTTCAGAGTTTAGGTACGACACATCAGAGCTCTCAGATCTATTAATCATTGTTACTCCTGTGTATCTTATCACCAAAGTAATAGTCTTTCCAGGCCACCTGCATCCTCATCAGGCTGGCTGTAAAGAAAACCACTGTTGTTTTGGCCACTGTGATCAAAGCGCCTACATGAGCAAAGGCACACACTTCTGCCAGCCTTGCCAGTCCTGCAAGGGGCAGTCCTGGTGCACATCTGTTGGACTTCTATACACCCTCCATTTTAGGTGCTGTCTTTAACTTACCTTCCCCTTCAATGACATGGGGCAAAGAGGTCCCATTTGTAACAAGTATTTCTACCCAGGGTCAGAAAGTTATCATACTGAGGTTATTTTTCAAATGAAAGTTGATTTCTTCTTTCTGGGGGGAAGGGGGGTGAGGAGTGAGGAAAAAGAGAAGACGCCAAAGAGACAGAGAATGATGGGCAGCTGGTAGATAAGGGAAGCAGTGAAGTGGAAATGAAAGCTTCCATATCATTGCAACCAGATAAATTCATGCACTGCACTAGGATGTCACAGGCTGTAATCATAAAAAGAATCAAAGATACATAATAGCACCATTACTGGAAAATATGAGAAAGACTTGAAAGATAAGGTATCATCAAAACTCTCTTACACTGAATATTTTGCCTCTGTTTTGTGCAAAAATAGGCAAGGAAATTGTTCTTTCTGCCCCCTATTATAGGCAAGTTATTGCCCTTTCTCCACATATCCTCTGGTTTAAAGCACAAATAAAGGCAGTACCTAAGATAAAACTATATGACAAATGAAGTCATAAAGCACCATACCAAAAGTCCAATATTAGAAGAACATTTAGGTTTTCAGGGCTGCGAAGCCAGCTGCTGCAGGGAAATGACGGTGATAAAGTTGCCCTTGGAGTTTTCACACCAGTAACCCTGTGTGTGTGTGTGTGTGTGTGTGCACGTGCGCATGTGTGTACCCCCCATTACAACACAGACTTCTTTCACAGCACCCTCACATAATTGTTTTGCCAGGACCTTTACCTCTTCCTTTGGAAGGATGGATGCTGTGCAGCTGTGCAGCGAGCAGTGTACCTGCTCTGGTTTTCTTTCTAGCCTTATCACAGAATGCATAGTCCGGTGTTTCACGAAATGCCCATATCAGCCATCAGGAACTTCCTATTCAACCTTGAACATGCTTCAAGTCATGTCCTCTATTTTTATTTTGAGGGTTTCCGTCCTTATCCTTCTAGAACCTGAGAAACTTTAAAGAGCTGCGTATGTGAGTCTGTTTTCTGCATTTTCCAGCCACAGAGCTGATGCAGAGAGAGGAAGTAACTTGCTCAGGTCTGCCACAATTCAGCCAGAAAGTTTAATGACTAAGAAATTTTTCAGCAATTAATATGATTTTTTTTCTAAATGGAAATGCCTGGTTAGCATTTTCTGCAATGTAGACAATGTATGTCTAGGTAGGTACACATAAATGTGCAGGTCTGTGTATATAGGTGTCTCTGTAATTACACATATGCAACAAATTCTACCTAAAAGCTGGTAAGTGGCAAGAGCTGAGCTTTTAGAATAGAGGATAATTAATAAACAATATAAACCAGCAGCAAAAGTAGGAGATTATCTGTGTCTATAATCCTCCCACATTTAGAGAAATACGTGCTTGCACTGAGTGGATCTACTTTTCCACAGCAATAAAACCTCTACGTATTGACAGATTAGTGAATTAGGCTTTAGCTGAGAGTTATTAAAACATCTCTGACAGATTTACTAACTCCCAAGCTTCTTGTGGACAGACATAAATGCTGAACAGAAATCTGCAGTATGAATCTTTCACTTTTGCTTCATGCCTTTCCAAAATGCAGATCTTTAAAGTAACCTAGGTCTTTGGATAAAAGTCATCTTTCCGATGGGCTGATTTTTAACCCTCAGCAAAGATTTGCTATATTCTTGGGGTCACAAGAAGCTGAAATCAGACATGCTTGGCCAGTAGCTCCTTCCTTTCCACACCAGTGATCCAGGGTGGCTTCCTGACTCCTCTGTGAACCGGCACTAGCAACCTGATGGAGAAGCCAGATGGCTGAATGGGTCTTTCCAGCATTTCCCAGTTAAGATAAGGACAAACCACGTCCTTGAGTGTTCTTGCAGCTCGAGGTCTGCGATTCTTCCCTGAAGGGATGGAGCCAAGATGGGAAAGAGGCAGGATGGCTCCCACAGACCATTTGCAGTCAAGTCCTTGGGGCAGCAGCTCCATCAGACTTGCCTTGCCCCTCCTCCCCCAGCACTGGCAATGCCTGGCGTGGAGTTGGAGGTCAGCAACTTACCCAGCAGACGGGGTTATAACCCCTAGGCAAAGGGAAAGGCACTTCCATGCGGGCTTTCACCGCTTCATAGCTTTCCAGAGATATGAAGCCAGCTGACACTGCAGACGTTGCCTGTGTCTCAGACATACCCCCAAGGCTCCACTTTGGTTTCTGTGAAATGCTAGCGCAAAAGATGAACGCTTCCCCAAAGCAAAAATGCTGTAATGGATAAATAGTGAGGAAACAGTTAACAATGAAGGAAACAAAAGCTAGTGGTTTTGAAACCAGAGGCTAAATGGCAGGTAAGGAGGATGCTGAATTTCTACTTTCTAGATTACAAACAGCAGAATAAGAGGCCCACAGCCCACATCATGGAAAATAGTGTGGGTTTGGCAGTACATAGTTATAATTTAAGAAAGCTCAGCTCTCTACTTAGACCAAAAGATTTCCTACAAGCATAAGGCCTGGACTGATCCCCCTGACTGATGTATGGCAAGTCATTCAGATGAAAGTCCCTTGTGTGGCATTAAAGAGAACACATTTAATACCACGTGCCACGCACTGCTGTGGGTTGGGTACATTTTCTTCATTATGCATTTCAAGAGGGCACTTCACAAACAAGCAGATACTGGTGGAAAATGATCATGGTGATTCATGCTGAAGCGAAAAACCAATAAGCCCAGTGGGCAATAGGGATCCCCAAGTGGCTGGTGTTGCTGTTTGTGAGCCAGGCTGCAGAACAGTGGTGCAGGAACGGTCATCAGTGATACCCTGGCACCCATTAAAGCAGTGTAATCCTTTGTCATGGAGACCCAATTGGACTCTCCAAAGATCTCACTATAAAATCATGTAAGGTTGCTTCTGGGCCCTTGTCACCCATCTCACTCCTGCTTTTCTTCCTGACTCAAGAGCTGTAGAAAGGAGCTTAACCAAATCCCTCTTGGAGGTCTGCTGCAGATTGTCACTGAGGTGACATTAAACCACTTAGAGGTATTGCCAAGAAAAAAGCATGAGAAGTGCCCACTGCTGCTATTTTGGTATCTTTGAAGGCACCAAAATGTGCCTTATTTGTGCTAACATGAACCATCTTGCCCTAGTACGGAGTATGAAACTCTGTAATCCATGTTCACTCCTCTGTTTCTCCCTGGGTTTGGCCTTTGGGATGAAATCCTTAGTTGAAATTTTTCCAGTGATCAAAGCCAGGACTTTCTCCATTGTCTGCTATAATAACCTGTCAGACAACACGATGCATAGGGACCTTACAGTCCAAACGAACAAGAGAGCAGCTGGCTGCATTGCTGTAGTGCACTGAGTACGGATATAGCATATAGGAAAATCTGTACCATGCTGGAAACAGAGGAGCTGCTTTATTTGTGCCTCTTGTCTCTTCCTCGATGCAGGAATCTGAAGCTTCTATGGTCCTCCCCCTTACATTCAATAATTTTGGCTTTGTTGTATAACTATACATAACTATACCCTGATCAGAGCTTCTCACTCACTTCAAAAGAAATTTTGTCTGGAAAAAGAAGAGCTAAAGAGGGCTTGGTCAGAGAGCCCATGGATTGCAAATATACATCCCCCTAACCGCAAGCTGCCCATGATAAGATGGGAAATGATGCCTTTGAAAACAAACTACCTTCAATTATTTTTTTAACACATATCAGACTAAAAGACCTTGCACACATTGTAAGAACTGCCAGCATCACTGCACTGAAAGTTGTGTCAGCAGTACTTCTGTTATAAAGCCTCCTTTTCCCCAGGAGCCTACAGTTCAGCTGTGAAATTTCCTCCAGGCTCAAGCTTCCTTTCAAAATGCTAGCTAGGAAGTGATTTTATTTTCATTAGTTTTGACTATTTTTACAATATAAACAGGAAGGTGAGTATATATAAATTATACCGGAAAGCAAAAAAAGAAAGGCACATGTTTTTATTTAATCCACCTTGTTTTTCTCACTTTCTCACACCTTGAAAGATTTACATTTAAAAGAGTATGCCACAGCAGTTGATCACATGTATTGAGGTCTTGTCTTTAATCACTGGCTGAAGAAAAGATAAAAATCTGAAAGTCTAGGCCAAATTCTGATCTCATAGATCTGCCTTCAAGTATTTGACTGAGTAGGGACTCTTTTGGTAAATGAAATCAGAACCAGACTAATTGCCTTTCAGAAAACAGTGTCTCTCCTTTACGTGGCATATTTAACCTGCAGCCCCTAATTGGTCAAATGATTAAGTAGCACATTATTTTTCAGACACCCAAGCTCTTACATGTAAATCTCAAAGAGACATTATTTGATTTAAAATCAGTATTAGCGATTTGATGCCTAATGACTTGCTATTAACTTCCACTGGCATGGAGACAATACAACCTACCCCGGTAACAAAGCCTCGTAGATGAGTGTCTCATAGACTTTTAATTATGATTATCAATCTTCTTTTCTGTCTCATTCTCTCTCTCTTGAGTCCATGTGTTAATCTGTATGTTACTGTCTATAGATAATTGGGCTAAGTCAGAGCCTGTCCTAAGGAAGCTGCTGTGATTTTCCATGAGGCTAAAGATCCATAGGGCACAACTCCCTTTTGAACAGGAGATGGATGGGTGCTCCTTTGAATATTTTCCCCAGGCTGTGGGTCATCTTATCCATGCTGTAGGAAGCAGGGCATAAAGATGGAAGTAAAGGCAGGCCCCATTCACCTCTAACCTTTTATTTCTGTGCTCTGGCTCCAAGTCCCTGCAGCTGATGTCCATCTCTGAGAGTGGGCAGTCCTGTGGCCCTGCACCGTGTCCTGTGGGATGTGTGACAATGTCAAGCCTCCAGCTGATGAACAAGCCATGCAAACACACCCATCCTTTGCATATGTTGCTCTACACCACCCCCCTGAACCTTGTGTGGGGTCCCCACTTAATGAGACTTGGGTTTACTAGTACAGCGTGGATGAAGCTTAGTCAGGAGCTACTTACCTCCTGAAGTATTTCAGCAATTTCCCAAAGTAAAGTATCTTCTGGTGAATCCTGGTGGTTAAAAGACAAAACAGATGAAGCAGGACTTGTCCTATGTGTTTTGTGGGATTCTTGGGTGTCTCTTTCTCTGTCATTCTTTTCTGCTGGCCAATTGTTTTCTCTCCCACTTGCACTCACAGGTACCTTTCGCAAAGAGAGAGGAACAGATGTTTAAAGATTCATTCGTAAAACATATGTGCATTAGAATAGCATTAATTTGCAGTGAATCACTAGATGTTGCAAATTAGGAAGTGACTAAATGCAATATAAGAGAAAAAATCATGCATTATAAAACATACTCTTTTCATTTATTTGGACAGTTGTAGTTCAGTTTTTAATTATTGATGGTAATACTCCTTAATGTGCTAGCAAATGTGCTGTTTTATATTTAGTAAAAAATGAAGTCTTAGTAAAACATGAAGTCATTACAGCACTCAGCTGTTAATTATTGCTTAGGGATAGAGGGAAGACTACAAATTTTGTGCAGGTTAATGAAGCATGAATCAGCTGGCTCCTACTGCAAGGAATAGCTGAATATCTTATGTGCTAATGTAGATCCACGGATTCCACTGTCTTTGTTTTTGCACTGGCTTAGATGTCAGCACCTGAAAACAGGCCTTAAGAGATGCATTACAGAACTACAAAAGGCTGCTGTTAACAGGGAAAAATCTGATTTGGTCCAGCCCCCACTGAATTCAACGGGACTTTGATGAAGAGTTTGTGATGTGCATATCAGGCCACTAAAAGAGTCAGTGGTATTTCCCTGGTGCTGTTTGGAGAATTAAGAAGTGTGGATCACCCATGTTGCACTCCATTTTACTAGTTGGACTGATGAAGTGTGCAACTGTTTCCTCCACGTTTGTGTGCATGCATGGGGGGTGTATGCGCCCAATTATCAAGAGCACTAGCGAAGTTTGGATCCCCTCTGCTGACCCATTCATTCCTCAGGAAGTGGACAGAAAGCCAGGGGGACACTCGCTTGGCAATTGTATCTGAAGCTACCACATAAGATTTTGAGTATGCTGCTAACTTAGCCATCTGCTTGGACAAGATTTTTACAGCTTCTGTGACAGCATTTCCTCTACTTTACAACTTGCTACCTTTCGTTTAGTGGGGAGGACAGACCCTTTGGTTAAAACAACAAATGAATATTCACGACTGCCTGTGAAAATGAAAGCTGCTGACTCACATTGCTGGTGCCTCTAGTGCCTTTTATTGCCATTTAAAGGAACAAATGGGTTCTGACTTGCAGAATTACCCGTAGAAACAAAAACATCATAGATACCAGCAGACAAAAAAAGCTGTGCCCACATAGCACTCCTTGATCTATTTTTAAAAAACTCCAAAAAACCATGTTAAATTTACTCTGCAATTGCAATTTTTTTGTCAATAACTAACACATGGGAGACAATGCTAGTGCTCATTGTAATTCGTTGGTTGTCCCGACCAAAGAAGAAGTTGGATGGCAGCTTTGGTCACAGGTTGTACAGCAAATGACTGCTGATGCTCAGAGCTATTAGCTCTAAAACAAGCCATGAACTCATGCAAACTCTTGTAAAGAAAGAACATGCTTGTAAAAGGCATTTCCTCTTTGAGGAGGCTTCATGAATGGGAACAAAAAGTTGCATTCATTATATAAATTAGTAACAGTAAATAATTCAAGGCGCTCTAGTCCTGAGTACTCATGTTAGAAGGAATGAATTCTGATCCTGCAGGAAACTGCTGAGGGACCTTAACCCACAGCCCGGGACTGGAGGCAAAAAGGGGGTGCACTCTCTTTCTTCCCTCTGGCACAAAAAGACAGGCACGGGCTGGGGTGCATAGAAGGACGACCCCTCTGAAAGGTTTTGTGGGAACAGCTGTCTGCTTACATACAATAGGACTCTCTGCTATTAACAGGCACCTTACTGCTTTTTGTTACCAAGACCATTCATTGAAGGTAAAAGGTTTCTTTGTGTACTTACCTAGCAGGCACAGAAGTTACCTGCCACAGGAAAGTTCTGCCACAGGAAGGTCGGTCCCTTATTATTTCATGGTGCATGTAATGAAAGGAGTTGGTCTCTTCACCCAAGCTGCTGGTAGTGAGGTTTATGCAGAAAGATAAACTGCTTTTCAGTATTGGCGATGATAGCTGGCAATATCACCACCTAGACTTGGTTTGAACAGAAATAAAATTTTTTTTTTGGCAAATTTTCTGCATTTTTTTTCTATGTAGATTTTAAACAATTTGAGAGTGGTAGTACCTCAGAAGAGAGCATGTTATGCGTGAAACCAAGCAGCAACTGTTAAATATGTTAATTCATATCAGCTGGTGTTTTCCTAATATTTTGCTGCTCTGTGAATGTGCTGTGAATGACATTTCCTATACACAGAGGGATGCTATGAAGAAACCCGAACTGCGAAGGCTGAAGCCCCTCAGGCCAGCCTGAACACGTAGCTGGGTCATGCCCCCTTTGCATGGTGGCACCCCCACGAGCTGGCTATGACCTTGCCATACCACCTGAACATCCCTTGGCTGCTGAGGAGCGATTCAGCCCTGGGGCTGCATCTGGCCCAGCAGCAGTTCTCACTGTGATTCCTGTAAAGGGTTTTGTCAGGGTTCGTGTGCTGCAAAGGCTCAGCTCCAGTCAGAATGGGAAAAGCCTGGTTTCCCTCTTCTGCCTGCTTTTCTGCTTTTGCGTATGCAGACGACTAGTCCTCATGATCCTGGGACAGAGTGTAGAAAGTTCTGATGGTGGAAGTCAAAATGAGATGTTGCTGAGGTTCTGTATTTAATCTGGCATCTCCAGGGACATCTCTTCTTGCATACTATGTGTCTGCCTTCTCCTAAGGATTAAGAGCTCATACCAGACAAAACCACGTTGAAATGGTACCTGTTCCTGCCCTCTCCAGAGCCACCACCTGGCAGACATCAGTCATGGAGATATGACACATCTGGGACACGCTCCTGAGTTAATCATCTGGGGTCACATTGCAAAGCTTTCCTCAGGTTTGACAAAATCCATCATCAGATAAAAGTCTGGCATTGATTTCTGAGTGAAAGACAAAGTAAAACCTGAGTAAAAGCAACTGCATTGGACATGACCATGACTATTAACCAAACTAAACCTGTTTGAATTGCTTGTGCCACACTAAAGACGTGCTTAACTCATAAGCAAGACAGACCTAGGGACAAAAAGACATGACTCTCACCTTATGTTATTTAGGTATCCTAATTAAGTCACTTTAACAGAGCCCAATTGGGCATTGTAGGATCCTAAAGACAAGATTCATAGAAGAACCACTGCATGGGAGCTGGCATTGCTAGCAGTGAATTTGCTCCGGGAGTTGTCGCGGGGGCTGCCTTCACAAATGAGAAGGGGTAGGGAAACATTTGGCTGGAATGTGTTCAGGGAGAGACACAATGACAAAACAAGGTTTCTTCCCCCATCATTACCTCTGCATCAGCCGAGCAGGCAGGGTGTTGTCTGTGCTGCCTGCCGTTGGCGTGCAGTATCTAATTCATCAGCCTCGCTGCAGATGGTGTCATCCCCTGGGACCGCAGCGGGCTCGTGATCGGTGCCAGCATCCTCACGGGGAGAGGGGAGGGGAGCGGGGAGGCTGGGAGAAAGCGTGCAAATGCTCCTAACATGGGATGCCACATCCTGCCGCCGTTCCTCTTTGCCTTTCTTCCACACAGCTGAAAAGGGCAAAGCCACCGCTGCCATTCCAAAAGACTGCGGAGGCAGCTGGACTTTAAAATTACAGTGAACTTTTAGACAGCTGCTGCTGTGCCTTCCGCAGAGCAGGAAGATGCTCCAGGGACCGAGCATCCAGCCTGGGTGTTGCAGCCGCTTCTCTTTTGCTAAAGCCTTTGTCCTCTCTGGCAGCTGCTGTAGTGGTACTTGGCTACAGAGGAGCAAAGAGCCCTGCACCAGTGAGCACTGGGCTGTAGGAGCTGGGACAGGGGTGGCAGAGCTGCCTGCTGGTGGGCTGGTCACTGCTTAGCGAGGCAGGTGTTTCCCCTTCACCTTCACTTTATACGGGGGAAAGCCTTATATTTTATACCCCCTTACAAGCAGGACTAGGAGTCAACGCAGGTATTAAACAGAAATAGAGAAATAAACTGCAAAATGGACAGTGAACACTGTCAGGCAGATTTCTGTGAGGCTAATGAAACCAGCAGATTTCTGGGTGCTGCAGAGGGCTGGGGCACTGCGAGGAATCAGCTCCCACCCACGCTATGCTGGCAGATCAGGGCACTGCTATCCCTCAGATACACACTGTTCATACAGTATGTAAAATTGATATATGCACAGGCAAAGAAGTAGCCCCAAGATTGCTTTCCTTACAAGCTCCTGTGGGGAAAAAGCACTGTGAAAAGAAAAGGAAGAAAGTTTCAACTAAGTTGTTATATTTGTGGTGAAAAAAAAAAAAGTCTCATCATTTTAAAGAAATATTTCCTCCGCCTCTTCATCGCCTTCAAAAGGAATTAAATAGCTATTAAAAAGTACCTTGCTTTTAAAAAGGACATTGAGCATTTTGATTAAAAGGAGCTTTCATATGATTACCGCTTTTGTCCCCCTGACAGCATCTGTCTTGTTGACTGCTCAGCATCTGGCGTGTGCTGCCTCGTGTCAAGAAGGCCCTGATTTCTCATTCAGAGAGGGGGTGGGTGAGGGAACAGACGTGTGTATACATGGAGAGGCTTTTGCCAAAAGAATAAGGCCACTTTCCTGGCTGCCACTGCTGCTGGTTGTTTGGCCACAGTACTGCTGGAAAACAACACCCCTTTCTTCCCAGTGCAGCACGCTGTGTGGACCAGATGGCCGGCTCGTCGGGGTCAGCTCTCCATCAGCGCGCTTCTGCGTGCAGAGTGGCCAGGCGGGGCATCTTGGGTCGGCATTCCCAAAATTTCCTCTGCTTTTGGATGAGATGCCTTTTTCCTCTTACTTCCAGGCTGTATTGTGTTTCCACGGATCATGAGGAGGTATGGTGGGATATCCAAAGCGCTCAGCCTTGGCCCAGCAGTTGGCGTTTTCCCTCCCGGGGCAGCCGAAGCAAGCTGAAGCAGGCTGTCATGGAGCACTTGGGAAAATCCCAGCACACCATTTGGTGTGCTCACATCCACCGCACACATAGCAGGAGATCTTTGGGTTTTGCAGGATCAGCCTTATTTTGTGCATATTCGTTCCTCTAAAACTATCTTTGGTAACACGGTTGATGACTCACACAAACATTAGTCATACTTTGCGCTGCATATAATTCCTTGCCTTGCAGAATTTCAGAGTGTTTCAAAAATGATTTAAAATATGCAGTATCTGTGAAAGACTGAGTGGAATAGGTCCGTTTCAAGAGTAGCTACTTAATGAAGGCTGAGAGAGCAGTGCCTTGCCTAAGTAAGACAGAAGTCAACTGTCAAGACATGAGTCCTGAATCTCCAACTGCTGGATGATATGCACACTCCTTCTGCATTGAGTCTCTTCCTAATTTCATTTTAAGAGATGACATGTGCCAGCCAACCTACTTAGAAGTCAGCAAAATAGTAAGAGAAACCTTTTTGACTCCTACTCCATCATCGCTATGCTTATGAAGTTTTGCTTTGAAACTGAGAATTGCACTTCTACATGCTTTCCCTCTGCCAAGCCTCAGAGTGAAGAAAGCTGCTTGTTGTGGGGATGGTTGTGCCTTCTTGAATCATCCTTCAATATTTAAGGTACACAGTTTCATTAGCTCTCATCATTAAAGCCTTACTTCTGCTGTCTCCCTCAAGATTTGAGCAGAATGCTAAGTCACATGCTGAAATACAACAGAAGCTTTTCTTGGTTTGGGGGTGAAAAAGGCTTTGACCTGCAGTTGATTATAAGACCCTTGTGGCCTGAAGGAATGGATAGCTAATGAAGCAACAAGTCAAAGTAGGACTATTTTGTCCAGCCAGCCCGTTGCTGTGTGACTCCTCCATGTGACCGGGGACCTATGTAACCTTGGTTGCATCTGTTGCAGCGCAGGGAAACAAAACAGGCTAAGGAATCTTCTTGAACTCTCTTCTATTTTCACACAACAGCCCAATTAACAAGCAACAGCCAGAGACAATCTCTGAGCTTTGCATGCAGCCTCTGTGTCTGAAAGAACATAGAAAAAAAAAATCCTGGAGGGTCCGGCTCATGAAGGAACAGGTGACAAAGCTAATGTTTCTGATGCCATTCATTGACCATGCCATAATGGATACTACAGCTCGAGACTGTTTTTTTTTTTTAACTATCAGTTTGAAAGATATCTTAGGGTTAATTCTGCAAAGCAACTGAAAGTAAAAGGAAGAAAATCTTGGATCAGTCTTGAAAATCGGGTGAAAATGAAGGAGAGCTGTTCTTTTTCAGTATGTCCTGAGTACTTTTCATTTGCGTTTGATTTCTTTTTCTTGTATAGCACACTCAGATCATGCTTTTTCACGCTTGTTTTCCAGATGACTAGAAGCATAAACTTCTGGTTTATATTAAAAAAGGAAGGTGGTATTCTCATTTGTTTTCAATGCCCAAGGCTTCAAGAAACAGAGCATATTGTGAGAGACCAGCAATAAGATACAAACAATTGGCAATATTGCAACAGTGATTTAGATGTCTCCTCTCATTTTATCTGCTGTATTAGAGAGCAGCAATCCACCCATCAGAACAAATAGCACAGCTGGAAAACAAGTAATAAAGTGATTTTATTTTACTGAGGTGAGGAACAGTCTCTCTCTTCAAATCATGTGCAGTCATTAGCCTTGCCCATTACAGTGCAACACAGGGAGGGATTAATTTACCCTAATTTTACTCACTTAGAAATGAAGCATCTGACCTAAGTTAGATGTCTAATTCCTTCTGCAGTCAATGGAGGCAGACAGTGACTCATCCCACATACTGTATACCTGGCTTAAAGGGGGATGAGTCAGCCAGAGCTGCCTCCCTCCATTGCTGCTGGCTACAGAGGCAGTGCAGACACTAGCTTGGATGAGAGACCTCGCTTCTGGCCAGGGTCAGGTGAAGCCCTTTGTGTGCTGGCTGAGGGGCCAGACTCCCCTCCAGCTCACAGGAACCTCCCTGGTGTCATTGACCCTGGGTGTCTCCTCTGACTAAAGAAGTAGAGGGAGCTGAGCCAGCCCATTTGGCCACCTAATGTGTAGGCTGATGTGTACCCCTATGACACACTGGGCCAATTCCCTACATGTCTGGGAAACAGAGCTGGATCCCGAAATTAAAAGCAAAGTAGGCTTAAGAGCGTTTCCCAGAGGAAGCTCCATGGAAGCAGAAGCCACATCAGGCTGCAGGCAGAGAAGTACAGCATTGATGGTTAATACAGGCAAAGAGTCCCCAAACCGTCAAAGCCTGGAGGTCCTCAGTGGTCAAGGATACCACCAAGTATGGTACGTATACCCTCTTGGTTTCAAGCACAACGGGGTCAGTACTTGTGCTCTGTGATTGAATGGTAGTTATTCAGAAGTATTTCAACGTAGCTGTGCTGATGATTGCCTTACACCCTTTTTTTTTTCCTTCTTTTTTTTTTCTTTTTTGCTTTTAGAGGACTCAGTGTGACTATATCTCTATCAGCTTATTATGCATACTGCAAAACTAATGCTTTGTTCAGCAGCTTCAGATGCCCTATTCATCCCAGATGCTGGAAAGCTAAAGAGAAACACCAAGTTTGCCTTCTGGTTATCCTTGATTACTACCTAGATTGTATTTCTACCAAATCTGTACCCTGAGGATGAGATTTATCACAGTTCACCCACATTTTACCACTCACTGAGAAACTGCAATGGGATATTTATCAAAACAGGTACCCTTCTGGAGCAAGGACACATAACACAATCGCTACCAAACTCTGTGCTCCTCTGTGTAGGAATCTGTGCCTCAATTGTACATTCTGGCTGTCAATGAACGTCATTGTCTTCTCCCTTCCTGTTAAAGTGGTGTAACATGGGATTACAGAGTGGCTCGAGTTAGCAGTAGTTTGCTCCATTTTACTAATGCAGCTGCTAACTGCGCCTCTGGAGACTGCCTGGATAAATACAATGTAGACTTTTTTTCCATTTCCATCACTCTGGATTGGAAGCAAGTGTTTGAATGAAGAGAAGGGCAGCAGGTAGGAAACAAAAAATAAAACAGATCAAAAGATGTAGAGGAAATAATGGAGAAGTCAAACAAAGTTGCAGAGGTCAAGAAATGTAAAACTGAGGACTGGGATTAGATCACTGGAAGGGAGATACTGCAGAAGACACCTAGATGAGTGGATGCATGAAAACCCTGCAAACTAAGGAACATCCTTAAAAAACATCCTTAAAAGCTAAATTGGCATATGGACTTTATATGCAGACAGATAAGAAGCTCAGCTTATGAAGAAAAAAGGTATAAACAGAAATGAAGGCTAATACCACCATATTCCCTGGTCTGTGAGAACGCTCTAGGACAAAGAAAACAGAAGGAATCTTTTCTGTTGGTGTCAAACCTCACTCTAGGTAGTGCCTAAATTTGTAATTAGATCTCAGAAGGAAATTTATTACCAGCAATTAATAGGAAACTATAAAGACAGCCAGAACAGGCCAAAGTGAAGCCTGTTTTGGAAAGGGTTTATTAGTTCACAAAGAAACAGTTATGGTGTCTACCCAGTTTGACCCTTACGGATTGGAACACAAATAAGTAACTGACTTGCCTTTGGGACAGCATCTCCTCCAGAAAGGCATTAGCTATCCGACTTGGATCCTTTGGGGTGTAGCATCAGATTCCCTTTGGTGACCATTACCCTGTTGCTGACATTCAGCTAATGAAGAAGAGCTTTTTAATATGTTTTCATGGGCTATTTTAATTCACATTCATAATAATTTCCAGTGTGATTCATGTGCTGGCGCAGGAAGCTGGAATCCCAGGACAGAAAGTTTTGCCTCTCTTGAGTCGGGTGTGAAGAGACTGGAGCCAGGACAGCAGGGAACAGGCGGCCTTTCACTCGTGTAATGCCAGCCTGGGGATGGGCTGGAGGAGTGGGTGACACTACTGAGAATGAATTTCTATTTAAAAGGATAAATTGGTGTAATGGAACATGACTTTTTGAAGGATAAGAGACATAGAGCACACTTGCAGCTCAGAAGCTCTCCATGGGCTGAAGGGAAAGACCAGCAGAGGGAAGAGAAAGGTCCCCTCCCAGGCAGCCACCCACAGCTGCTGGCTGCAGCCCTGGCGTAGTGACCGCATCCTTGGAGCCAGCACGGGGCGGCTTAACTGGAAATAACGGGAAACGCAGGCAGTGGGCCCTAACAAGCTAATGCATGTTGTGGCTTAATTATCTGCAAATACATGTGCAACTTAGAAATTGTGAATGTAATACAGTCCCGTTTCAAGACGATCTGACCAGTAGGAGTAGTGTATGTTTCCTTTAGGAATTTGCCAAAATTTTAACTTAACCTGCATTAATTTCAGGCTTTCTAAAAAGAGGGTTTTTCCCCCTTTTTTTTTTTTTAATTTTGTTTTGCTGTAATCTTCTGGATTCTAATCCTTTGATAATTGAAATGTAAATACTCGCAAAGGCTACAAGTTTCAAAGCTCCTAGTTCTGCTCTCACTAGAGGCTGGTACAAACAACAACAGTTTTGCCAACTTATTAGCTCCATCAGCCGGGGGTGTTACTCTCCCATCTCTCCTCACCATCCTGCCAAAAGCTACTGCAGACACAACTCCTCCAGCAAAAACACTTTTGACAACATGTTAAGACTAAGTTCTGGTAACTGATTTAACTCTACCTGAAAAGGACTGTTTGTACGTGTGTATGTCTGTGTGTGTGGGTACATGCAGGAGCAGGGCTTGAATTAGGTTTTCTGCTGACTTTGTCAGTTCATCAAGATGAACATAATCAAGATATTCCATAACAGAGAGCTGGTCCAGGCCTGCATCCAGATGCTCTTCATCTTCATGGATTTTAGAGACTAAATACAGACCTATCTTTTGGGACTGTCTGTAATCTGTATTCACACCTGTTATTGCTAAAACAGAACCCAAGTCTGCAGTCCCTCCACGGGAAGTAGGACTGTGTCCAAGGAGGCAAGCAGAGCTAGCATGGGAATTTCATGGCAGCATGAGTAAAGGAGGCAGAAACATCTTGTAGTGACAGCTCAGGCACCTGCCTTCTTCACTCATCAACATACTACATTAAATGCTGAGGTTCTAATGTTGAGTCTGGATTGAAAATGGGGAATGCACAGGCACATAGCTCTGAGCTACAGCTTTATACTGTGAAAAATGTCTTCCACACTTTTTAAGTCTTGGGTTATCTCTTCAGGAAACACTGAATACGGCAGTGGGAAAGTGGTATTATAAAAGTAAAATGGGAAACATGCTGTATTGCCCTGGTATCCATGCAAACTTTGAAAAAAGCATCATCAGAATAGGTGACCTTCTGTCACTCCTTAGCCAGAAGTTAAATTTGGAAAATAACCGGGCATCCTGCAAAGATGGGGTAGGAGGCAGAGAGGCATTCTAAATTCTAGCCGGGTTTTGTCCTTTCTTCACCCTTTCTCCTTTATGTTTACGTGAAAAGGATATTGATTCCAGAAGTGACAAAGACAAGAGGAGTCAAAGCTTCATTTTGTTTTTCTGTAGGGAGTAGGTTACCCTTGTTCCAAATCCAATGCTCTTGGTGCACTCTCCGCCTCTTCCTGCTGCCTGGGAAGTCAGAGAGTTAGCTGTGGGTTGCATTTACACTAATGACTGCTTTTCTTCCCTGCCCCCCCCTCCAAGCTTACTAAGCTTTTTCTTTCAGCATGACCAATAAAGCATGAATGCAAATAGACCTGAAGTTTTTTTCCCCTTTCATTTTTATTTTGCTACTTTTAGAAGTCACTGAAGAAAATAGTGTCATTCTGTTCCAGAAGAGCTTTTATACCAAGCTGACACTGTACATTTAAATATGTATTACTTCCTCTATCATTTGCATTTTAATGTTCCAAACCAATAATCATGAAGCCTTGTGTGAAAATGTAAAATAATGATGGGGAGAAACTTGCATCTGATTCTAAACCTTGCTGAATTACACCTAGAGGTGGCAGCTCAGTGACAGAGCCCTCTAAGAAATTTATTTAGATAAATGTAGATCTTCTGAGAAAGGCTGTGCTGAATTGCCCTGGGTGTTTGTTCTCTTCCCATTAGATACTGAGTCGGCACATCCTACAAGGCTTTTTCCTATGCAGCTGGTGCCCCGGCAATGTGTCTTAACTCTGCTTTGGAAGAGTTGCCCTCCAGGCATGCTGAGAGTACAGACTCCGCAATCGTTCATTATTTGGCCAATTAGTACCAATAGCATTAGTCCAGTGACATTTCATATGCATGTAACCATCTACTCGAAGTTGGTCTGAAAACAGCTCATGTGGTTAGCGTTTCAAAAACAAGTGCCATCCAAAGTTATAGTCATAATATTTTCGTGTTCTGCTTCATTATTGCCATCATTTGGCTCTGAAGCACAGAAAAGGAGAGCAGAATATCCAAATCAGAATTTACCTTGTGGAGTTAAGAATTTTGTCTTATGTGCAAAATTACCCACTTGCAAGCAATTGGTCTATTGGAGGTATTATGCAACGTAAGAAAAGGTTTTTTCCGTGTGTCTGTTGAATAGTATCTGCAGGTGAAGGCTTAGCTTGGAAGAAATGACTACCAATGGCCCAGTTCTAGCAAAACATTTTTGTCTGCATTTTATTCTGCTTTTCTTTTTTTTTTTTTTTTTTTTTTCAGGAGAAAAAGGAATCCAGCTATGAAAGCAAAATTCATTTCTTGTATCACAGCTGTCATGATTTTAAATTCCCTATTGGATCCTTACCACACAGTGTATCTTCACTGCAACAATTTGCTCCTTTTATAAGTATCAAGCACTGAAGAACAAGATATTGAATATTTGAGGTGTAAATCTGACAGGGGAGCTTTCTTCTCAGTCTTAGGATGGAACCAGAAACAAATGCAGAATGGTGAACCCCTCAGAGAGCATAATAACTGGTATGGATGTTTACATAGAGATGAAATGAAGCTCAAGATACTTCTCAGCTTAGAAAATGGCCACATATGTACATGGGTCTTTACACATGATTCCTTGCTTGTGGCTCCTGCTATGAAAACGATCTGGAAACACTGTAAGAAGATTATTTTCCACAAATCTCCTATCTGATTGAAGCCAAGAAGCCTTGAGAAACACAGAAAAGCATCTGTTTACATCAGCTTTCCATCCGTAACCTGGCTAGATAAATCATTAGAAACTGAGATAAATGTCTGAGCACTCAGAGATCCATCCATTCCTCATACACTCTCAATCAAACTGTTTTACTGGTTCTTTGCTTGCTTTAGCCTGTTTTCCTTCTAGGTTTTCCTGTGGGTGACAGATCAACACTTTCGCCAAGACCAATCTTAGCATGAAGCTAAACAGACCTTGGCCCAGTAATACACAGTTATGAGTGATCTATCTGTTCTTCAACATTTTCCCTCTCTTCTCCCTTTCATCTCTGTAATGATGCTATCAGTTTCAGGAGAAGATGAAAGTAAGAAGAGAGCAAGTAAGGGGAAGCATGAACAGAATTAGAATAAGAATAAAACTGGATACCTAAAATTTCCCCTGCTTTATACCTACAAGTTTACTTTTCCTATCCTTTGCCTTGTATTTCATTTCCAGTAAGGTTTCTCAGACATTTTGAAAAGCTGCTTGTGTTATAATTAATTAAATTAAGTCTCTGTATTTGCTGCTAACAAGATGTTATCTTCATCATTCTTGGAAGCTTGTCTTTGGTTGTGGGTTGATGTGGCTTCGCCACCGGCACAGAAACATTTCCTGCATGAACACAAATTGCTAAAGCTCCCCGTTTCCTGGCTCGGTGTGGCAGACTGCTCAATTCCTTGTGTTTAGGTAATAGGATTAAATGCATGGATCCATCAGATGGGCTGAGGGTTGGCTGATAGCGATCTCAGCAGAAGGGAAGGTTTACTTCTGGCTGGCAGGCGGTTGGGCTGGGTGCTGTAACCTCAGGTGCCCTGCTGGAATTCACCCTTGGGATGCCCGGAGCTGACAAGGATGGGGGGCAGAGCAGGAGTCCCTCTCGGCAGCCTGCCACCTCACCCCCCCTCCCAGCCCTACCCAGGTTTATGTCTCACCCTGTCTGAGCACGGTGCTGGGGCCTGGCTCCTGCCTCTCGACCGGGAAAAGCGGCTCGGTGAGAGGCCTGAGCTCGCGGGGTGAGGCGGGCACCTGCCAATGGGCCTTGCGAAAGCCCACACACCGGTGAGGCATTGCCTAAAATAGATGGTAGGAAACAAAACACTAAGGAAAGGGGGTGGATCTGGTGTGAAACTTACTCATGAGCTCAGCTGATGAGCCAGATCAGCCCTTTCTTCCAGAAAGCAGTGGTGTTTGTCTTCCTGTGAAGCACTCTCTCCAGGAATAAATATCTTCTTCCAAACACCCCAGTGCCATGAGTCTCACTTTTCCCCAGTTAATCCTCGTCTGACCTCATTGCTCACAAGGGTGAGATGTTTTCAGGATCTCTCCTTGAAACTGTAGTAGTCTACACTGGGTTCCACACACCCACGGGACTAGGCGCTGACCCTCCAATGTTCCTGGTGGATCCCCTGGTGCGGTGCATGGGGAAAGTGGCAGTGCTACCATGGGGACTTCAGTGCCATGTAACCTGGGGAGCCGTGCAGAGCTGTCACCATGTGCTGCTTTGGGAGTGAGAATGCACTTGTCCAAAGGAAGTGGACAAAGTGTCCAAGCTCTCATGTGGCCAAAGAAGATGGACCATGTAATAGGAATTTCTTATCGCTCCATGAGGACTTGGCCTTCTGAGGGTGTGTTCACTAGCCTTGTCTGAGCCAAAACAATTGGGAGGGGATAGTAGTTTGCAAATCCAGCCAGGATTGAGACATCGGGCAGGTTTTGAGACTCAGGCTTTGGGATGCAGATGCTGGAAAGATCAGCGAGACACCTGAAACCTGCTTGGAGGCCTAGGCTCAAACACTGCTAGGGCACACCTTTTGTTGGAGATAGAAGCTGTGCCTTGCTTTCTGCCTCCTTTCAGGAACTGGAAGGACATTCCCTTGCTTTCCACAGTTTCCGTGAAATGCTTTGAGATGTTTAGTATTTGTGGAGTATTTCTATCCCTCATATTGATCTACACTGAACTTACACCTCTCTGCAGAAAATGGAGACTATGGCATATTCTTAAGGCAAAAAGTTAAG
The DNA here is from genome assembly GCF_001431845.1 of Calidris pugnax. Lineage (NCBI taxonomy): Eukaryota > Metazoa > Chordata > Aves > Charadriiformes > Scolopacidae > Calidris > Calidris pugnax. The sequence goes on from NW_015090922.1 coordinate 26,213,627, forward strand.
TGCTTCTGAAAAGGCTTATTAAAATAGGTATCTTTGTAAATACTGTACCTGACAAAGCTATTGAGAATCAGTGGAGAATTTGCTGCTGCGTTTCCTGAGTTTTTGATCTGGCCTTTCAAGAGAGCTAGTAGGAAGTTGGATACCTTAAGATGTGCCTGCAGGAGCAAACCCAGTGATTAGACACACACCTGCACACATCCTTATCTGTCACGAGCAGGCAGTTACTCTGCATACCCAGGAACATGAACTTCTTTATTCACATGCCTGTGACTGCGTCTGTCTGCATGGTGTTTGCTCATAGTCAGTGTAAGACTGAAATTATCCAATGTGTCTGGAGAACAAAAGGATCTGCTAAAAAGGTAGGGCTTAGGACAAGCAGTCAGTGTCTGGGGCTCAGTGTGAACCAAGAACAGTCTGAGCAGTCATACAGAAATAGGAAGTCTTGCCCCATTTGCAATATAGACAGGAGGAAAAGAGATGAACAGAAAGGGTAATGAATATGGGAAGTATTTCTAGGCTTTAAGGATGTCACCTTATTGCAGAGGGTCGAAGCACGTGAGCATCGACTCTGCACAGGGCGCAAGTCTTCTTTGTAGCTTCTAATTGCCTGTGCTGTTAGCTACTATAAGACAAATGACACTTGTGCAATACTATTCTGCATACTCCTTATGACAGTTGTGCTTGTTTCTGGTTTTCTTGTGTATGCAAGGGATAGGAAACCAAAAAACTTGGTGCTATTTATATGCTCCTCAGACTTCTGGGTACAAAGTAGCTTGCCTGTTTCCTTCCATGCCATTTCCACTGAATTTGAACATACTTCAAGCAGCATTACTCTGTTTTGCCACTGTGGCTACACCCGAGCAAGACCTCTGGGGTGGTTTCTGATCCTTCAGGTCACGATCATCACCCTGACTGTCTTGGAGAGGGAGAAAGTATATGAGCAAATGTATTATATGCTGTTGTTGTTTGATGGACAGAGTTTCAGGGATAAAATATGAGGGAATTATTGAGTAAGTTATAGATTTGATTCTGACACCCTTCCCTGCATAAAGCAGCACAAGAAATCTCAGGGAGAATTTCTGTGCAATAAAGTGCTTCTCAGTATGAGCCAAGACTGCAGATCTTCCTATGCAAATTACATTTATCTTCTCCGAGGGTGCACATACAGGATCAAAATCTGGTCCTCAGGGAAATCCATCTGGCAAAAGAACACGTTACCCTGTGGTAATGCAATTGTGAAGTTGTAATGGAGGCCTAAACAGACCCAAATAGAGTAATTTAGAAAACTTCTATTCCAATTTTAGCCATTTTATCTTCAGCTTTTCTTTAAATTCTGTTTACATTTTCCCAGGTAGGAGTCAGTTTGAATTTGAAAAAAGCAGAATCTTTTATTTAAAAATGAAACAGTGCCATATCTCACATTCTAGTATTTTGAAGTCTCCCCACCCTACAATTATTTTATCATGTGCTAGTAGATATAGCACAACAGACCCTCAGTAACCAGTCAGGGATTCAAGGAATCAGCCTTTTCAGGGACCAGTATTTCATTGTTAACTAAATTTATTTTAAACTGTTATTAAAAAATAGAGTGATTAATAAACCAGAATATTTTAAACAAGTACTTAAGCATGATGTTGAGTACACCGGTTCTTTTGTCTGTTGCCAATTCCTATGCAATGTGTCTAAACATTTATAGGACACAGAATTTGGGTAGTTGCTTTCTGTGGTTAATGCAGAAGTCTAGTTATTCTGTAATTATTGTAATATACAATAATGAAACAATAATTTCATTCCTGCTACATAATGCACTCTACCAGCTTTAATTAAACCTAACAACCTCATTAGTGAATATCATTATATTGGCTTTAGGGAGGCAATACTATCTAGTGGATAAAGGATTATTACATGAATTTGGAGATCTGGCATACCAGATGTGCCACTGGGCTGCTGTTTGACCTTGGGCAATTCGTTTAAATTCTCTGGGTCTCTTTTTGCCCACTGGCCAAGTAAGAACCACGGTATTTAGTGTCCTTTGTAAAACACTCTGCATTACATGGATTACAAATGTCCCCTTTGAACACTGTGCATTTGCAAATGAACTAATAGAGACACAGAGAAGTGCTGCCTGAAATCGCAAAATAAGACATTGTCAGTTCCTGCAACAGGGCTCCCCAGATGCTCAGTAACTTCAGTAAAAATTCATTTTCCATGAATTAAAAGAACGTTCATTCTGTACCATCTTTCTTGCTTTGTGCTGATTGGGAGCAGGCTGCACACCCTGCGCAGACACCTGGAGCCCTCCTGGTGCCCGGGTGCCCATGTGGAGGCACGGTCTGGGTTCACGTGCCCTCTCACCGGAGGAAGAGGGTGCCTCTGCCCCACTACTTCACATGTGTTTATAAAAGGGGTTAGGTTGAACTTTATCTCCTCTTGCAATTTAGTTGCCTTGCTCAGTCTGCAGCAGAGGGCTCTGCCTGGGTGGCTGTATGCTTGGGTCAGTCAACATGAGAGACCCTGAACACCAGAGTCGTTTGACCTGAAGATACCGATAGGAAGTCACAGCTGGAATTGGAGCTGCCTCCCTGACATGAGCAACTCCTAAGTGGTGGCTTCCCAACAGAAAAGGGGTCTGGTTTTTTAAAGGAAAGGCAAGCATGGCGGGAGAGGGTCTCATCAGGATGTTCACAGGTGCTGGGGACTGCAAGGGAAAGCATCAAAGCACCAGCAGGTGAAAAGGCCTGAAGGGGAGCAGCAGCAGGTGGATACAACAGCAGGGACTGATAATGCTTAAGCTACTGGAATTCACTTTTCCCCCAAATGTCACATATTTGGTACTGCTACCAACAGCAGAGTGCCTGCTTTAACAGAACTGATTTCTCTGGTTGCCTCTTTATTTCACCTCCCTCCCTGCAGACTGCAGAGGGTACAGCTGGAGAGCCCCAGTTTTGCTGTGGTCTTGCTGAGATGGAAGACACTTCAAATCCGTGTTTGTGGGACACAAAACATTTAGCTCTGCTGAGCACGATTGCTGGAGAAGCAGGCTACAGAGGCAAGAGGGGCAGGACTTCTGAAGTTCAAACTACTGTCTGGGGTGCAGTATGTACAAAGACACACTGCTGTTTCTGGCAATTTTAAAGTGAAAAGAAGAACCAGCTGCAGTACAAGCATCACTCATTGACATCCTTGGTGCTTGCAAGGAGGATGCTACATGGTTAGTGGTTGGAACAAACTGGTCATTCATTACTACTAGCTGATTTTAATGGCAGGAGAGCAGCACAAAAATGTAAAGTTGTCAGAAATGCAGTCATAATTTTTTCAGGTTACGAAAAAATGCCTGTACCATTTGAAGTGTTTAATAGAAAAATTAACATAAAATATTTGTGTATTAGTACGTTTAAGATGGCATGTGTCTGACTTTCTCCTCTTATTTACAGTAGCTAAAATCACAAATGCCCATTACAGTTAAACTCATACCACTGGAGTGAAACTGCAGTGAGTTTAAGGTTTATGCCTCCAGTCTCAGGGGGTATAGCAGTGGAAAAGTGTGGATAAACTGCAAGTTGCAACATGAAGTTGCAGTCTTTTCAGATCTACCCTCTAGTGATTTGAAGTGATTCATTTATCGTACTGGCTCAGTCCCTGGTTTCTTCTGAAGGAAGAACATGCCAAAATACAGGGTCATGTGAACGTCTGTCTACTTTCAAACACCGACTGTCACATTTTTCCAGTAAGTTGGAGCCCAAGCAAGCTTGATCTGACTCTGATACCCAAGCTGGCTATATGTACTCCCAACTGAACCTATGAAATGCGGCTAGTAACTTCATCATTATTATTATTGGATGTGATTAGTATTTGTATTTTCCATGAAGTAGCTGTGACCAGTCAGAGGTGACCAAAGATGCTGAACTGAGACAAATTTCAATGAGAGATGCAGTGCCCAATCCTCCATTTTTTTCCCCCTGGCTGGACTTCATATAAATAGGTTTGTATCACAAGATGTACAACCAGCAGACTAAATGGCAGGATACGCTTTCCATGGAGCAACATGCCTACACCTCAGCCACGATTTTGGGGATTGATTTCCGTGGTTGATGATGTACCCACCCTTGCCTTGGTGTCCATGTCAGTCTGTGCCCTCACATGGACACAGGACTTGCACCCTGGACATGTATCTTGTATGGCACAGGCTGCAGGTGCTCTGAGTTCAGGAAGCAGCATTTCCGCACTGCAGACCAATGAGACAATTATCTAAGTTTCCTTCTGTGCCCTCTGCATCCACAGGCTCAGCTGGTAACACAGGCATGTATCTGTGACAGTTATCTGTGGCGACTGCTGATACGCTAATGGGGAATTCGAAGGAGCTAACTCAGGGAAAACCACAAGAATTTGTGGCTCACCTAGTATCTCCCTGCATCTGCCATGCAGATACAGCAGCATATCTTGGTACAACACTGCCCTCCACCTCCTGTGACAAGCCACGAGTTCATAGTCACCATATCCATCGCAGGTCTATGCCAGCCTGCGCTGAGTTCACCTGGCCCATCAGCACATGTGTTGGCCCTGCAGTGACAGCATCAACACCATTGCCACCACCATGTGCTGGCCTTCACCCAGTCAAGAGCGCTAGCTGGGAGGAAGGAAACACTTGGAACAGTGGAGGAACTGGGGAATATAGGAAAGGCGTAGGATTTAAGGAAAAGTAGGACAAAAATCTCTAGGAACCAGGGAAAAAGCCTTCTCTTGTTCCTCTGTGCAGAAAGCGATCTGACAGTTGTTAATTTTATCACATATTTCACTTCAAAGTAATAGAATGAATAGAATTAGTCTGTTAGATAGCGAGCTGTATTTGTCCAATGGTTTCTATACAGTACTAAAATCCATATGGCTTTTCCTGGTAATGTTTTCATTGCCAGGACAAAGATTGCAGCTGCATGTGTGCACAGGTTACAAGATGCCCAGGTACATTATATATAATTAAATGTAAACTCAATTATTTATCTTCCTAAAATGTAAGCTTTGCTTGTCCCTGAGATATATGGTTGATCCACAGATGCCTCCTATATCCATTCAGTTCCAGAAAATGCAAATACATTCGCAGACGGTCCAGTTCAGGCAATGTCAGGAGCAGGTCATCAGCAAATTATACAACAGCCATTTTCATTTAATGGATCCTGGTTCTGGAGATAGTGTGTAGGTGTTGAGAGAGCCCTCCAGTCTGTAGTGTGTCCCAAAGCACTGGAAACATTAATGAAATCATGCTCACAGCACATCTGCATTATTATCTGGTTTGTTTTGTTTTTAGGAGAAAACTGAGGCACAAGAAAAAGGAGCCTTGAGACAATATTTAGCAAAATTTGGCATCAAAATTCACTTGTGAAGATCCTACTGTTTATCCTTAACTCTGAGATCATCTTTCCATGATTCAGGAATGGTTTCATCACAGAAATGCAGGGGGTAAGAGAGAAACAGTCCGATACTAAGATTTCAGCTGTGACTGCAGCCTGAATTGGCCACAGTTTCTCGTGCTAGAGGTCATGAGTTTGACAGGTTCCTGCTGTACAAATCCCACAGCAGTACAGAAGCAAAACCCAGATGATTTCCATCAACTTCTTATAATTGTAAACAAAAGACAATGAGAAACATCAGGGAGTCACATTTCACTGGAGCATAGAGACAGTGGGGGGCATAATTAGCATTGGAATCACATCTGCATCAAATTGAAAATTAGTAAAAATAAAGAAAACTCTTCACTTTTCCACTTCTCAGATGAAAAGCAGCAATTCTTCTATACACAGCATTTTTTATTAAAATTGCTTTATTACTACTTACAAGATTTAAATAAAAAAATTGGTAAAAATAGAAAAATCCATTTTCCAGTCATCTGAGGGTATGTTCCCCACATGTGCTATTCATGCTTTTAACAAAGAAGGGTAGATAGATACCTAATTGTTTCTGGATTATCATCTTTCAGCAGCAGTCACATCAGCTTTTTTGCTCCTTTCAATTCGATTATGACCCCTTTAAGAAAGCTGACGCAGGCACAAGTCACACCTCAGAGAGACATGACAGAAAGCAGGAATTTGCAGATCCCCTGTTTGTCTTCTGCCCTTTGTAACCCAAACAGATTTAGCAGGGCTTGGATGTTGCTAGGAATTGATTCTGGGGGGAGATGTGCTCTCCTGTCCCAAGCACTGCCCTGAGATTCAGGGGACTGGGACTTTTTCTGCCTTTACCACTGGCTCACGGGTGACCTTGGGGAAAAACTCACTTCAGTTCTCAAACCCTGTGTACCCTCAGTGTGAAATGAAGCCAATGATGCCAAATTCTCATACTAACATTACAGATGAAAAGGTGTCAAAAGAGCCACCTATGTATTACCACTCCCTGGGATGATGGGTGAGAGGAGGGAGTGAAGCCCATATAGATGCTCCATCTTCCTTTGTCAAAGGTGTCTTGAGACCTGGGTGAGGTGCAAAGTGCCGGCTTAGGAGCATCCATCTTAGACACAGGAATACCTAAACTGTAAGGCCCAGTCCCTGTCAGGTGTTCCCAGGGTAGCTGGCTGGGAGAATGAGATGTCCCAGCAGGACAATACAAAAGCTCTGCCTAGAGCCACACAGCAGGGCTCAGGGACATCCCTGGGTGCTTCTACCATGTCCACCCTGGACACATGACTCAGGGCAGCACATTTGTTTCCTCAATCCATGGATGATGGGGAGCAGAAAGCACTCCCTTAAGCTCAGGGACTGAGCTAAGTGGAGCTCAGATGTGAATTGTAATTTAAAGCTTTTACCTAAGCACCCTTTGCTAGCAGAGATGAAACGGTGGAAGCTGAGCTGACAGGTTAATCCCATTGTCAGGAGATTTCAGTATTTCCAAAGCAGGTTTTGTCTGGATTTGGAGTGGAACCCCCGAGGCTGCCATTCCTCCCAGGAGGGAGCAGTGCCCCGTGGGCAGAGGAGCTGGTGGAAAACAGGGCAGGGTTCAGCCAGGCCTGCGCTCTGCCAGAGCTGTTTCTAAAAGCAGCCATTTATGGAGCAGTTTGACCTTGTCATCCGGCATTTCCAGCAATAAAAACGCTTAGTCAATTTTTTTTTTTTCTCTTTCTTGAGCAGCTCTATTCTGACAATATGCAATATGCATTTGTCCAAAAAGATACCCACAAACCACTAAGCTCGCAAGTTTGCCTTTAAAGACTCAAAAGCTTCAAGACCTCTTTGAATATATAGGTCCTTTTATTCTGCTGCTCTTCTGACAGTGGGGAAAGAGGCCCAGATGAGAATAGCTGTCCTAAAAAAGTTCTCAACACAGCTGAGATGATCTTAACACTGAAGTGGAGCACCCTCTCTGATTCTAGGGCTGATCTGTATCCACATGAGCATGAGGCCAACCTCTGGCTAGGGTTTGAATGCCACTGAAAACCCACAAGAAATAATTGCTCTTCCTGAAAACAACTTGCCCCAACGAGTGGAAATCATTTCATAACAGCTTGTAAGATCATAATTCTTCACTATCCAAGCCCCAGTGATACAATAAGATAATAAGCCTCACTGTGTGCTGTAATTGATGGGAATATGTAGACAGAGAATGTAAATCTCAAAGTACATCTGGAGTCTCTGAATAGGTGCTCTGTGCACAGTGAAGATGACTGAACTGGGCATATTGCAATTGGCATCATTAAAATTTGTTTGTCAAACTTAATTATAAACATAAACTCTAATCTCAGTTTTCCATCCTTCATTTGAATGTAGTCTGATAATTTCAGCAGAGCTGATGAAGATTTATGTGGCTGAAAAGCAACATTAGGTCACAATCCTGCTTTCTTAATTTGGTGCAAACATGAAAAACATCTAGATCATTATGGTATCACTCCAGAAACCACTGTGTATGTGACACTGGAGAAAGTCTGTGCTGTCTCCCCGGAACACATAGAAACATGCCCTAACTTGAAGATCATTTCACCAATTTCCAAACAGTCAGCTGAAAAAAGATTGCCATGAGGTTTTTTTTGGAGAAGGTTTTAAATGAGTTGAACAAAGTAACAAAACTCTGCTTATAATCAGCAGTGAATAGATATTAACAAATGCAGGAGCATTTGAAGAGATGAGCACACAAATAAATCACTACAAAAAATAGTTAGGCTGTCCATTGCAAAAAATGTTCTAAATCTCCCGGGTATTGAAAAATAACATGCATTTTAACATATTTTCTTGTTTCAGAGCATATTATTAATTATTTCTTACCAAAATATTCGTAAAAAACCCATTATTTGTATCTGTAAATGAATGGCAAATCACAACTTAAATGAGATGGAAAAACAATCTGCTGTCTTTGTGAGTCTTTCTCTAAATATTACTTTTTAATTTTATAAAAGGAAATCTTTTCCATCCAATAGAAGCATGTTTTTCAGCAAGTTAGATTGATTTGCATATTGTAGCATGACAAAAAGAAAACAAGCTCATTTCCCTTGGTGGAAGGGACGACTGGAGTTTGAATTCCTTAGCGACGCCGATCCTTTCCTGCTTTTTCTTTCTGTCTTCAGGTCCTTTCTCTTTTTTTGATGTTTTCCACCCAGCCAGGGGAAAACTGTCTCTTGTGTTACTGAGAATCTTCTGCTTGTCCTTCAGTCTCATCCTCCCCTGAGCTGGAGGTTGAATTTAATACAGATGAAAAGAAGGACTGTGATTTGCAATAATGTCTGAGAGACTGAGGCACACAGGCCCATGGAAATGTCACTGATTTGTGCATTTTTTCCTTCCCTAGGCAATTCAGAAAACTCTTGTTCAGTCATGCATAGTGCTACCAGCACAGGACAACTCATGTGGTAGAGCTTTAAATCACTGTACTTCATCTCCCTGTCTTGTTAGCAGGAAGAGTTGAAAATGCACCCACAGAAGTCTCACGATTTGAAAAAGCAAGAATTAAGATCTTTAAGCCTTTGGTTTAACTATCTTTTGTGATGTCGCTTCTATGGCAGATTCTGGGGGGATTAATATTTTTTCTTACTGTAGTTGCAAGCTGCTTTTCCTTACTTGAAACTGTGTACTAGACAAACACATCATCAGCCACAACATTGGCAGTTCCACATTCAGCCTGCAGTTTAACAATAGATCACATTAAGATACAATAATTACCTAATTTCTTTAAAATTTAAAAAAAAGGCTTTACATTTACATGCTGTTTGCGAGAGGAAAAGCCTTATAATCAATCATGGCATATAAACTCTTTTAGATATGCTGTTTAGATGCTCTTTGAAGGTGAACATGTTACTATGCTTTTGAAACACTAAAACGGTTTATAGTCTATCACAAATGTGCAAATCACGTTTCTATACATGTATCCTTTGGCTTCACAGTTTACTTTTCTTCACTTCAAGCATATCCACATTCAGAGTCCATATTCCAACATCAAACTGTGGAAAATAAGTTTACAAATTGAGGTTGGTTTTCAAGGAGTGCTTGCATGCTTAATATTTGTGTTGATGTTTTCAACAATATTTTTTTAATGTATAAAGAAGCCATGCAATTGAGATAAAATAACACATAATCAGATATTCTGAGGGTGTTTTGGTTCCTGGAGAGGGAGAACCCTGGCAGTACACTCAATCTTGCTTTGAAAGCCACAGAGGACTTCATGCATGGGAGGAAGGGAAGGTACTGTATATAAACAAGCATGAGCACTCAGTTCCTGGGGTCCAACCAGACCATAATGCTCAGCCCCACTGCCTGTAGCACTGATGGCTGACTTCTGTGGGACACAGTGATTTACGGAGGGAAAGTTCCTATAAACAACCAAGCAGCCTTATTTACTGATTTATCACTTAACTTGAAAGAAAGAAAACTGGAAAGAACAAAAGTTAGGTCTCGATGAAAAAGCACAGCGCGTCTCCACTGTACAAAGACTTCACTAGCTCCAAGGACAAAAGGGGTGATCTGTGTGTGGCACGGTGGCAATCTTAGCAATATAGGGATGCAAGTGACACCGGAAACAAAAGGCGTCATGGTTTGAAGCTACAACTCGTCTCCGAACTACAGGAAAGGCTTCTCACCTGGTATATCTCTCATTGCGGGCATAGCACTGCATCTAATTAGATGTGTCAAAAAAATAAAGCTTGCAAAAAGCACTTCACAACTGTTTTGTTCTTTGAAATTCTTCCTTCAAATGAATTAGAGCCCTTCTAAGGATGCACATGCAAACACATACAAAATGCCCTGCCAGGGGATTTTGAAGCTTCAGTGTCGTGACTTCTCCTTTACTTTATTCTTCTGTGGACACAGCTGAATGGAGGGCAGTAAAGGAAAGCTCTAACACTGGAAAGTCAAGAAAAACGGAACTGTTGACCCTCTAGCCAGTTAGTAAATAGAAACCCCCCAGGCATAGCAGGGAAGTGCATTCTCCACCCAGACTTTGGTTCTTCAAGGACATTAATGTGGGCTGATTTACATGCAGTAACAGTTTCCTCTTGCCCATACATGTCTAACTGCTCGCCCTGTGGCTCTGCTCTATTAGCAGTGATGAATTCCAGACAAGGGAAGCAAGTTAAACTGCAGTATCTCTTGAACTTTAAAACAAGACAGAGAATTAATGAGCAACTTCACTGGCTTATCTCCATAGAGTGGTGCCTGATACTTCCTTTGTTTTCTTGCCTCCTGCCAGCAGTGAGTTGCAAGAGTTTCTCTAGAAATCAAACCTTCCTTTTCCCAGTGTTGCCCACTGGTCACAACAGACCCTGCATATTTCTGGCACTTTTTGTTGGCTGCACCTGTACTAGTAGCCACCAAGAGAAGGAGAGTGTAGAGCACGGAGGGGGAAGTCTAATAGGACCGGCCATTTATTCAATAACACATCCTGGTTTAACTGCTCAAGGCTGCACTCTCCACGTGTCCACGTGTCCACAGTAGTGGGCTGCAGTGAACCACGTGCTTTCTGCTTTGGGTGCTTTATCTCCTGTTTGTATTCCCAGTCCTTCCAAGAAATATTTGAACAGGTTTTCTGGTTGGAGGATGAGCTGCAGTATACCTGTGTGTGCGTGGAGCTGGCAAGGAACAAAGGCACGCTGAAAACTCATTAGATTGAAAAACCCCTAACATACTCAACATAAAAGCTAACAGCAAAGGTTTGAACCCACCACAAAGGCTGAGAAACTGCATGTTGAGGCATAGCACCCTACGCTTAACCCACATCACCCTGCCTTGGGGCTGTGCTGCGCAGTGCACCGGAGAGCCGCAGCGTGCCTGTGGGAGTGAGCCAGTCCTGGTAAGGTGATCTTCAGGTCCCATTTGGTGAGCGGCTGGAGGGTTCAGGTTTTCTCCCATGCTTCCCCTCCCGCTGGAGAAGCTCCCTGTACAGACCTGAAAGGTTACCTCATTTCTCCTCTTTCCAATCTGCCCTCACGCCCCTCCTCGGGCACAAGAGCAGTGGGGCTGGAGGGGAGCCTGGCAGCCCACCCGGCAGGCTGATGTGCAGCGATGCAGCCATTCCTTGAGGGATGGGCATAGCTGTTGCTTCTTGCCTGGAAGTTAGCTTGCCTGTTGGGGCTGTCTTTTGTTTTGTTTTGCACAACGGGGTCCAGGTGCAGCATTTTTAAATACTGTCATCATGCAAATGGGAAGGCTCATCCCCGTTTCCCTTCCAACAGAGCAGCTGGTTTGGAGCCACCTCCGCAGTAAAATGGAATGAAACTTCACAGTTTTCATACTGAGGCATGTGCTATTTGCAAAGCAACTGGGCACTCCTGTGCAACTGTCAGATATTCAGGAAGGTTGCACCACCTCTGCCTAGGGCAGAAAAGCTCACACCAAGTTGGTGGGTTGTACTGTTCCTCTGCTCCTCTTATGCCCAGGGAAGCAGGTATGCAACACCAGACTTATCCAAGACGGATGAACCAGTGCATGGGTGCAACAAGGCCATTGCTCAGACCTTAAGTGTTGCCATCTGGAGCAATACAAGAATTTGGCTACCCTTTCTCTTTAAATTTTTACTGATTTTGCAGTCCCTTGGGAGCTAGAATCTTTAAAGCCAAGTTAAATGTCATTTCTAGGTCAGCCGGGAAAGGTGAGTCTTCTGGCCTTGTCTAGCAGAAGGGCTCCTAACTGTGCTGTGGACCTATGGTGGTTGATAACAATAAATGAACTTCTCATTCCAAATGGGTCAGCCTTTTCCTGCAATACCAATGATTGTATGCTTTTCATTGCTGCTGCCCCTAAGGCAGCATTGAAGAAATCTATGGCTAGGGAGGTGAATATCACTCAAAGTCAATTGTGCCCTTTGCTTAAGCTTCTTTGCTTCTAACATTGTCTATCTCCTCCCATGTTGGGCTTGATTCAGAAACCATGGGAATTAGCCCAATTTCAATGAGCTTTGCATTCCTTTCTGGGGAAATGGAACATGAGAGGGGAAGAGAATTAATTTCATCTGATGTTAGCTATTTAAAAGTAAGACAAGGCATATCTTCTGAATCAGTCATTCAGACCCTGCAGTCATCAGTGGAAAGCCACCTCTGGAGAGTGGCTTAGATGAATACCACCGCAGACATCCAAGGCTTATGGACATGTCCTCTGGATGTGCTTGCCTCCCTCCATGAACTGTGGAGGGAGTCTGGCTGATCTGATAGTATTAAATGCCTCACTTTTAGATCACTGAAGTCCCTCTTTGGTTCCCTGAATCCCAATCCCAGTGCCTATGGTAGAGCCAGAGAGGGCTGATGGATCAGCTGAGGGTTGTTGAATGTTTTTTCCAAGGATGTCATAGAATCACAGAATTGTCTAGGTTGGAAGGGACCTTAAAGATCATCTAGTCCAACCATCAACCTAAGTCTGACAAAAAAATAAATAAGAAATAAGAAATAAAAATCACTGCTCCCTCAGCCTCTCCTCATAAGACTTACTCTCCAGACCTCTCACCAGCTTCATTGCCCTTCTCTGGACCCGCTCCAGCACCTCAATGTCTTTTTTGTGGTAAGGGGCCCAAAACTGGACACAGTACTCAAGGTGAGGCCTCACCAGTGCCGAGTACAGGGGGATGATCACCTCTTGGGTCCTAAAACCGGGTCAGTTTGAGTATGTCTGTCAAAGAAGCTGTGTGTCAGGGTTTCTAGCAATGCTTACTCAATGCACGCTGTGCCAATTAGATCCTGCAGAGTCTATGTGTGTGCCCTGGGCTCAATCAGTCCCTCCAGACTTACAGGGTCAGGACTCTACTGTATTTCCAAAAACTGAAGCTCTTTGTTTAGCTCTTGTTTGTTTTTCAGGAATAATCTGAACTGGGGACATGCTTGCTACTAGTATCTGACCAGCTCCTGTGGAGATGCTTGGATCTCACTGCAGTCTATATACAGAGTGTAGGATATGCTTGCTGTGTCCATGGGACAGCAGTAGGACAGAGGGCTTCTGCGGTGAATCTGAGGCAAAGATAAGTTTAGTGGGAGGACTGTGCTCTCAGCCCCTCATCAGCACTACTGATGAAGTCTCTTGGAGGAAGAGCAAACTTCTGCTGGGCAGCCTCTTTGCCCCCAAGGCAGCAACAAACCACTTGAAAAATCCTATATTTTAATCAGAACTAAGGTCTTACTGCCATGGATGGAAAGAAGCCTTGTGCTTGCTTGTATTGTTACCACCTCCAAGAGCACAAGGGCATCAGGCTCACTGAGCACTCATGCTGACCGATCCTCCTTCCAGCTGCCTTGTTCCACACACAGCAGAAGTCAGCAGTGCAAAAAATTGGATGTCCTCCTCTTCTTGACATAGGGGCAGGATTATTCCTGCCTGTAATATATGCGTTTGTCCCCTCTAAGACCAAAGATTCAAGTAATGTTGCTTTTGCAGCTCCCTGAGCAAGCATTCAACAATTTAATAGATCTCACCATTACTATATTTTCACTAATGTCTCCCCTGCATTCTTTTCATGCCAGTAGCTTACTTGGTTTTCTATGCCTAGCTTTTAGTATAATCATTTGACAACAACTGTTTATAATGGTCAGCATGAGAGATGTGGAACTCTGAAAACCTTTGCAGTGGCTCTACTCAAGCCAAAGCCTCAATTGGCATAAATCAGCATGGTTTCGTTGGCAAGCATGAAGTTTGCAGTCATGTACATCAACAAAAGATACCTCCCTGAGAACTTCAGTCCCCTCTATAACAAGGTTAAAATTTTCTCCTTGTTTCTGAAACCACACTGAATTTTAAGTTTTCTTAAATCCAGCCGAGTAATTCTTATTTCTTTGAGTCAGAATTATTGACAATCAAATTAATCTATAATGAACAAGAAGGGAGCTTTAGGAGAGGTTTTCTATTTTGGATATTTTTTGGTGTCCTTTTCGGTGTCCTTCCTCCTTCAGTGTCCTAATTGCCTCCCTCCTTCCCTTCCTCCCTCTCTTCTTCCCTTCCTTCCCTCCCTGAAATCCTTCATGCCCATGACTCTGAGAAAAAAAATGGACAACAGTGTATATTCTTTTATTTTGGTATTTTTTTCCCCAGCCTTATTAGCTAGCACTGTGTATATCATCATAATTGTGGTAAGATGCTGTCAGCATCTCTGGCTAGTTTCACAGATTTCTCTGCTTTCTAAGCATCACTAAGAATAGCTCGAGACAGTGATGTATGGTGCTGAGTAGAAAGCTGTCACTACAATGGCTCCTCCCTTCCCATGGACCTCTATCAGGAGTCACAAAAATATTAGACTGGAGAACCTCCTTTGAAAGTTTTGGGTAGAAGAAGTGGGCAAAAAGAAGCTGAGGTGCATATTCTGTTTTCCTTATATCCTCTGAGCAACACCAAACACAGATACCATCTAAAGCTGGTTATCAGTGCACTGTTTGTTCATTCTGAGCAGGCAGTTTATTTGTAATTGTTAATCTGTATTATTGTACTAGCCAAAAATCAAAGCAGAGGACATTTGCTAGAGTAATGACCTTGTGAAGAAAAGCAGCACATTAAAGCTGCTGTTTATTGTGAAGGGTTTAAAAACAGGTATTTTGTTTCTTGCACTTCTTACAGAGACAAATGCAGCAGTAAGTGCTGCATGGCTAGGAACAACACATACGTATGTGCACACTCTTAAAGGTCTGCTGTCAACAAAATCAGGTTTTAGAGACATGGATAGTTCTTGAAAAGTGTGCAAAGGCTTGCTCATTTTTCCCTTTGTTTGACTTTTATGCCTGTTAGTAAGAACACAGCTAATTAACTGCAGACTAGCTGTCCCACTGATGAAATCTGCAAACCTGCAACATAGCTATAGTGAAAGATAGTGCCTTTGGGGACAAGAAAAGCATAGATTTTTTTTCCCTTCTTTTGTAACTTCTTTTGTAACAGCAAGTGGACGAAGACCATCCTTCTTCCAATATCTGTAGGCCTTTACCGATCTGTCCAAAACTTGTCTTTACGACAACAGGCTGAAGCATTCATGAAAAAGTTCAGACGACAATTTTTTTTCTCGGTCCTTCCTTTTGTTTTCCCTGTCAGAAATGTATCCAGTAACTGCCCTGTTCCTTCTTGACCATCACTGGGTGGAGCAGAATGGCAGGTACAAAGTGGGACTGGCACACCTTGGGGATTGCCTCCGTGTCCCTGCCTGATGGGGTCTGTCCCTGGTAAAAGCTAGTGTCAGTGGAGGTTCATGTCTTGAACAACTGAAGGGGAAGCTGACTGGGTGATGTCTGGTCCTAGGCGAAGATGGCCTGGGCTCCATTCCCAGTTTTTCCATGCTGTCCTTCTGGCACACATTTCTCTGTGCATCATTGTCCTCGGAAACAGTGAATAAGGAAGTTTGGCTAAAGAGGAAAGCTGACTCCAGTGGTAGTGCCCCCAGTGCTTAGCCCCACCAGCTGGCACAGGGCAGCAGGAACAGACCCCAGAGTGGCAGAGTTGATGTCCAGAAGCCAATGTCTTCTCTGCAGTGGTGTGTCAGTCTGGAGCAGGCTGAGCTCCCCTTAGCAACTGTGATGTGTCTTCTGGTTTTGTTTCATCCCAAAGGCCCCCAGCCCATGCACTCAGAGGCTCCCCTGCTATGTGAACCAAAGCACAGCAGGGGCGAGTGCCTGGGGGACCCTATCTAAGACAGGAGTGTGGAGGCACTGCCCTGGCCTGTCTGACACAGCTCTAGCTATCATTTCTTTTCTTGTAATATGGCTCTGGGTGAAATTTTACTCAGCCAGACACCGTGCTTTGACTCCCAGGAGAGTCGCCTCCTTGCAGAGGAAGTGGATGCTATAGCTAGTTGATTGCCATAGCCCTGACGCTGCCAGAGCTGGGCTGGGAGTCCCATCAAACAGCTGCACAGGGAGGATGGGGATGTTTACCTGCTGCTAACTAAACTCATGTCCGTAATCCTGTTTGTGACCCCTGTGTCAAACCGCCCCCTGCCACTCGGAAGCCCGTGGAAGGGGCTCAGGAAGGCAGTGGAGCCTCCAGGGATTCCTGCACGCTGCCTACAGTCAGGAGCTGAGGCACGGCCTGTCATGAGTTTTGGGAGGGGAGAAGGCTCCTTGCCCACACATCCTGCAATAAGGAGGGCTCATCTCCACCGGGTCCCTGGAGGAAGCCGCAGTCTGCTGCTTCTCTGGAACAAAGCTTGCAATTATCCCCAGTAAGTGCTCCCAGTTGTAGCAGCAATTCTTAAGTCACATCATGTTTTACTCACTTTACATGCTTTTTATATCAAGTCGTCATCAAAGGCATGTGTATGTCTTGATTCTAAGTTATTCAAGATGTGGAGCCTCCGGATTTTATCAATGGGAAGGGAGGGATATGTTCACCTACAGAACTTTTTTTAAAAATGCATCTCTTAAAATTTATTTACAAAGGCACAGAGATGCTCAGATGTGTTTCTATCTAATGATTAGTTTAAATGACTGCAGCTTTAAAAATGCTCTCTTCAAAACTACCTTGTGCTCTCTATGAAATCTACAAGTAAAAACAAATCCAATCAAGTTGCCCATGATTTTCAGTTTGAACCTGTACGAGGGAGGAGTGCTTCCTCCTCCACCCCAGACTGGCAGGGCTCGAGGGCAGCCTGGGCTCGTTTGGCTTAGAGTCCCTAAACTGAATTGCATTAACAAGGAAAAGGTCCCCTCCTAAAATAGTTTCTTTGATAAAGCCCTGTTTCCCTGAAAAGTGGAAAGGGGCGGAGAGATCCAACAGGCCTTTGCTAACGCTATGGAGGTCCAAAACCACCTCCTGCACATGCAAGATTCATTGAGCAGAATCAAACTGTGGCTTCAAGGTGGTGTCGGTGGAGAAGGCACAAGGAAACGTAGCTGACCCAGCCAGCATCTTCCTGGGGTTCCCAGGGCAGCAGCTGCCGGGGGCCAGGGCTGCAGCCTCTGGAAGGATGCCCTCCGTGAGGGGCCAGCCATGGTGGGTGGCATGGCTGTGGCTGTGACTTCAAGGAGGCTGCAGCTATGCAGCTCAGTCCAGTGTAGCCATTGATGTGGCTCTTGGCACCACATGTGAGGAGACTGCTGCATGGCAATTATTTCACCTCAGGCATTTTGCACTTGAAACAGCCAAAATTTCAGCTGGTGTTGAACTAAAAATACCTTGTTTCTGTGAAACTGTAGCCCCTCCCTGAGATCTGTTTACCCCACAGCAGCAATGGTAAAGCACGCACAGGAAAGTACTACTTGGAGTCTAGGAGCATGAAGCATATGAACTTTGCAACCTGAGAACATCCTTCATTTCTCTAACTTATCTAAGATGCACCCTGTAAATCTGATGGAAGCATATAACCCTAAGAAATGAAGCCAAGTGAATATACGTGAAATGAAGGATTAGCTTCATTTGATACTGTATAACAGCAGACCTGTGTACAAAAATGTACTTTTGAGATAATCCTTTTTTTCTCCCTATCCAATTTCTACTTTGGAAAATTTCATATGTCCTGTCCAAGCTTATGGTATTTTTAAGAGATAAGCATGTCATCATCCAGTATGCAGTAAAGTGTATGGCAGGTGGAATAGTCAGTATGTTTAATACAGTCTCACTAAAATGGATCCATTTTATTCTTGATGATAACAATATGTTTAATATCCTTATACACTGAGGTATTTTGTATATGGCCATCAGAAGCATAGTTAATGTGAAACAGAAGCTTATACCCAGGGCTGTAACTGTGTAAAACAATCTTTCTCCTACCCAGCTCCTCAATCACACACTGAAAGCTTGCCCCAAACTTCACCCTGCAGCTTACCCCACACTTCCACAATTTTTATAATTACATGGAGAAACACCACTTTTGGCACCAGGTGTTGGGGCACAGGGGTGCCAAGGAGCCAAAGCAACCTCCCCATATGCTAGAAAAAAAAGCAAGGACCGTGGTCCTGCAGACCTTCCCCCTGCCATCTGGGCAGGCAGAGAGTCTTCAGAGAAAAGGTGGGTGGGCACATTCCTCACTCCTAGGTTTTGATCTTTGCAAAGACACATGGGGATCAATGATAAATACCAAGGCTTAGATCAGAGGTAGGCCATGTACCAGTGCAGAGCTACTCCTCCCTGCATGCAGCCAGCTGCAAATGCACTCACCAAGCCTGATCTGGTTGTTGATGGTGCCCTAGAGTACTCAAGGCATCGTTTGAGGTTTCTGACTTGCACAGATCCATATTGCAAGAAGCTGAGAAGGTGGCTTTGGATGGGGCATAATAAAATGGCAGAAATAGCAGAGGAAATAGTAAAAGCTGGGATGACTTAAATTATTCCACTCTAATAAGCGTGCAATTGGTGAACTGCATAGAAAAAAATACTGTACTTGCTTTTGCCAAGCAGCTGTTCTCCAAAGGCTTCCAAATCAGTGGGCTTGTGCTCTTTAATCCCATACATGGCCTGAAAATATCTCAGTGGAAATATTATTTGAAGAAACAATGACAGATGCACTGGACAGTGTACCTAGCTATTGTGGAATGAGTCCTGCTCTGTCTGCTTGCACACATCTACACAGACTCAGGTTCTCAGATGTCCTTCATTTTTCAGATTTCAGGGAAATGATGTGAGTCTCTGAAAGACTACCTAAAACTGTGGGACAAAGGCAGTGATCTGCACTTCTCTCCTCCAGCCCAGTGGAACTTGCCACAACCAAGGTAAAAACCCAGTCTTGAGGGAGAACGGCTTTCTCAAGGGTTAGCACAAAACAGTGGTAGGAAGCTTCCCTGGAAAATAAGACATTCCCAGCCCTCATTCCTTGCTGTGCTTACAGACAAGGCACATTTCTGTGCTGTTTCCTTCTTTCATATAAATGCAAGACAAAGTTTGTGTGTGTTTATATACGTCTGCATACATACATACATATTTCATATAGAAGTATGCGCACACACACGTATGTATCTATGTATATGTTTACATATATACATTCATAGAGCTAAAAAATCTCAAAAGCGAACACTGCACTGTGCACACATCTTCCTACGGGGAGAGGATGAGAGAGCAAGCCCACAGCAGATGTTGGTTTTATTGCTTAATGAACTGTCGTGAAGCATTACGCTGCTGAGTGTGGTATAACCAGCACAGAGCAAACTAGGATTGAATAGGCAAGACTGGGTGCTGAGGAGAGAGGGAAGAGGAGCCTGGGGAGAAAGGCAGCTGAGGAAGACTGGGTGTTAGCTCCAGGAGGGAAACAGCTGTGCAAAATGGTGTGTGGCAGCAGCTGGAGCAGGGTTTGGGAGTGCTTAGGGAGGGTGGTAGGTTGGGTAGGAAGAGCGGGTAGTAGGGCAGTGGGAGGCAGTATTCAAAAGAGATAATGTGAAGGTGGAATATTTTGGGGAGGTGACTGGAAATGGGCAATTCAATCAAAAGGACATGTAAAGGAGGTAAGGTGGAGGAAGGAATTTTTCACATGTACTGTGGAATTGTCAGAACAATATTTATAACCATTTCCTTTGCATCAGTAGTCCATTATCTCATAGCAGGGTTGCCCAACTGTCTTGGAGACCCTAAGATGTGGCCTCCAGTCAAGGTAAGCAGCAACCTACATGACTGCACTAAGAAGAGGCCACCAAAACCTCAAAAATGCCTGTCATTCTCCACCACTACATCTTCCACCTTTACTGTTGCTCCAGGCTCAGTCATGAAACCAGAGGAAACATTTCCTGCAAACTATTTAGAATGGAAGCTAAAGAATTGCTGGTTATAAATGGAACGGCATGTCTTTTCATCTGCGTATTCACAATGTTGCAAACAAGCAAGAGCTGAAAATGCAGTTACTGAAGCAGATGAACAGACATCATCATCTTTCGAGTTCTGCACATGAATATGGAAGAGGAATTAAATAATGGGCAGTGTGTGATATTTTAACCCAAAGCTGCAATTTGTCCAGAATATTTTCTTACAAGTTTGTGCTCAAGGAAGTTCCCAAACCACCATCCATCAGAATATTTGGATTTTTGCTTCAAGAAAGCCAGAATAACAGCACGGACTTGACAAATCAGATCAGAATGACCTTCTTAATGTTTGTTCTCAGTCACACCGTGGTCTGCTGCATAATGTGAATTTCCTTTTAGTGGCAGTCTGCCTTGCTATCTATCACCGGGCATGATGGAACTACCTCCTATGAGGAATACTGGTCATTATATAAGCATCATGTTGTCTCCTGTAAGAAGTATCTGTTATTGGTAGCAGTCTACTTTTATTTCTAATCAGGAAGATTTATAGGCATGAACAGCAAAGTGAGGATGGAGCACTAACAGTTTTTGTTTTCAGCTTCATACATGGCTAGACAAGTGACAATGTCCCACAAAGAGAATATACAGAGCGGCTACAGACTAATCAGGCCAGGTCTTGAGATGGCACTACTGGGGTGATAAATACACTCAGTATGACTTGCTGTGTGTGACCTTAGTTATATCAGATAGCAGACAGAGATAAAAACCGTCAGTGCTGCGGTGCTCTACACTGCTGCACTCACTCTCCCTGATTTTCAGATGAAACCAAATGGCAAACAAAAACCCAACTTTATTCATCACTAGTAGTTCTGCAAACTAAAGTAGGGATCTGTAACCCACTGATTTCCAGAAAGTTTTGTCACTGGCTTCATCAGAACCAGAATTTCCCCAAAGCTTTCTAGAAATGTACACATTTGGCAAAAATGAGAGTCAGTGCTGAAGACGCAGCCTTAGCCATCTCTGACCACCTCATCTGACACAGTGGTACGTGCCCTGCTCTTCAGGGCTGGCCATAGATTATGCCCACCAGTAAGACTGCACCCAGTTGGTGTTACTGTTTGTTATTACCATAGGATCTAGAGGACCCAGTTAAAACCAAAGGCCCAACGTTTTAGGAACGGAACACATAAACATGCTTGAAATTCAACATGCGCAAGCTAATACCACCACTGTGGTGGTGGGGAAGGGAGATGAAGTGACCCCAGGTCAGCCTGCAGGCGAGCTGGGGCTCACACCGTGGTGCCTGAAGGCAGGCATGAGGCTGCTTGTCTCCCCAGAGAGCAGCCACAGTCCACAGAGAGACCACAGAGCCTCACTGGTGCAGCGTGTCCCCAGGCATTTTCTGAGTATAACTATAATTCAAACTGATGGGATTTTTGAAAAAATGTTTTACCACCCCCTATGACTTGATTCCACCAATGAAGTAGCTGAGGTTTTGTTGGTTTTTTTTTCCCCCAACACGAACACAAACTCTGTAAGTTGCAGGTGTCAGGAAATCTGAACAAAATGCAGCAATGGGATGGGAAGGAAAATACATGGTTCTTCAGTTCCTACACATTTAATAATGATAAAAAGATAGCAGAAGGTGGGGCAGATATAATACTGATTTACTGCAACCCCATCTGCATGTGTACACAAATATAAATATTTATACTTTTATTTAGATTTTATGATTTATTCATTATATACATAAAGAGAGAATGAACACATCTGCGTGCTATGAATCCAGGTTTCATTGAAGGGTTTTATTGACAAAGCAGAGACAAAGCCCCTGAGGACAAACCTTCTGCTGTCTTCCTAGTTTACTGTATTTGGGATGTCAGGAGCTTTTTTAAGTTAGTCTTTTATTTAAAATAAATACAGAGACATCATCAGAGCAAGCATGCTATCACACAGAGAGACAGGCAGACAGACTATATCTTCAAGTTAAGAAAACTCATTTTTTGACATAAATTACAAACCTGCTTTGTTTTTTCCTGTTAATGAGAAAATCAAACAAAACAGGAATTCACTCGTAAGTGACTGAAGCCATAGTTTGCAAATACCTCTGTGTGACAATAGCTTAGCAAAAAGGAACAAAATGCAGCAGTACAACTGCTCAAAACCTTCTCACAGAAAGTAGTGATGATATATAGTTGTTGGACATGATGATTTTCACATCAAGTTTTAGCTGTAATTGCTTTCAATTCTTTTTTAGTGGAAAAAAAATAACATGGGTTTTCTAACAGTCAAAAACTTTTGGGTTTGGGGTAAAAAAATCCCAATAAAGCCAAAAAATCCTTCTCCCCAATGTATTTGCTTCCTAAAATGTGACACTGTAGAAATCAGTTACCTTAATTTCTTTTCGTTAAGAATATCAAGGCCAGGTGTACAAGCAGTTCTCCTGGAGAAATAGGCACAAGCCACTCTAGTATAAACCAGGTGTGTGAAATTTTTTTTCCATCTCATGAAAATTTAAAACTTTTCCAGATATTTCAGCACAGCTTTGAACTCCAGTGAATATAATGTCTGATTACCCAACACTTCCAGCCACCGAGCTCCAGTAGATTATTAATTGATGTCTGTACCAGTGGATGCTACAATTTCCATGAACCTTCTGAGTGTGTGTGCAGAAGGTGTAGTTCTCAAAAGTATTTCTCAGGTAGTAAGATACACTAAATGCAAAAGTGAACAAAACCTCTTCTGATTTCAATTAATCTGTTTGCCCTATACCCTTTCTCTGTAATTTGATATGTAAAAACCATATATTCCCTATTAAGTTTTGTAATCTAGCCACAGATTCTACATCAAAAAGTTGCAAATGTGCAGCATGTTCTGTATTTTTTTCTGGAAACATGAACACAGTGTCTGAAACCTTGTGACCCACACAGCTGAAGAAGCCTGTGCCCCACCTTTTGTGGAAAGGTGGACCAGATGATCTCCAGAGGTCTCTTCCAATCTCAGCCATTCTGTTTCCAGTTTATTTATGCAAAAGAACCTCTCAGGGTATTAAACTTAGTCTCATTGGTGGTGCTCCAGCTTGCAGTAAAACAAGCCTGCTGCAATCTGCTTGAAGGGGTGCAAATAAAGCCAGTAGAATGTGCAGAAAAAGTATCTCTTATCCCAGCAGATCATTGGTTGCCCCTGTGCTTTTATTGTGGCTCTGGATAATTATAAAATAAAATATGAAGAGCACATAGTTTAGGAGACACTACAGAAACTTTGAAATATATATCATATATATTAAAAAATCTTCACCAAATTTGCCTAGGACTTAAAAAGACCCAGTTCATTAGAAGATACATTATCTGTCTGTCTTGGCTGGTGGTGTAAACTCACCAGCAGGTCAGGTTCAGTATGTCCTGCAGGTGGCTGAGAAATCTGATTCAGGAAAGCCTTTGCCACAGGCATAAAGGGACGGGAAGCATGGAAGAACTTGGGATACCTGGGCTATTACTGCTGCCTCCATCTATTTCTCCATGAATACCTTTCTTCAGCTTCCCTGTGCCCAGGAGCTTTCATAGCTTTGGCTGTCTGAGCCGGCTCTGTTCATTATCCATAGTTTCTCTTACGTAAGGCCCTTTAATCATCAACAGACAGTTTCTTTTCTCCAAAGAATATATCAGCCCTCGAAAACATGCCCAGACAGCTGAGGGAGAGCACAGGCCCTTGGTACGGTGTTTCTTTTCATCTCCTCGCCCTTCCTGCTCCTTCAGGGACAGCAGTCCCATCGATTTCAGGAGGGAAATAAAAAAGCTCTAAGACATCTTGAGCCTCTCATCTGGTTTCTCTTCTTGCAACCTTTCCTTTTCCAATGCTATGGTAATATTCATGCAAGGGGACTGAGGTGAAGGAACAGATGCTGCTCCTGTTTCCTCCCTGTTATCATCCCACTCCCAGTGATGCTCCCTGTAATCGTTCCATTGTACAGCTCCCTTTCCTATAAAGCTGAACAATGAATAATGGATGCAAAAACTAAGTGGCGTTTCAGGTTCATTAGTATGCATATTGTTATAAATTCGTTTCAGTAGGTGCTGTGAAGCCACTCTCCTCTCTTTTGTATTTGAGGTGTCGCTGCTTCAGGCTCTGCTAATGTTCATTCTGTATTCATTCATTTGTGTCTGTAGTTTTACCTGTATTGTAGGCTATTGTTCTTATTTGCAAAGCTTGGGTTTAATTTCCTGTAGGAAGCTTTTCTTTTGTCTCTTGGGCTCATTCTCCTGTTATCATCCACCTTGAGAGTACTAAAGCAATGTCCTGCTGGTAAAATATAATTTGTTTTGTAGTGTTCTAATGAAAATTTTACCACTTCTATCCTCAAAAAAATAAAGATCAAGATTTCCTCACTTTCTCACTCTAGCTGTCGGTAGCCAGGGCTTCCCTTCTCTTAATTTCTATTTGTGAATGTTAAATAGTCCATGAGCTCCCTGGCCACAGTCCTGCAAATCCTGTTACCTTTGACCGAAGTCCAGCTGCTGACAGAGGCTTTGCTGGTAATACTGGGCTCCTGAAAAGAATTCCTGTCAGCCATGCAGACAGCAAGTCATGGAGCAGCATTTTCTTATAAAGTAGAACAGAGGCTACTTCCTGCTCTATTTCAGACCCCCAGCCCCTGTTAATATATCTTGCAGTTATTCCCTTTATTTATATGACATACATATTTTATTCATTCTCATTAGGCTGTTCAATAACAGCCCATTATCTTTCAATAGATTCATAGCAGATAAAACATTAATATTATTGCCCCATCTTTATTTCTGTTTTATGATATTTTCCCTCACATGTTCAGACTCATGCTTTCTAACAACAGCATATCATTAGGCCTTGCCTTCAGCTATTGTTAAAAATGAACCGATGAAATGCAGTAGGATGCCACAAAAAGCAGAGCTGATCCTAAGTCTTTTTTCCTCTCTGCCCTATCTGTATTGGACCAATAGTACAGAGCTATCAGCTCGAGAAAGTACAAAATGAACTCTGTCAACAATAGAAGAAAGAGACAATAGTGAGCTATAGCTGTGCTCTCCCAGGACATCTTGCACAAAGGAACAATCGCCCACAGCAGTCTCACTAAAATGGAATTTGCAGTGGATAATATTTGGTGCATGCACAGTGCATATAAAGTAATACAGTAGTTGCTGATAGCAGTTTCTCTGTGCATGAAGAGCATTTCAGTACTGAAACTGTTTCTCATCTTTGATGGTGTATGTAAAGCCTTCTTAACATTATAAGCAGCACTGAGTGTTAAGGATAAACTATTCAAACCAGGCTGCTGAAGACAGGTGTTGAAACCCAAGTACCGAAATCAGTTGTCCTACATTCAGTACCAGGAACCAGTAGCCACATTTTGAAAATGCTGGTTTAAGTGACTCTCTCAAGATGAAAAGGAGAGCCTGCAGCAGAGAAAAGAGCAAGTCCTCTCTGCCTGGATCATCATCACCTTTGTTCTCCTTTTTTCTTCCCAGAGCAGTAAAAAAGTCCAGCTCTCCAGTTCTTCAGTCACGTGAAACCAAAGATAAAAATATATCTACTAACACTAGTAAAGGCTACAAAACCAGGTGAGTCAGGCTCTTCAAATGCTTCGTCAGGAACCTCATAATCTCAACTATGTCCAGGATGCCTATATGACTCGTGGTGACAGCAGATGTGCATTCACTGGAGCCTCCTTGCTAAGAGAGACGAACCGCCTGTCCCTGAGCAGGGCAGATCTAAGAAGTACAAGAGTGTGACATGTAAGCATACCGCACGAGGAGACAGAGATCAGTCACAAGCAGCTCATTTCCACTTTTATTATAGTAAATTTCCAGGTTATGGTAAATTGAGCAGATGCTGATCTTTGTGGTCTGAAATAAGAAAAACTTAAACCTTACAAAAATATTCCCATTGTGCAGTTCCACTACAGAGATTACCATGACCACAGGAACAGGCATCTTCCTAAGTACCACACTCTTACACATTGTGTCTGTTTATATACAGATATATACAAATACACTGAAAGAAACCCAGACATATACACTGTAATTTTTTTCATATATACAGTCATATATCTCTCTCTACATAAACATGCTAGTCTCCCCAGATGTGTGTATAGACAAGCACAAAAACATATGTATGTAGATACCCTAACAGATATGCATATTTATCATAGCCCTTTTAAAACAGCTTTGTTCTCATTTATACAAATATCCTCTTTTGCATTTATATTTAAAGCACTGTACTCAGCTACATTTTCGTTGGCAAGGGACATTGCTAAGGACACTTGCTGTTAGCCTGTTCCTTTAGCTTTTCTAAGTGTGGTTTTACTGTGCATTTCTTTGGGAACTAGACTGTGTGCAATAGGAAATAATCCACTCTTGTATAAACTACATAACCTCTGCTGAAATGGTGTGGGGATTCATTAAAATTGGGGCTAGGTTTGTCCATTTGAGTCCAACTATACCAACATTTGGGCACCCCAGAACCTCAGTAGCAGCAAAACTGAGTAACTGAGAATAGAATTTGTCCCGAATGCTAGAATGATTCTCTTTCTAATCATAATTAGCATGTTTTGTAGACCACAAACCGACAAACTCCTGACCTGTTAGTACTTACTTCTCCCTTCCCTGTAGCTTGGTGCTATACCACCCACATGATGTCCTCTTCTCCCACTTGGTTCCCCCACACCAGTGGGGGTCTGGGGCTGAATATCTCCGGCAGACACATCCTTCACCTGCACTAAGTGAGCAAAAGGTGTATATTTTACTTTTAGAGTTGCCTCCAGTGCTATATTTGCAGCCTGCTGAGCTGAGGGTCCCACTGTGCGTGTACCTGATGCAAAGGCAGCCATGAAGCGCAGTGGTTCCTGGAGGTGAAGACAGAAGCTTGGCTGTAGAGACAGGAAGATGGTGCCTCAGCCTAATTCTCTGTCACCATGAACAGCTCGTACAGGAGAACAACCACAGCAGAAGAAGCATGAAAGCTCTTTTTTGTGTTCTGCTCCCAAAACAGCTGTGCCTGCAAATGGTCAGTGTGTTGTGCTGAGGGGCAGGAGGGGGCTAGCAGGACAGAGCTCCATCCCGACCCTTCTCATACCTTCCCACCCAACCCCTTGCATGCTGGCTCCTCGCTCAGCCCAGCAGAGATGAAGTGCTTGGACACGCTTGTGCCTCCGAGCTGTCACTTCTCTGCTGTCAAAAGCAGTACGAGAGCTTCCCTGGCCTCACAAAGGTGCCGTGGGGACAAGTACATTTCAGATTGCATAAACTTGGATATCACCGCAACGGAGGCCAGATAACACACAATATACTCAGCTTTCAGGTACACAGGTCCAGTTTGCAGAGCTGGAAATGAGCACGGTAGTTAATGCATTCCCTTTTCTTTCTTTTCTCTTCTGGCAACCTGTTCTTTGTTCTTGTAGTCTACTTGATTCTAGGGATTTTTTTGTTACAGTGAAATGTTTAATTTTTCTTTTTAATACATGCTCCGGCACTGAGCACCTGCTGCAATTAAAGCTCTGGTATTTGGCTCCTGTGAGGTCTATTCTATTATGAAGTCTTATCCATTGATTGTAGACTAATGAACCCATCAATTCATCACAGCACTTCTATTACCCTACTGCTGTTGTGGGATATTGTATTGCTGAGCTTGGGTAAGAGGACTGACTCTCTTGCTACTGCCCCAACCGTTGTTAAGGATGTAAAAAAGGTAAAGTAATCAGAATTTCAATACAGTTCAACTTTGTGGCCCTTCTGTGGTACGTCGGTTCCTTCTATAGTAGGACTTTCTCATTTAAAGTAAATCAATTTCAGCAATACTTGCTGTTCAGAAACAGTGGGTCTTCAGTGCGGTAGAAGTGGGAATGAGACTTGATATTTTGCTGGGAAACAGGGGGGGGACATAAAAACTGGTCTGTTTCTTTGTACTCTGGAGTGGGGCATCAGCAAAACCTAAATAAACTCACGGTAAGTAGAAATGGCAAGAAATGGTATCAACAGCAATAGAAACAGCAGCAATATGCTTTTCTCCCTCTGTGTCAGATGCTGGTAATGCTGTTTTTTAAAGCCTGGTCTCAGATTATTTGTGACAGATTTATTTATCATTCCATAGATTGTTTTCTACTTTTTTTTCAGATTGTCTGGCATTATATTGATTCAGCACAGAAATGTAAAATGCACAAAAGGAATTGGGAGGAAAATAAAACCCAGGACCACAAGAGGAATTGCCTTTAAGGTATCACTTTAAAGTTTGAGCAGTCAAAACCCAAATATAATAATTGTGGCAGTCTTCATGTCTTGAGAAAACATTTTGGTGTTGAATTTGGAGGGTGAACACTAATATAGGAACATAGTCAAAAATAAAGGAAACCAGACTGTGCCTTGTAACTGTCAGAGAAATCACAATGTCTGTATAGGAAGTATGTAAACAGAGGATCTGCAAACACAAATGAGAGGAATGGAGATGTCTGAAACAAATAAGATGCTTATAGAGAAACATAGTTAACAGATAGAAATTAATCCAGCCTTTTCAATTTGCATTCCTTACTAAAAACAGCTAAAAATTCCCAATACTAGCAGGTCAACTGAAGCAAAAAAAAATAGTTTAAATTTAGGCAATGCAAGCCCATGGAAAAAAGGTATATCAATTCCAAAAAAGTGAAACCCCTTTCTATCCAGGACAAACCCCCATCTGAATTTAGCCACCAACTCATTCGCTTGTTTTTTAAGCCAGCTGTTACAACACATAGTACTCTGACTATCCGATGACTATCATCTCACTTCTAGCACTAGATTGTTTTTCTAAAGCATGTAATCTGATGCCACAGAAGAAACAAGGGATTTGGGCAGCGTGGGCATTTTAATACCATATCCATCTGCTGCACATGTCCTGACATAGGTTCTTCTGGATGTGGGGGATGGAGCATCTAGAGCAGGCGGAAACTAATCTTTAAAAACAAGGCCAACAATTAGCTAGTAAATAGTGGTGCTGCAAGCCTAATTAATTAATGTTTGCAAAATGTTCTGAGATTCCCCAGATAGAACATGTTACAGAAGTGAAAAATATTACAAGTAATCTTTACTGATGTATTAATAACACAGAAGGTAGGAATGCAGCCTTGTTATAAAAAAAAAGCTCATAGTGGGTTTTTCTTGCAGCAGATTTTCCAGCAGGAGCAACTCATTGCAAAGCAAGTACAAAGCTCTGCTCCATGCTGTGGTGTCCCAGGAAGGCTGCAAAGCTCATGCACACCAGCAATTTTTGTTGCTGACAGCCCACAAGGGAGTCAAGTGTTCCATCTAGCTTCAGACAGGTCCCTCGAGGTCTGTGAGCCTTGGGCTTCACTCAGCCTCTCTCCTTGGTGTCTATACAAAGATCTCATCACTGCTTTGCTACTGCAACCCACAAAACAAGCATGTGGCTTCATAAATAAAATAATTGCTTCAGCTGGATTTGAGTTGTGACTTCCTCATTCCAGAGGGTAGAGGAGGGGTAGCAGAAGATCACCAGCCCCACCTCCCCAAAAACCTGCTCAGGCTTTTGAAGTGTTGAGGTCCTCCTCTCTCCTTCCTCATCTGCTTTTGCCCAGTTGAATCATGGAGATGCCTTTGCCATGCTGATTAGGAAGCAGCTGATGCCTGTCTGGCTGATGTGGGTAACTTCAGCACAGAACAAGGGAAGGGATGTTCACAGCATAGGAAGACTCATTTCACGCTGCTGTTAACGAAGCAGAGCTTTGGTAATGGAAGGAGTCATGGGGGCTTCATGTGGAAACCTACTCACAGGAACCTGCGAGTGCACCAGTGTGGAAAGGCTGGGTTATTTCTCCAGGCTGCTTTCCTTGGAAGAACATGCTGTGAAATGACAGCTTTGCACAACAAAGTCCTGGGCGGCTGCAGCATACGCTGTTTGCTCACATCTAACAGTCCACCTGTGAACAGGCACTGTTGCATACTGCACGTCGTGTTTGATTACTTCATTATTGTGGTTGCCACTGGTATGAATGAGCAGACACACCCTGTTTCTTTCTGAGATCTTCCTATAAGATACACTCATACAAGCATAATGAAGGCTTGTGGGAAGGTCTGCAGGCATCCAATAATGGCATTTATTCACACTGAATGCAGGATGTGCAGGTCTTTGCACCTGCTCTCTGGTCTCATTGCCTGTGTCTACAGTAGTTGGATTCTTCCAGCAAGTCCCTTGCAATATCCAGAGAGAACAACGAGGCTGAGCAACTGCAGAAGCAGCATGGCAGGTCAATGCACAAACTCCTTTGTCTCCCAGCACCAGGCAATATGGTGTAATAGTTTATAAACTGGAGTCTGAGGTGATTGCATTACTCAGGGCTAATTACACAGTTCCATTACCCTGTCACATGTTCAGCGTTTGCCACAGACTTGGCAAAATAAACCATGATTTCTCAAAAAACCATACTCTTACTGTGACGGAGGATGGGCATTAAAATCTTTGATTAAGTCCTGCAGGCTGCAAAGTTATGGACACTGACTGTAAAATGTGAGAAGCAGAGAGCGAGTAAGAAATACTCTTCCTTGGTTGATCTCTGAAGCTTATGGGACCACTTGTGGGAGAGCCTGTGTGGTACTCACAAAACAGCCTAGCTTTGCTCCTGAAGCCGTCATCCAGATATACATCTCTTACCTTCCTCCCAGGGCTTTCTACTACCTCAGTGCCTTTAGGAACTGATACCTCAGAGTGGCATCTGTCCTTGCTCTACCCCTTACCCTTCCTCAGCTTTAGTAGGGCTACCACTGCCTTACAATAGCACAACAACAAATCTCCACCTGTTCCCAGTTATGAATCTGTTACCAAATAAAAACCCGAGAGTCATTTTGATTTCTTTTCTCCCCATGCTTACGCACGAGGGCTTCCCTGCCATTTCTCTGAGGCATCGCTTTTTCCACTGCGTTTCCAAGAGCAGTCAAATCCATCATCACCAGAACTGAGAGATGTTCTGCTCCTGGACTGAGCTCATCTGCTCCCACACAGCATTTCCTTTCCCTCTGCCTCACTCTCCACCCGTGTTTAAGGCAGAGAGATCAGGAGCAGAAGGCTGCTCTCGGGCTTTGCAGCCAGTTTTTGGGTGGAGCAGCTGATGAGCTCACTGGGGCTGCACTGGCCCCCGTGGGGTATGGCGTTCCCCTTCCTCCGGAGAGAACAGCTGAGGCACTTTAACCTTTGAGCAGTTTAGAGCCAGACGAGTGCTCAGCCGCTTTGGAAACAGTAATTAAACTAATTGTTCTGTTCAAAAATAGTAAGTGGTGTAAGATCTACAGAAGTAATTAGAATTGCCACACCATTACCATTAAGAAGCAATAACATATACCGTATGTAGACACTAATCTGATAATTACCTTCTTTAACAGAGATCAAATATCAGCGTGTTTGGGGTTTTTTAAACTTCCAAACGCGTGAAGAGTTTAGAACTGGGGCTACAAACCCCAGGAGCTTCTTTTTGCAGGGCTTTCAGAGAGCATGACTCTTCTGGAGGGGTGAAGTTGCCCTTCCTCTCCCTGCACCAAAAGCTCTCTCTTTCCCTCTATGTCTCTAAGATAGATAAACATATATACACTCTTAGCTGCTCCACTGTAATGGACAGCAAATGGCACTTGGTCAAATCCACTTTTCTACCTTCCAGCTAATTCTTCCATGTCAGGCATTAAAGGAGTCTAAGTCTATAATTTTTTTGAAGATTCTTAATTTGTATTATAACTCTCAAAGAGTGACCAACTTTTCTTACATGTAAGCACCAAAGATCAACCCAATATCCTGAACCTGGTTAAACTGCCCAAGAAAATGAGGATGGGAATAAATATGCTCAAAATGGAAGTGGGCAGAGTGTTAATAGGTAGTTGGCTTTCTTCAGATGAAATCAGTAAATGCAGGTGTGCCTTAATTTTGAAATATTACACCCAGGTGACTGATTATATTGGTCTTGGAAAACTCTCAAGGTGAGTGAGTTTCCATAAAATCAAACTCACAAATGCTGCTCAAGAAAAGAGTCAAAGATTAACTCACAGCTCTGTTGTGTAAGGTGTATCATAGAGGAGAATGGACACAGGAAAGAGAGATTGTATGCTGAATGTTGACAAAAAGATTTTCTTAGCATAACCTTGTTGTTCACTCCATACTTGCATCTCCATACAAAATACCAAAAAAAAAAAAAAAAAGAGACTTCAGGCATTGTGACTTTGAAGGCAGTGTTAAGTCTTTATGACCAATGAACTTTCTTGCTCTTTTGGAAACAGAGGTTTAGGAAAGTGTTGACAGATACCTTCCTGGACCAGATATTTTACGTTTAAAAAAATTTACCTTTTCTTCTTTGCTTTCATGTTGTATTATCATACACTGATAAAGCCAGCTATGGTATGCTTTTGTGCAGCTGTGCACCTTTCTGTAAACATGCACTTACTGGAAACAAAGAAGTTTTATTTTAGGAGGACTGAGCTTTCTGATCTTTGTGCAGAATATTTTTCAGAAGAGGTACGTTTTTCTAGCTCAAAAAATACTACTCCTGCTTTTGGGGGTTTTTTTCTCCCTCTGTAGTCATACCCTCTCAGTCTTGCTGAAGTGAGGTTCCCACAGTGCCTAGTGGTGCAGCTGCAGACTCAGCAGCACTAAAATATTCCACAGAAAAATGATGAAAAAAATCCCCATGATCTGCACTGCTTCTTCTGCTCTCTCCAGCCAAGATTTTGCATTATCCCCAAAATGTGAGCTTAGATTTTTAGGTTGATAGTATTAATGAACATTAGCCAAAATCTGATCCTTGAAACTCAAAACTTTTCAATTTTTTTTTTCTGCAGTCTGGTTATGACCACGTAAAGCTGAACCCACCCCCATGGCTTTGGTCCTCTATTGGATCCAGAAGTGGTGGAGAGGGTGAGGCTTGCAGAGGGATGGGCCTTGGGGAGTAGGTCATGTTGTTTTTCTATGTAGAGCTGGATGCAGCTGCAGCTTAAGAAAAACAGATCAGAAAGCCCCAGTGGTTTGCACAAGACTTCCACCCAAGGTGAGGGAATCCTCGTGAGACTGTCTGGGTGTTCTGTTTTTGGGTACATTTTTTTAAACCATGAATTCCTGACACGCCCATTTTGATGTGACCTAAAAATCTGACTGATGCTGTTTACTAGAGACAAACAGTTTGATAATTCAATTCTTGCCAAAGTTAGTAACTGAAAACTGCTTCTCTGAAGTATTTTTTGATACAGCCTGTGTGAAATGAGTTTGTCATCTTCGTCCAACCCTTAAACTGTGGCATAATTGAGTTCAGTCTAATTTGGCAAACATTCCAGACAGGAATAAACCTAAACCTTTACTGGAGTAAAGGTAATTCATATTATCCAGTGAAAAAGACAAAGACTTCAAGAGCCTGCCTTGGTTAGCCCAGCAAAGTGAAAGCTGAAAGGGGAAGCCTGCTTCCTATGCTAGTCTGGGAAACACCAGCAAGGAAAGGCTGTATCTAAAAGAAATAGGTCAACACCTGCTGCTGGTCATAAATTTGGGAAGGAAATAAGAGAGTAGTTGATGACAACTACAGCAATGGAGCAGCTTTACAGGAATGAAAAATCCCAAGTAGTTTTCAGGCAGTGTTAGTTCTATTTCTGAAGGAGAGTATGTGATGTGCCTGTCTCTAGCACATGCCGTATCCCCAGTGGAGCAGGTATGATTAGTTGGAAGTCACTCTCACCTTTAATTTGGAAGTAGTCATGGACGAGCACTTCTCATCTTCTATAAAGTATAAGAATCTCAGATCCCAGTGTTTTGCCTAGAGGAAATTAATCTTCTCACAGCCAGTACTTTTTTGCACTCTGATCATAGAGACTGAACGCTGGTGGAGTATGAGGGGAATAGACCACAGAAAGCGGCCAGCTTCACATCGTCTTCCAGATTAACATCTCCCAGTGTCACTGTCATAAACAGTGTGCTGAGCAAGAAGGTCCATTGCTCTGACCCTCCTCAGCATTTCTTGCTTTCTTTTATATTCTTAATTGTTTTCTCATCCGTAAAAGTGAATCCTCAGAATCAGTTTTGCAGTCATGCTTGTGGAGCAGTACCAGGAAGTCTGATGTCAGATGCTCTGGGTTGGGTGTGTCGTCCCCTGCAGTTTTCCACACTACTTGCTGCACTTTAGCAGGAGAACCTAGACAAGAGTTCATCATCAGAATGAGGGTGGGAAGTCCCAAAAATGTACTGGCAAACAAGCAATGAAGATAGAGGGGAACATGAACTACATCACAGGTGGACACAGTTATGTGCAAGGTAAGAGAGATTTTTGAGGATAGTGAGGGCCCTGCACAGGCAAACAGATGCAGGCCTGTTTCGAAAGGGTTATTCAAGGAACGAGGAATAGTCCGGGGAAGTCTGGAGGCCCTTCCAGCTCTATTTTTTACGACTCAGTGATTTCTGTGACTGTGGTTTGAAAGGGTGGCTGATGTCAGACAAGTCAGACTGCAGGGGAGCAGAGGATTTGGATACCATTCATACTATTCCCAAGAATAGAAGGCAAAGTACAATCACACTCAGACAGTGGGGTCTGTGGCTGCCAAGGTGTCTGTGCAGATGAGGGCAAACAGATTGAATTTGGTGTGATTGGAACAAAGAGGCAGCACAAGGAGTGGAAAGGGAAAGAAATGTCAAGGGTAGAAGTGCTGGTAGAAGGCTATTGGAAGTCATGGTTTTCTCTGGAAAAAAGCTGTGAGGTGAGTAGTTATGGCAAACTAGAATATACAGATTGGAGCACTGTGGATCCAGTGAGCATAGTAATTCCCATAACCCATAAACACTGAGCCAGTGAATGTGATAGATGGGAACAACGGGGAGATGCTGCAGTCACTGCTGTGTCTCAGTTCAGGCAGAAACATGTCTGCAAAGGGTGCAGTCCAGTCACGAACTCAGAAGCATGTTTGCACCCGCGCTCATTTATTCATCATCATCAGCGTGTTGCAAACAATCATAAGAATGCCAGTTACTTGCCAAGGCACAGAGATTTCTCACGTCTGTCACTTGAGCCAGGCGCAGCAATAACAGTACCAGATTCCAGCTGTGTGCTACATACAGCTCAGTATTTATGAGTTTCACATCGTGGAGGCATTTGTTGTGGTCCCATTCTTCTGGGCAGGGCTAACACAGCAGCAGCATGACAAGCCCTGGGACAGCTCACACTAGTGTGGAATGAGCCTTGCTGCCTCCATCACAATGTGACACCTAAAGACGAACACAGGCATTGAAAAGGATTAATTGGCAACTCTGCTAAAGACACCCAAGAAGCTGTGGTACAATCATGGTGTATGTTGTCATCTATATATGTTCATGCAGCTAATGGGAAAGCCTACAATGGGCTCCTCCTCCTGTGATTTTTGTTCTATGTTTGTAGCACAGCAACACTTTGCCGCCCACAAAAAAGCCCAGGATTTCACTGTGCTAGGAGATGTACAAATACAGAGTGAAAAAAGTGGCTTCTGTCCACAAAGACTTCTCATCTAACTGCTCGGTGAAATGTCACCATCCATATATAGCCATTTGCTGAGCAATCCGCCTGCCATCTCCACAGTCTGCTAGCCGATGTGACCATCAGCTTTGCAATGCCCAAGTGCTTGCACTGTTAAAGAGAATATTCAGCCAGCCTCTCTCACATAAGCACTGCTCTCTGGCAACCCTGCCTAGCTCCAGATTACCACGTTTGTTGTATACAAATGTTTTCTTATGACATTATGTATTAAAATTGATACTTGGCTGAACCATCAAATATTTTGCAGAACAAACCCTACAAGTGGTTTCTCTGTTTTCAGCTGCTAGAGACTGATTAACAAAATCGTGTTATCCAGTACATCTGAGAAGCGGTGGAAGTCTCAGAGTGTGTTGAAGGAGCAGTGTGGTGTCAAAATTGTGTCCGTGCTACAAGCCTCGCAAGCTGCCCATTCTGCAGCTCTCAGTCCAACTTCTCGTTTCCTTCCCCAAAACTTCCACTTGATTCTTTGCTCTTTCTTGCCATCCAGAGGGTCATGTTTTTCCTCTCTTTTCTTTTCGGCACCTCCCTCCTCATAGACCAGCAGAGTTTAGGAACTTCTCTAGGAAATGCCAAAGGCAAATCCCAAGGCAGGACACAGGAGCACAGGTAATGTTTCAAGATCTCTGGAGGACCCAGCCCCAACAGGAGCTGCGTTCCTGCCTGCGGGGCTAAACAGGGAGCCTGAGAAAAGGCACTCCTGGCCATCTGCTAGAAGTCATGAGACAGTAAATACTTAGTGGAGGAAGAAGGAAGAGTAAAATGATGGGTGGAAAGGATCATGGCATGGCATCAAAGGCTTCATTAGAGTAGAGCGTTATGGCTGCAGAGCCTAGCTCAACTTCATCACAGCTCTGCCCAGCATGACTGGTTATAGACCTGGAGCTTCAGGGGTGAGCCAGCAAAAGCACAACAATAGAGGAAAGAGGGGCTGGGCAGGGAGGTGCCCTTCAGAGCACGAAGGCAGGAACTGCAGGAATAACATGAAGGCAAGTTCTCACTGGACGTCCGGGGCAAAAACAGTCCAGAAAAGAAAGGCTGCATGCAAAGCATATGTGAATATGTATTGTGTGAGATCAAGAAGAAGGAAGAGGAAGGCACATCCAGCCATTGCCACAGGAAAATCCACCAAGGGTGGGATACTTCCCCACCCATCCACAGGCCAGCACAGATTTGACAAAGCCTGTATTTTTTTCCTACACTGGACAGATTTCTAATTTATGAGTCACGCTATACCACAACCAGCATAGGTAAATTGATTAGAATAGAACACACTTAATAGTGTCGTGGCAGAAAATACACAGACTGGGCGAGGAGAGGCAATGCTCTGAGGTTTGTATGGAGGACTCCAACCCTCCATCTATTCAATTTAGCACCAGCGCCTGCCACCCTTATTCCTGCTGAATCATGTTTTACCGCAAGAGTGGTCCCATGGCAGCCAGCAGCCCTAAGATGCAACACTTATCCCAGCTACTGCAAAAACCGGCCAGCAAAGATGATATTCTTTGCTAATGTATTGCAGAACCACTCCTCTGAAGTGAAGGGTGCTATACCCCTGTGGTTTTATGTAATGAAGCCAGACTGCTGTTTAAAATACAAACTTGCCCTGGAGCTCTTTTAGCTGTTCATCCCAAGAATATGAATCTGGACATTTCCTGGACAGTGTAGCCCAGCGGCAGTAGCTGCGCCCCAGAAGCTGCATTTGATGAAGTAGTGAAACAGTCGAATTGAACATGTTCAAATCTGTGTAATAGAAATGTTCCATCTTGTCTTTTTCCCATGCTGAAAGCTATGCAATTATCTTTTTTAATAGTTTCCCATACTTTCAATAAAAATAACCATTAAAAAATTACCAAAACAGAAGAATTGCTTTGGAAAACACCTTAATTGATATTCAGAAGTCAATTTTAATAGTTTATTATCAAAACTAGTATGAAGGAATTATCTCCTGTGGTCAGTCAGGGGGATTGGCAGGTTTTCATATTATTTTTTCCTTTTCAAAAGAGAAAGCTTTGAGCTTGAATTCAGCGTAGTACTCCAGATAATTGTCGGATCGGGTAGCCATTCCAGCCAATAAACATGCAGAAATTGTAATTGATATTTTATAATTAAAGTCCAACCTGAGAAGGAATAGTAATAATTAGTGGGGAAAGCACATAATAAGATAAGAAATTACAGTATAGCCGAGAGATTTCCTTTAGGCAAAGGAAACAAATTACCCTTGAGCTTTCTTAAAGCAAAAGCTTGCTTTTTTGGGAGTGGTTTTTGTTGTTTTTTTTTTTTAATTTGAAGTACACTCCAGACTCCAGTAACCACTAAAGGGATGATGCATTTGTCTGAGGAAGAGTTAATAGTCTCATTTGTATTGTCTTATTCCCAAATGTCCCAAAGAGGAGCTGCTCATCCTCACTGCTAAGTGTTGCACAAGTACAAAGCAGGAGAGAGCATCTGTCCCTCCGGGCTTCCTAGACAGCCTGATATCTCAAAACACAGAGCAGGCTGCAAGTGCTAATAAGAATTTTTCAACTTCCACCTCCAGAGGTTTTACCTTTCCTCCCTTTCCCTCATTAAAAAGCCCTGGCAAACATTCAGACCAAGCTGGTGACCAGGGAGGATCTGTGCGTCATGGGCTATAATGCAGAGGGGAGTGCAGCAATCTCAGGCCACTGGATCCCTGGGTAGATATATTCCAGGCTTGGACATTTTGGCATCCCCCAAGCTCATCTCATGTGTCTGGGATTCTCCTTGCAGACCTGTTTCTGTGAAGATCTCCATGAACCATGAGAAAACACATAAGAAAGTCAAACTGTTTTCACCACCAGCTCTTATCATCCTTCTGCTGTGGGAATGAGTTCCAGGGAGCAGATATTCCTCACTCGCATCCCTTGTCTACCTGAGCCTTTCGTACCTCATGATGGGTCCAGGGAGATATACAAAAAGGCTTATACTGGCATCTGTGTAGTGCCGTGGGAAAAGGTCGTTTCCACTTTGCAGGGTTCCTCAGACACTTGCTGGTGCCATTCATTCACATTTACTTCCTGATATCCAGTGTGACAAAGGGAAAATATGGGTTAAGAGCTCTCTCAAGAACACTTCTCACAAATGGCCTCCCTTCGTTCTTCTACTCTTTCTTTTCTAATTAATTAAAGTCATGCAGAGTGGTAACAAAGAAATTAAAAATTGAGAAGAATGTAGTATAAGAAAAATACTTTATTAAAGCATTAAAAAAATGCTTCTTGGTTCTGATTTTTGAAGCCTGTTTTTTCATTGCTCTTCTTTTCCTCATACCCTGCAAGTATTCTGAAGAAGCCCTTCCGTACAGGTTTCTTTCCATCACTGGGGGTTCAAGGTCCAAACAAATTTTGTTCTGTTGATTGAGGAAATTCTATGCTTCCCTGACACTTGGGACCTTGGGCTCACCACCAATCCGATGCAAATCCAATCCACTTCACCATTTACTTCCCTTAATTTATCAAAGTTTGCCATTTTGAAATAATAATAGTAGGGTACTCGGAGGCTTTTTTTAAGCTATCCACTTACAGGGACTGATTAAATGCAATCAAATTACGAGCAACATTACAGGCTAATGTAACAATAATATTAGTATTATCTGGGAACACTGTAGGATTATGTCACATGCAGTCTAAGGCCCAACTGAGAAAAAATGCAGTCATCCTGTTACACTATGCTATAGCACCAAAGTACCTGACAGTATTTCTCTCTAATGATACTACAATTTCTGTTCATTTCTAACTGTAAGAGTTCACCAGAGACCCATAGCACCATTCTACTAAAGCCTCTTCAGCTGTCCTTCTCTGAACTGAGTTTGACTTAAACAGATCCTTTTCCCCCCATATTTTCTCTTCTTATTTCTTTCAGTCATATTTCTTGCATTATTACAGTACTCATCCATGACATTTTTCTTCATTTCTGCTGTTCCTCAGTATTGCATACTTTTCAATATTAGCGTTAACAATTTGGATGACAAGTGAGATATATTACTATTATCTTTAACACTACCTAGTTTCATATTGTACACTTTCAAGCCTTTGTGTTAGTTTCTGGAGTAGTTCCTGGCTGTTCTACCCACCAGCACTGTCCTCTAGATTAATTTAGGCCACAGACTTCTTATTTCTTTTGACAAAGACTCCCCAGACACATATACCCACTTCTCCCAGGTGCTGCTTTTCTCCTAGGTTTCTCAGATTCTCTCTCCTCCACTCCTCCTCCTGATTTCTGCCTGCAGGTCACACTGATCTCCAATTAGTTTTCAATTTAACTAGGCATGTGAATAGTCACAGTTTTCCCATTCAATGTCCACATAGGCATGTATAGACAATAAGGGTGGGATTTCAGAGCTATGTTCACAAGCAGGCACCTGCATGTGGTCTATTGTTGCAAGCTCCTGTTATATCCAGCGGCAATGAAGTCAAAACAAACAGCAGAGCCTAGGGAATCATTCAGTTCATCCTAAAATAGCCATCTAAATATTTGCTCAATTGACTCAGTATGGACATCCAGCATCATTTTACGCGCTCTGTGGTAGCCAGCGTAGTGTCCAGTGGGTATCCCGGAAGGGTGCATGTTCCCGGTGGGTCCTGTGCCATGTCAACACTGATGCCTTGTGTGCCACTGGGCTGGATGCCTATGTTTAATCAGCTGAATGGTGCCCTTAGCTGAGTCACACCCTGACATGTGAGGACTAGGGCTCAGCTGCCCACACTTTCACATCCTGTGCCATTTTAGGTGTTCTAGTTTAACCCGCCTTTGCAAGGAAGTCTGTAGGCCATGTCCCATACGTGGAGGTCTGGGGTGCCTTTCAGTCACTCAGATACCTGTGTTCAGCTCTCTGCTGTAGCTCTCTGCTGACTCCAGTGGGATCTAGGACACCTGCGGGCATGCTGTCACTGAGATGTAGGTGTCTCCAACCCAAACTGAGTCTTATCCAGAGGTAAGCAACTGGGTAGGAAACCCCATCTCCTGCACTGCTGTCACCTCACCGAGGGGACTGTGGAACATGCAGTGAGGGGATTTGAGACCACCAACGTGGGGAGAGGTGTCAGAAGGAAGCTGAAGTGTTTGCCATAAGTATTTATTTATTTGTTTTGTTTTATTTTTTTTTCTCACCACTGGAATCAGTAATTGGAGTTTCATGTTAATTGCTGATATATTTAATTGATTGAAATTCCCTGACTTGAAACCGTTTCTTTTTGCCCACAGCAGGTGGGTGACAAAAACTCCAGAGCTTAGACGAACTGAAGTAATTTTGATTGCCCAGAAGCTTTGCCTCACTTTTCACCTCCTTCTTTCTTATGAGTTTTGATTTATTCTTGAAGTTATACTAAAAAAGGCTCTTGCTCAAACTCGCATCATTAAAAATATGGAAGAATCCCAACAGCATGAAAATGGCTGTTTCTAAAGGAAGTCAGCCACCTACAAGAGAGCCAAAGGGGCACCTTGCACACAGACAGGGCCATCATTACTTTTTGCCAAACACAAGGCACCAGTCAGCAACCAAAAAACCAGTCAGAGAAAGCAGGAGCCTCACGTGGCCCATCTGTATTTTCAGAGTGGACGTGTGCGTATGGGTGACTTTCTGTGTCTGTCAGGCAGAGAGAAAACAGAGCAGGTTTTGTAAGGTCAGGTGGAAGGCAGATGGGTGACCTGCAGCTCTACAGTCATGCTGGTTAGCACCATGACACCTCTCCCCGGAGGGGTCTGTCCCATCTTCCCCCATGTCAGCTGAGGCATCTGCTGCACCCCTGTCACCTTGGTCCCCTTGGCAGCCATAGTCAGTCACCTCCACCAGCTGTGAAAAATTGGTAAATCACACAAAGCAGATTGACCAATGAAAGGAATATTCAAAGATGTCTTGTGTTAGTACATGTCCAGTATCAGTAAGGGGGATAATACAGTTATGTTTATTGATGAGGACTTGGTAGTTTAAGAAGCTTAACCAAAAATGAACATATATTTCTGATGCCAGGCAAGGGGCAAAACCTGTTTTGTAAACAATTTCTGTTTTACAAAACAGAAATTGTATGACAGGAAATTAGGCTTTTATTATTTTATTGACACTAGTGAGGGCTATACCTTTGAAACACCCAGGCATCTAATTCCCATTGAACGCCACTTAGGTCACCATGACATATAACTGACAGTAGGAGAAATTCCTCGGAGTCAAATTTTAATCTGATTTAAATTGATTTTTGAGAGACCAGGTACCTAAATCCTTATGTAAAAAATGGCCTTAAAAATTTAATCCTTCTCTCAATTACAGCATTTTAAACTGACTTCAGAGTAACTATTCTGGATTTACATTAGCACAAGTGAGATTAGAATCGGAGCCAGATGCAGTTCACACTCTGTGCAGGTGTCAACACCATAAAGGCAAGGGCCAAGTCACACTGTAGCATACTGTAGAATGAAATTACTTGGATGTTTTATGGATTTTAATCCTACATAACTTAAATTATAAGATATTTTGAATGTATGCTCCTTTGTGCTTGTTCACCTAACTAAATAAAACCCTGAGTTACCATCCAGAGCATATTATTTAATTTTCCACCCTGCTCTTATTTTTTTTTTAAAAAAAGCAAGCTTTAATCACTTGATGGCTTATCTGAACTATATTGCTTTATGTTACCTACAGAAATTACTGCCTGGCACTTTAAAAGGCAAAAAAAAACATTGGAAGAAGTAAAGAAAGATGAACATAACAGTTTGTGTAGAAACCATGGGACAAAGAAATTGCAGGGTTATGAAGAAAGTCATGGTATATTGAGGGGTCTTGGGGGAATTAATCAAATAACAAAGTCTGTAACATGCCATTGAATGAACTTCCATGTTCAATGTGGTATCCATTATTTCCCTGTGCTCTCTGCTAGCTGTTTCTCTCATCTTTCTTCAAAACCTTTTCCATGTCATGTATTCTCTTTTACAGTATATTTCTGTTTGCCTATGGCATTTGTCACACCATTCCTTGGAGATTTTCTAACCCCACAATAGGGTTCACTTAAATGCTTAGTTAACGTTATACTTGATAACTTATATGCTGGCTGTACCACTTGTCCCCAGAGAACTATAGAATTAAAATAACCCCCATTCCCTATTTTCCATTTCAATTCATCTGAATTAAGCCATTTAATTCAGAGTTAGGAAACTGCAGAGATTATTGAGATTGTCTCTCCTAGACATAAAATTGTCTTTCCTTTTGCCATAAAAATTATCCTTTTAGTTGATCCAGTTATTTCACAAGCAAGCTTCTCCCTTGCAGTATAAAGGATTGGAGTCTCATATATTCTGGCTATCTAAATTATAGCTCTAAACTACTCTATCCTCAGCTAAAAGTGATGGGAACCTCCTGAGCTGACCCAGCCTCTCTGAAACCTGAGGCAGCTGGATGACTGCTGCCCATGCACCATAGGGGAAGCCTGGCTCCCCAGCGTAGTTTAGACAGAGTGGTGCCATCAAATGTGTACTCTGTGACATTAGAAATGCCTCAGGCACCCTGCCAGGATTCCAGCACTGCCACAGAGAGTGCAGGTGTCTCAGGAACTTTTCTGTGTCACGTCTGTCTGGTCAAGGACTGTGTCTCAGGTATTTCAGGACATTTCAACGGGCACTGGAAATCTGTGTTTCAGCACTGGAATCACTCCCTAAATGTTTAGATGCCTAAGCATTGCTCAGTCCCTGAGATCTCTGTCAAAGAGAATCTCCAGTTAGTTGCTGATGGTTTGGGTTTCAAAGGGTGTGGTGGGGAAGCTGGACAGGGCTGATTGAGGAAGTCAAGGGGACCGTCAGCAGCTACCAGACAAGCTCTACTGTTGGTAGATGAGTCTTGCAGGGTATCTTTTTATCCATACGCTATGTTGGGTACTTTAATTTCTTTATAAAATTGTGGCTGTCCCTTCCATTCGATGCTGGCCACAACTATTAAATAGCAATTGTCTTGGATTAAAACAGGCCAGCACTCTCCTATGTTGATGGGCAACATTTGTCTCCCAAGCCTTTGCGTGGTGCACAGCAGAGGGTGCAGGGCTGAGGCTCTACATGTGAATGTGATCATGTTATTTTTGAGGCATCAGCCTCCAGACTCAGCAGAGGAATTGAGTCCCTTTGTGCTCCCTGACTCACTGATTTCAGTGGGGTTTGGATCAGGCTTTGTAGTCTTCATGCCCACTACCAGGCAGAGTGACTTGATCGCTGTGCATCTATTTAGTACATGCTTGCTATATTTAATT
Source organism: Calidris pugnax (assembly GCF_001431845.1). Taxonomy (NCBI): domain Eukaryota; kingdom Metazoa; phylum Chordata; class Aves; order Charadriiformes; family Scolopacidae; genus Calidris; species Calidris pugnax. The sequence continues at coordinate 26,257,491 of NW_015090922.1, forward strand.
CGTGCCTCCTTGCCTTGCTTTTATGATAACATGTACTTGTGGAAGCCACACATATTATAGGAGGGATCAAGTCCTAAATGACTATTTCCTTGAGATAAAGGAAACAGAATAAAGGAAGCAGAAAAACAATCTGAAAAGACTTTATATGAACTAAGAAAAAACAGCTAACAAAAACGTATTGATTGTGTCAGTCTCAGTCACTTGACTCACCAACCCTTTTCTCTGGGTTTTATGCTTGTAGAAATCTGTTGAGCTTGACAGAGCTATTCCAATGTGAAATGAAAGCAATGCAGAGATGAATCAAGCCCTTGATTTACCAGTTATTCTGTCTAAATCCCACTGTCTGGGATTTCCCATCTTCTGTATGTCTTGCTAAATGGAAAATTTGCTATCATGGTGATGTTCAAGGAGTAATCTTTGCTTTCCCCATTAATTGGCTAAGCTAGTATACTGGCAGTTGTCCCAGAGGCACTGATAAAATAGAGTATATATAACACGTATCTTAAAGTTTGCCTGGTATAAATAAAAAGGTCATGACTATTTTCCTTGTTGCTCTTTCCATATGTTTTGTATTTTCTTTCTCAATATTGTGCTCTCTCTTGTTTTCTGTGCAGATATATTTGCTAATAGTAGTATAAGGGCAATTTAGGAAACTATTGAAAGAATTTGGGAACATTCAGCTAAAAATGGAAAGTGTTGTCCCAAAAAAACCCCTGTAGAACCAAACAAAATGTCATTTTTACAATTAAAGAAAATGTTTTGAAAAATGGGTCTGTGATGGATAATAGTTTTTCATCTGTGCCTCTGACTAAGTGCACTTAGCAACACTACTGTACGATCCCAAAGCAGCTGCAAGATTTTCGAAGTTCATGGGCAAGGAAACAGTCTCATTCTGCTATCATTCTCTAATACAATTATACCGCAATAAGCACACTTACTAATAGCAAAATCTAAAATAATAGATAAGCTAAGCATCAGTGAAATTTAACAAATAGTTTGATTTGAAAATCCAGGAAGCTTTAAGTTCCAGCAAGGAGAAAATGCTTTAATTTCAGAGTGACAAAAGTAACTGTTTCAGATTGAAACTTCCCTTCTTTTTGATGACTTTCATCTTCCTCCTTACCGTACTGCCTAAGGTAATGAGGACGTCAAAGAAACATGAAGGTAACTCTTACAACAAACGTAGTTTGTCCATTAATTGAGATGCATTTCTTAAATCTCTTAAGGTTATTTCTAGGAAAGACACCTCAGCTAACTAGTTCTGCATAGCAGTTAGCCAGCTACGTCTGAAACTCAGAAGTTCCTGAAGGCAGCTCATGTCCAGCCTACCAGCTATTGGGAATCCTCTTCTCGGACACATAGCTCTCCCCACATGCTGCAGAGCTGATACCTGCTACGTATTTCACATCAGGTAACCACCACCTCTGGAACTCTTTCTTACCTGCATAGACCATAAAGGAAATGACCTTTTCTGCACAAGCAGAAAACTTTATGCCTGGCTTCTTCTGGAAATAGAAACATTTCTTCCACTTACCAATAAAAAAAGGTGCACATTGTGCACATTCCATACATGCAATGAGCCTTCTCGGGCGTGAACAGTTCACAGAGCATCTCTTCAGGCATCAGTGTCTCTTTCATGCTGCTGAGTAATTAAGGTTGCAAAGTCATCTGTGAGAAGAGCAGAATAATGTGTAGCCAAATAAACCACTGCCTTACTACTCCAAAACCCACAATCAAGGTACTTGATATTCACTCAGAAAAGAAGCAGCCTTATGCTCCCAGCTTGTGTAACTGACACTGTCTGCCTTTCTTAGCCTCTTTTTCCTGCTTGCACCAACAGGCTTTCATCTTCTGGTTCCTGAACACCTCATGAGAATAGTTTCCATTCCTGGCTGGAATGAGCTGCCTTTCTCCTCGCTCTGCCGTGCCTTGGGCAGAGCTTTCCCAGGAGCAGAGCTGGAAGACACGCATCCAACATGCCACAGAAAAAGCAGCCTGTGATTGCCTCCTCCTGTTGTCCAGATAGTCATTCAGAAACATAGGGCCTACTATGCTTCCTTCTCTGTCCTTTCTGCATTAAGGGGAAACAGGATCCTATTTCCTTCCTTCCTCCTCCAAATTCTGCTTTCCTACTGTAGTCCCCCCAGGCTGGCAGTGTCGTTCACCATCGCAGAGCTGGTGTGAATAGCTCTGGCACTGCTGTGTAACACACCGCTCTGTCTGGGGAGCTGAGTGGAGGAGTGGGTGAAGCAGGGAGGTGGATCCTCAGATCACTCGTAACCACCTGCCTACAATCCTGCAACCAGTTGGGCACCTCCCAGGCTGAAGATCCTCTGTCAGCAGAGAAGTAGTCAACTTGGGTCTTTAGAAAACAAGGCTTTTTTAAAAGCCTGGGGAGAGTGAACAGTGTCGAGCCTGAAACTTAAAACTCACACTGCCAGTTTTTGCTCCTCCCACCACGAAAGTTTATGTTCTGTGCACAATGGGTAAAACAAATTTAGCATCAAATTTGGGCATATTTTTGTACATATTTCACTAATAAGTACCAGGCAAAAGAAAAACCAGTCATTTTACAGAGTGCTAACCTGATGTACCTTCTTTCTCTGTGTACCATTTATTTGAACCTGTCCTCTGCTGTCTCATGAGCTGTTGATGATTACATCTAATACGTTATCTTTTAAACCCAGCATGAAACTAATTACAGCCAGCCATATCTCGTGGCACCTTGGCTGCAGCTTGATTATTCTTTACTCTAGATCAAGAAACCCCACCAACCCCTTATTTTATAAATTCTTCATTTATAGATTTTGTCTGTGCTATGTCTGTGCTTCAGCCACATATTTTAGACAAGAAAATACAGGAAAGGACAGTTGTTTGCACTAAGCACTAGCCTCCATTTCCCACTTTCCCAAAATGCTTTGTAAGAAAATCTGCACAGGAATTTTGTCCTTGGAGCAGCTATACCAGGATCAATGTCAGTGACCACAACAAATTACCTGTGAATGAATCTGATGTTGGTAAGGGAAGGGCCTTTTCTGCCTCATTTTAGAGATTGAGTTTTGCTGACACAGATTAAGGCTTTGACCTTCCTTTTTTTTTGTGTACTCTAACTTATTATCTGTTCAGTGTCCATGGACAAAACCCCCTGAGTGCAAAGTGTCCCTCTCTTTGCATTGCCATGACAGGCTGTCCATAAGGTCCCATGGAGCACCATGCTCCCAACACTGTGGCATCTCCCTGCCAGTACAAGGGACTGGGGAAGCACCAGAGCCCTCTGCCCAGCAGCCTTCATTGGCAGGGCCTGTTCTCCAAAGCTTCAGCAAAAGGGTGAAACTCTAAAATACTGTCCAAGTGAGGAAGTCTCTCTTCTTTTTCCCTGTTTCTCTGATTAGATTGGAACCTTAATGTTATGAACCTCAGCTGAAGACAGGGAAAATCCAAGTTTGCATGAAGTGAGACCCAAGGTAATGCAAGGCAGAAATTTGATGTGTTTTGCTGAGGCTAGGTTACAATGCACTGAGACAAATGGTATTTCCACAGTTGTGGGGTCCAATATATTTTATCCTGGTTACTTTACAGTCCTGTCTAATTAAATCTGAGTCATTAACGCTCTTTTGGAACTTGTAAAGAATCAGAGAGGTACCAGAAGATGGTTGAAAGGTAAACAGTGCATCTTGATTGAAAGAGATAGGGCCGGGACAATCTCAGGGGTTACAACCGTTCAGTTGTTAGAATAATACAGCAACAACCAATCAGCAAGATGTGTACACCCTTATAAGAAAAAAAAAAAAAAAAAGAAGGAAAAAAAGTGTAGGAATTGGTGTAGATTTGTCAAGGGGAATTTGTGTTAAACTGATCTAATTGCCTGTTGCAAGAGGGATTGGAGCTTTGCAGATAAAGAAGAGGCACTGCTGTCTTACAGCTCAGCTTAGAAAGGCTTTTGCACTGTATCACAGAGGTTGTCATAAGGAAATTAGGAAAACATCGTATAGGAGCAGTGAAAAAAAATGTTGGGAAAGCTTCCATTGGGCCAGAAATGAAAGGAAAAACCAAGGGGGGTAGAGTCTTCCTTGTCATTGATGCTATTTGGTGCTGTTGTTAATGCCCTGAACAGCAGATTATAGCGTGGACATTCAGTAAGGTACTGGAGATCAGATTTAGATTTCAGAATGAGAAAGTAGTTAAGAGTTGTCAACTGTGTAGAAGTATGCAGCAAGGTGGGATGGGATAGTGAATCTAGAAATCCATCAGGAGTAGGACAAGAAGCTAATAGGTTTAAGGGAGATGCAGATTAGATAGCAGAAAAGCTTTCCAGGTCTGGGAATACTGACACTGTAGAACAACTCGGCCAGCGAGGCCAGGCAGTGCACATCTTGGAAAGTTTACCAACAAATAAACTTTACATGGGCTCCCTGCTCCTCTTTTTTTTCCTCTTCTTTTCTTAATTTTATTTTTTCCTTCCCTCTCCTCTCTCCCACCTTGCAGGAGTAGATGGCAGCTTCAGGTCCCTTCCAGCTCAATGACAATATACAAGCCCAGAGGTGCTGAAGATAACTATTACTTTCAGGAGTGGGAGGAAGTGAGAGAGATTTAAGTGCAAGTTATGGATACATCTGACAGGTATCGTCACCCTGAGGGGATTAGCAAAAGACATTTAATTTTCACGTATCAACAACAGCCTTGCCCTGCAGGGAAACAACACGAGTGCATCTCAAAACCCACCTTTTAATTGCTTTGAGCTCTCCAGCCAGTGCTGCCTTTCACCTCCGCAGTCTCTGAGGGTGCCCCTGCCTCACACATGCATTTGGGCTCCCAAATGTTATGTACAGCAGTGAAACACAATGCTGGGGTGACTTAAGGTGACCTCTCCTCTGATATCCCAATGATGGCAGGGCCCCTGGGACTCTCTGGCTTCCTTTCTTCCAGCTGCAGGAATCTGTGTTGATCTAGCTTGTGGACAATTAACACACAGGCAGACATACCTAGCCAAGTGCATGGGCAAGTCTCTGTCTGGAGGAGCTCAGCACTCCCACCCCTCTGTGCATCTATCATGGGTCACCCAAGGACCCCCTCGCCAACTCCCCTCCACTGCAGTCTGGGACCATAACGTCCAGAGGACATGCACTGCCCTTCCTCATTCTAGGAAGGGGGAGAGGTTTGGCCCATCTGAAAGCATTTTCTTTTTGCAACTGTTCTGCTCGGCAGGTGGTGATTTCCATCTCCTTTGGACAGTCACCAGTCGCACAGCGGAGCAGGTAACCGGCAGAAAAGACCAACCGAGCCACCTCACTTCACATGCTTCAAACCATGTCCTTCTGTGACTTGTTGCCAGGGGACCCTGGGAAGCTGCAGTACCACCCTGACAAGAGATGACATAAACATTACGCCATAGGATACTGTTTGTATTTCTTCCTACAAAATATTTTGTATTTGCATTCCCCTGAGTTTCAGCACAGGAAACGTGGCATAGCATTACAAAGGATTGTCAGGAACAGATTTGTTTCTTAGTCTTTGGAGAAGACATGAGCCACCTAGCTATAATGCAACATATATACCACATTGCAATGTTGCAAAAAATGCAACATTTATACCACATTGCAAAAAAAGCCAACATAAAACTTGCCAAAGAATATTTAAATCTGGTTTTATTTTCCATCCCCACTATTTCCTAGGGATGAAATCATGCTTTTAATACTCTGAGTGGAGAAAGTTCTGAGGTGTGTGAGCCCCAGAGATACTCAGGGAACAAACTTTTCTTCCTGAAGGTGCAGAGCCCAAGGACCCTCTAGAGTAAGTGGCCAGGCCACAAGTTTGATTCACTGATTTGCTATAGGTCAAAGAGAAGCTAATTGTGTGACACTGTGCAGGATGTATCATCATTACCATTATTCATGTTTATTGTGCTAGTGTCTTAAGACCAGCCATGGGTGGATCCTTGTTGTAGAGGATTAGCTGACAGTCCCTGACCCATGGAAGTTACAGTTCAATAGCCAGAGAAAGGGTTGGGAAAAGCATCTAACACATGCAAGCAGAAACATTCATGCATCATATTGATCTCAGAGTGCTTTATTTTATTTCTGTCTCTGTGTGTGTAGGTTAAATAAGCACGGATAAGATAAATGGAAAAGTGAATGCAGGATAGATGAGAGAGAGCAGATGAGACAAGAACAATGGAGACAAAATACACGTTTTAAAAAACTGAATTTGATGCAGAAACCTATGTTTTCGCCAAGTCTAGAATCCAATCCACATGTTTGCATACACATTGTGCAGTCACAGCCTCATCCACCTGGGGAGGACTTGAGGAATTTGTTGTGCAAGAGGTGCAGGTTGTCTCTCAGCCATTCAGGTTTATAAGTTGTTCTGCCTGTTTATGTCTTTCATCCAGCCCCAGGAACTCAGCTCCTAGTTTGATTTCTGTTACTGGCAAGTATCCATCCACTAGTCCCATCTGTTGTGCTTAGCCTGCCTGACACACGCAGCAGCCTCAGTCCTGAGGGCAGGCTGACAAGGGGCTGGTGCACACTCGCATTTCCTACCAGTGACTGAAATGTATATACTGGCATTTTCTGCGGACGGAAAATGGGAGAGTACCCAAATGTCAGGGAGAGGTTTGACGTCAATACTTCTATAAGTCAATACTCCGCAGAAAAGACGGCAATACCATTTGGACCTTTTTATACTTCTACTCTTAATCCTGCCTGCAAAACAGGTCTCCTACCATCATGTCTAGGAACTGTTGGGGTATTTCCAAGTTCTCTTCTCTGCCATCTGGGGCATAAATATGCATCTGCATATTTAGCCGATTAACACGATGTGAAGTAGGCGTGTGACAGAAGATGCTGACCAAGGAAAAGACATCATACAGTGTAGGGAAGATTATATATATATATAAAGGAAAGCCTCTCTTTGAACATACGTTGCTGGACAGCCAGGCCCCACCCTGTGCTGCCTGATCACTGGCACAAAGTATACCTGTGGCTTTTTCCCATTGTGCCCCAGTATGGAAACCTGCTCAGTGAACCTGGTGTGCAGCTGGACTGTGTGCTTCGGGGAGGGTTATGATTAAGGACTGCAATAGCTGACTGTGGCAAGGACGGAGCACTCCCAGCATAGAGTGCTGACCAAGGGGCACCCTGCGCTGCCTGCCTGTCCTTGAACCTCACGCTCTGCAAAAGGCTGCCCAGAGCCCAAAGGCTGTCAGACCTGCCAGCCAAAACCTTTCGAGAGCCTCCAGCTTTTGTTTCCACCCTCGTAATTCTGTGCATGGCCAGCTCCATAGATCCAGCTGCTGTGTTCCCTGCCCTCACAAGCAGACTCTGACATTCTCTTATTAATCCAGCTGTGAACTGATTTCCACACTGGATCAGCACAGCGGTGTAGCAGACCTGCATGGAACTTCTAGTAAGGCAACAGCTAAATGACCCTTTATATCCCTGTAGCAGGTTTTCCTTCCCATACCCAGTGTAATGTAATTTCTTTTAAAGTACTGGACTACCTTAAAGATACCATTCTAGCCAAAGTAACAGGTATAAAAATTGTATAAAAATCAAGCAGTTTTCCTAGTAAGGTTTGGCACCTGATAGCAGTTCTGAACAGCAGTTACCCTCTGTGGCAGACTAGCAGGGCTGTATCCCTGGGCTCCACATAAAAATTTGCACGGCTCATTGTATTAATCAGTTTTCTGCAGGTCATGGCTCCTTCCACACCTTTTCACTTGTCACACAGGAAAACATATGGCGCTTACTCATTATTGCTTTGTATTTTCCAAATTCATGTACGGATCCCATCACCACACCACTTGCAATCTGTTGTTTATTAAAGCAGTGAGACCCAGGTGTTTCTTCCCCTTTTGTGCCAGCATAGGGAAGCTAACTCTGCAGAGATGGAGTCCATCTCATGCTTCACTGCATTCTTGCCCATAAGCTCCTTGGGTTTTGTGTGACCTCAATGCACATGTGCAACAAGCTTGCTGACTAGAAGAAATATTCCCCTTCTTGTGAGTGAGTTTCGCAAGGTAAATGAAGCTGGTCAGATGAACATTAAAAACACCCTGTGGTTCTGCATCTCTGTAATTAGTGGCTGGTGGACAATCACAGAGGAAGAAATCAATGGCTCCATGTCTTCTCAAGGCACTATGCCTCCAGAAAGGCCTGGCAAATGAGGAAAAAACAAAGGAGAGCAGGAACACCAGGCAGAAGCACCTACATTGCCCATCATCTCTGCTCTTTGCCGATCATTGGGTTCAATAGGTTTTCAAGCCTACAGCTCTCCTTTTCTTTGCCAGGGGAAAATCTCCTCTTTGCTGAGGGAAATACGTGGCAGCAGGATGAAATCTGTGGGATTTAATGTGCTTTGCCTTTCTCATGGGCTCCCTGAGGCCCAGAACAGTGATTGTCTTGAGAAAACCGTCAAAGTCTGAAGTGCTGCGTTGAAAATGCCTCTTAAGCAGTGCAGTGAGGAGGAGGAGGGAACACACTCGGGAAAAGATCTGTTGAGAAGAATTCAAGATGAAATGGATTACCCCTCTGCCAGCGTTACTGGTTCCAACCTAAATGTCACATATTGTCCATTCTGGACAGGATGTACTATCGGGAAGAAACTCCAGCCCTCATGGCTGATACATATTTTCTACGGTCTCACAAGGTATTTTGCTTCAGTTGGTCTGTTTTATAGAACAGTCTGTCTAATGGAGTCATTCTGTTGTCCCAACAGTTTTGAACTACAGCATGTGTTGATTATCTCAGTTGAATGAATCTGAGTTCATTTATAAGTTGCTTTGTTTTGACATATTTTATTTTATTTCTTTGTTCCTCCCTTCTCTGTCTAAAGCACACAAAATTGTTTGTAGAGGGAAAAACATATAAACAGTGTGATTCAGTACAATAAAGAACAGCTTGTTAAAAATGTGCTTTTGGTGTATGTGGAACCCAAGTTTTTCTTCTTTCTATCACGCCTTGGTACAGAAAGCATTAGCTGAGTCTGCTCTGGGACTTTGGCTCTAAAATCCTTTTTTCTTCCGCCTGAAACTTCTTTTCAGTTGAAATGGTCTGTGTTTTCCTTTAAGCTGAAAAAAACATTTTACAAAAGTCTGAATCAAAATCATACACCTATTTTTTAGCTTTATGACAATTATTGAACTTATCAGAAACAAATCATGGAAAATCTCTTTATTTGTTTTTTGTTTCTTCTTTTTGTCCAGCTTGAGGGAAGGCAATGAGACTTTTGCTAGCTTTCCACTGAAACAGAATCAAATCCCAACCCTTCAGCTGAAAAATTGCCTGTGATTCATTCTTATGAGCCAGGCCAACCTGTAATGCAGACTTCCATTAAAGTTGACTTTAACTCATCAAGAGCTGAAGCGACTGAACATCTGTTTAGTACACGCACACGTCGTATGCATTCACTGAACATCAACCTATATGTCTGGGGCTCCACGCTGACATAAATACGTCTAATGAATGTTAATTATGAGGTAGTGTTTCATTCTGGAGATCTATCACTGCATAAGCTTCCTTAAAAGAGTACAACTGTCTCAGCATTGAGACTGATGTGTTTGGGCCTGCTTCTATGGCTTCACTTGCCCGGGCAAATTGCAGAAGCAAGAATGCTTTGAATAACAAATTCAAAGCTGACATGCTTTGAATAACAAATAAATAATGGCATGCAGGTAGGGATGCAGTTCAGCTTAAGAATCGTCCAGCTGCTGGGAATGGCTTGCATGATGGGGAGAGGTGTAGTGCTGAAGATGAGGGCAGATCTTGGGGCTGGGGAGGGAGGAATGGGGGCCCTGCAGCCTCTGCCAGCCCTTGCATCTCCCGTGTCCCCATACCCCAGGTGCTCTTGCTTCACAGGACAAAGCAGGAGGTATTCCACAGCAGTACAAAGAGTGAGGCATTTGCCTTGAGCCACAGGGACAGGGTGTGGGGAGCGAGGGTGGATGGACAGAGGTGGATGGGGTGGTGGGTAGAGTGACCACGAGCTCAGAGGCTGCCCCGTGGTCATAGCACTGCCTGTGAGTGTGGGTACGGTCGTGTCTCCTCGCCATGCCCATCCCCTCTCCCTCAGCAGCGCCCACCAAGAGGATGCTCCACAGGGGATGCATCCATTGGCAGGGCTGGGTACACAGGCCATGGGGAGCTGTGCTTCAGTGAAGACAGACATTTTGTCTGGACCCCTGATGGCAGGAGCCAGCAGGGCTGATGGCCGCAGCTGGAGAGCGTGGGGTTGGGCCAACGAGGTAGGGGCAGGCAGGTGGGAGCTTGCCAGGCAGGGGGTAATGGCAGCTTGGCTGGGCTGGGGGGAGGAGAACAGGGCGCCCTTTACTGCAGAGTGGGGACCACAGGTTTTCTTTGCAGGGGAGAAGATGGGTTACATGTCAGATCTGGAGGGGGAGGCTAGAGGTTGGGGTACAGAGCATCAGCACAGGCCAGAGCAGACAGCAGATGTAGGGAGTGGAGGAAGGGATGAATGCATACAGAAAAGAAAGGGGAACGTGAACTAAAAATATTACAAACCACCGGTACAGAGGAAGTATTTTGGGACCTTCTGTTCTTCCTTTTTATAGCAAAAAGGAAAAGGGGACAGAATCTGGAAATACCAGGCCATATATTCCTGACGAAGGAATCCGTTTTCAGCCACAAGCTAATGAAACATGTGGTGTGCCACTGCAGCAGCTCCCAAAGGTCAGGGGTACCGCAGGATTCAAACAGGGGCTAGACTTTTACACAGCAGTCAAGGTGGCTCATGGGGAATTTCTGGCCCATTAAGGAGCAGACATTTCAGAAATTTCACAGAAAAGCTTATTGTCTTGAGATTTTAGTTTAAAATTGCAGACACAAGAGGCTGAGGTGCTTTATAGATACATTTTGAAAGAGCATCTGATGTTTGGATGCTTATGTATATATAGCACCCTCCAGCTGGGGCTTTGCTTTTCTCCAGCAGAATTACTAGGATGAGGAACAGCTTTTGCCACCGCAGATACTCGAGGAAAGCAAACACGATCAGATTCATCAAGCTGTTCCCTTAGCACGGCATGAACTTTAGCTTTAGAGTTTCTGAGAAGAGAATTGATCAGTCTCTTGAAGATAGAAACCCTTAGGTAATTAGGAAGATGGCATTATTCAGAAGCCTTTGCTTTTAGTACCCTTTACTGAACAGTTGGGTTTGGGTAATTATAGTCCCTTGTGGATAGGTTTCAGTGACTGACAGCCCCCAGTAATGCTTAGGCCTCATCCTCCCAGCTGCACAGAGAAGTATAACTGCACACAGAAGCAGAATTTGCAGCAGCAGGGATTTGTGTGTATGTGCATGTGCGTATGTCTGTGGTTTTTTTCAGGTTTATCAGTTCCAAATATAAGAGATAGGTTGTGTGCACAACATTTCCCTTACATCAGCACCAACATGACTTTTGGAGTCTATAAGCAACTAATGTACTGTGATTTTTTAACTCCTTTCTTGCTGATAAGCTGCTCTGAAAACTCACCAAGCCAAATTCAAAATCCATTAACCTGTATGTACCATGAGTACAGAATAGAAACAAAAGGACAAGTTTTATTCACCTGTTTAAAGGAAAGAAAAGCATTTGCCAAAATTAATATATGCATGTAATTATGCAAGACTCCTGTATACGAGAAAATCTGGAACTATTTAGCAATAACACATTTCTCAGCACAGTACATACTAGCTAGAAACAAAGTATTAGTGGATGCTGCTGCTCTGCAGTTTACTACAAAGAATTTTCATTTGGGGCGGAACCAGCTACATTTCTTGTTCTGAATAGCCCAAGGTATTTCAGTATTTCTGGAATTTTCCACATCCTTTTTCTGTGAAAGAGATGGGAGTTTCTACGTATTTTCTGTTGAGTTATCTGGTGTTACTATTTTTCTTTTTAATTCCATCTGAATTCTGAATTTCCTGGATACCAAATGTCTTTCTGATATAAGATATTACCCATCAGGTTACTGATGTGTATATCTAACCTGAACACCAAATTAAGTAAGGGGATTGATTGGATTAGCAGCTGTTCATTAGACTTTCTCTTCTCATTTTAAACTAACATCTGTGTTTTCTTATTTAAGATTTTAGAATATCATAAACAGTGCAGGGTAATTTCTTACCATGAAGAAGTTTCAGATGGATGAATTACAATTAATTGTGAGCTGCCTCCAGAGCCATTTTGATATTTTTTATTTTAGGCTAAACTATCTGATTAAATGGTCATCAAAGTGAGAACTAAGGACTCAGATTCATAAAACAAAGACCAAAAATGCCTCTGAAATGAAGTCTGTGGAGAGGTGGAAATTTACTTGTAGAGGTGCCTTGCAGGCTTTCATTATGTATGGGCATGGCATGGGGATGCATCATGCAGAGGTAGCTCTGATCAAACGAGCTTAAGCCCTGGGAAAAATCCAGCCACATTAGTAAACTATATTAGTTTTAGCAGAGCAACTGGTTGCGAGGGCAGTATTGTGCTGTGTGAATGCACCCAAAAGATGTACCCTGACAAAGCATGGAGAGGGGGAGGGCAGTGAGGAATTTGGTCTGAAGATGTGAAATACTCTTTCAGCAATTAGGGTGAAAGACAGCCATCCAGCCTTACTCAGGTGCCAACGCTTCAGTCCATACACAGGGACCATATGCAGGTTTCTCTCTCTCTCCATGATCTCTCTGCTTCCCACAGACAGCCTACCTTCCCTGCGCTGCAGAATGCAAACTCCTCCCACCCAGGACAATTTTTTTCAGATTAGCAGCCATCAGTACTGCCCAACCAAATGCCTCAGTGCTCCCTGTAACACCTCCTGACCATGTAACATAACAATGATGTGTTATACTGCTGCTGCTCACGAGCCCAGGGACTTGCATACATTCAGTGCTCAGTTTCCCACAATACCGTTTTCTCTGCATCTATTTATCCCTTAATTAGTGTGATGCCACATGAAAGCCCATACTCTCCCACATTTTCTCTCCTCATTGAAGATGTTCCCAGTGTATTTAAGTCCTTCTTACAAAACACAGCACAGAAATGCTTGTTTGTATTTGCTCCCCTTGAATGGTATAAGCATGAACAAGGAATGCTGGTTTGAAGCCAAGGCAATAAAGGAGCAGCAGTGGGTGCTGTAGCAAACAGTCAGTAGCCTTTAGTCTCACAAACTAAAGGCTATTTGGACCTGATGATTCCTGACTCTCTGAGGCCATCAAATGCTGGAGTCATTTTATGTTGCAGGTCTAGCTACAAAAATTTTTATGTCTGTGAGGGTTCCTCATGATGTGCATGACTATGCCTACTGTGGTGCTCAGAGGGCATAACTGTGGTCATTGCAACCACCAGAAAAGGTAAAGGACATCAGGAAAGGGCCAAAACAAGCTAGTAGGAGGTGCTGTGTGCATGGAGGATAGCTAGCATGCATAGCCCCTCAGGGGCAGTAGCACTTGAAACTGAGCATATGGCTCCTGTACAGGTACACCACAGCCTGGTTGTTCACATGCATGGACAAGCAGGGAGAAAGGTGCTTCCAAAACGAAGAGAGACATGAAGTGGTAGTCTGAGTTTGAGGTCAGCTTGACCTTGCCCACTGCGGCTCACAGCCAAGGCCAGAGCAGACTGTGTGACGTGCCATGGAGTAGGAGCAAAGCTGTGCCTTCTTCGGCTTTGTGTTGCTAGCCTGAGAGTGTGTGAGGTCTCATGCCATTGTGGAAGGCAGTGGTGCTCAGCCAAAACAGGCTTTGAGTGTTAGTGACCCACAGCCACTTTACGCATAAAATAAAGTTTCTTTTGTCAAAACTTCCTAGTGCAGGAAGCTGGAGAGGAGGCGAGCAGTGAGGTAAGGGAAGGTGGGGGAGAGAAAGAAAGAGAAAGGACAGTGCAGTAGATAAAAAAGAATCCAAACCAGAAACTGAGTAATCACCCAGGATGTATAGGGGGAAGAGAGAGGGAATCTCAGAACTAGAGTCCTGCCAGGTCTGCCTGGTGTCTTAGCTGCCATCTGAACCCACAGCTGGATCCTCTCTTCCCTAAGCAGAAGACATCAGCTCCACCTCCATGCCAGCACTTTCCCCTCGATCAGGATCAATAACTATAGTGATTTCAACTGACATGGAGACCTGGGTAGTGCTCAAAGGATTTTGAAGGACAAACATCTATATATTGAAGGAAATACTGGACAAGAAAAATGAGGGGTTTACTGTTACTCAATGGACTCTAACTGTTGCTGCTGTCTTTGAAGCAAAGGATGGGAACTGTGAAATTAATTTAAAAGACAATATTTCCCCTGTTTGGATTAAGGCTGCATTGTCTCTGACAACTTCCTTCATCAGCTTTTTGAGAAGCAAGAAGTTTCTTGCTAATCAAACCCTGCAGGAGTGAGTTTCTAAGCACCACACATGCAATTATCTTAAGCATGTTACATTGCATATCCTATTCCCCAGCCAAATCATCTGCATACATAAATGCCATTTTCTGTCCCTCCTCTATAAAACCAGGTTTATCAGTTCCAAACTTCAGCACAAATGTTTTGCTTTTCTTTTTGTCAATTTTCAAGTCTATTCTAGCATCTAGATTGATGAAAAACCTGATTTGATTCAAATAAGATTGATTTGAGTTGGGATCAAGATTATTAACACCATAGACTGTTTCATCTCTTCAGGGACAAAAGGAGATTTAATTTACCTTAGTATCAGTCCAGTCTACTGAAGAAAGATTTTTATTTTTTATTTTTTTTTTAATTTAAGTTGCTGTTTCTCTGTTCTGGGTCTAGTTATAACTCTTGTGGTCCAGACTACAGGGAAGCATAAAATCTCTTCACCTTTTCCAATGCTGTCAGTCACTCACCGTTACTACTTTTCTGTGCAGACTCCCACAGATTCTGGTATTTACTATAAAAGTGCCTTATTAGATGTTGTCCACATAAGGCACTGTACACATCAGCAGTGTGTATGTGTACATCAGCAGACACATCTGACCGTTACCTTGATAAAACCCTCCAAAAGAACAGTGCACAGTATTTAAATAAAACCGTGCTGCAATAGAGCAGTTCCAGCAAGAGACGGCTGCCTTTTGGCCTTGTATCTGACTGTGCTTGTATACATCACCAGCTCCCATTGCTGAAGTGAATACTGATAAAAGATTTATTTTGAGACACTACATTACCTTGAATAGCGTAACAGTCCTGGGTACCAGTGACAAATGAATAATGGAAGTACTTTTTCTGCAAATAGCCTGTATATTTGTCCATAGCACCTCCTGCCAACAAGTTTCTGAACTTGTGTTTATGTATCTAGTGCATGAATTTACATAGGGTATGAATAGATATTATTTACTACGGGTTGTTTTGCAGATGCAATACATTTTTATACTTTTATTTCTCAAACTGTATTTCTCAGAAACCAGAAAGCAAGCAAGCAGTCTTTCCTTTGATTTTTAAACTGAAGAATGCAAAGTGGCAAAGCTGATCAGTCTTATAACTTGACAGTAAATCTTCATTTGAGTTTAGAACTTAATATCCTTACATAAGTGGTCTGCCCCTTTTGTATGCAAACTGGCAGCTAACTTGCACATGAAAAGAAAGTAACTGCTGTTTCAGAGAGGGTACATGTACAGTTTTGTCCCAATCAACTTTTGTATCAATCCTTTATCACCCAGCCTATGAACTGAATGAAGATCAAAAGGTTAATGACTGTTCAATTAAAGACCAGACATAGATATTCTGGGTGCTATAGGAGTTTAAGCACACCACCACTACTGACCAGTGTCTGTGCAGTATCTGCACTGTCTGCCACACCACCTGGCTATGGCTGTATGATGGAGACTGGGGCTACATCCCTTCCTGAGGCCTGGATCATAAGGTGGAGGCAGAAGGGAAAAGATTAAGACCGACTGAACCTTGGCCTATTTCCCATCTCTTTCTGAAGAGACTTATGCCTTGGAGAAAAGAAGGGACAAGTGGTCCTTACTTGGGGGGATGGACTTTGGCAAGGGTAAAGAACAGGTTTGGGAAACCACTGTGTGCCCATGCCCCATCCTGTGCAGTCTGCACAAGAACTGCCTGCGCTTCAGGCCTTGATAATTGAGACAGACAGAGACAGGATTTTTAGAAATGAGTCTGACATACCACATTCCCTTGGCGATGGCCAATGCCAAGTCACATTGACTGTTTCCCTCCCGCTTTGGACCTTGCCCCAAGGTTATCTCAAGGTTGGAAGCGACCACACTCCTCACTCATAGCCTGAAGAGCTGTTCATGTTTGTTTGTGAAATTACTTCCTCCCTGGGTATAGCTGTCCTCGTGAAAGGGTGCCATATTTTTTTGCATTGCAAATTGTTGGCTAAAAATCACCATATTATTTGGGATCCTGCATTTATTGCTAGCTATCAGTTTGTGTTGAATATCCCTTGATGACTTCACCTCTGACTTCCAGACCTGCACCATGGCCTTTCTGCTTCTTTCTCCTGGACCATTGGCTTCTAATTTCTGGTGCATTTCAACCACTGTCTGTCCCTTTCCCAAACGTCCACCATGAGGCCCCAATGTTTTCACTCCTCCAACCAAATCCCGAAACAGACCAGAAGCAGCTCCACAGGAGAGAGGCCACAGGCCACCCCACAGGGACAGAGTTGTCAAGTGGCTGTCACTGAGCAGAAATCTTACGTGGTCAGGCAGTGCTACAGTATGGTGAGGAGAAGCTACATGAAAAATTTGTGTTAAAATCTGAACCTAACCAAGACTGTCTGCTGCACACAAATTCTGACTCCTCTCAAAAGCTTTTATTACTCATTTCTCCATTACTGGGAGAGTTGCTAGGTCAGGGAATCATGAGATGTCTGCTTTACTTGCCTGGATCTGCAGAGCTTTCCAGGCTGCTGTACAGCTGTATTGTCTCACTCACATCCCCTGGATTATTTTTTTTCCTGTATGAATTTTGATTACACATAAACCAACACACTATTAAAAGACAAACATTGATGAGAAAAGAAATCAGAACATCAGTGGAGCTGACTGTACTGCACATTGATTTCAAAATCAGATTTTATAGGACAGCAGATTTGTGCAATTCTCTTATTCCAATTAGACTTCCAGTTACGGTGAGCACTGTCAGCTGAAAAGAAGTGTGTTAACAGTTCAGCAAATACTGAATCACAGTGGACACCTTATAACTAGCCTATCTCATTGCAGTGTACACAAATTGGCTGTTGCCATTTTCCCTGTAGTGATGGGTGACATAATACACTAACATCAAGACACAACTGTAAGAAAGTCCAATTGAGAAGAACACAATCTTAGTAAGCCTTAGGTTTGAGGAGGGATTTATAAAACTGCTGAAGCAAATTCATTCATGATCTTCATTCAATCATTGCACACAGAGAAAAGAATGTCACTGGGTATAGCAATGCCTCAGCCTCTACGGCCGTGGTTGACGGCAGAGAACAACCCAGTCTGCAGGCCAGTGCTACATGTTAGTCACCAGGTGCCTTTATATTTGAACTATAGATCTGTGCTCCCTTTTTTAACAGCAAAGGAGAGGAGTAGTAACTGAAAATGAGCAATGCTGCATGCATTTTAATCTGCCTACACCAAAGACCTCAGCCCAACTGCAGAGGGTTAAACAAAACAGTGTGTTTGCTGCAGAGATGAGCTCAATTAGTAGTGCCATCCAGAGCAAGATAGTGATGCTTTATACCTGTTCAGGCCTTCAACACTGCCATCAACACAGGATTTCCATTTGGAGACAATTAAGGTACAGAGTGACTAAATACCAAGAACTTGTTTGAGCTGAGGCAAATTTCAGCCCTAAAGCTTGTGCTCAAAAGAGGAGCAGAGCTCATGTTCAGACCATCTTCCTCGGGTCTCTGGTCTAAACTCTGACCCCACTCACTGGCGACAGAGAAAAGTTAATGTCTGCTTGCCCTGTGTAAAAGACAAGGCAAAGTGCTTTTCCTGCTGTGAAGAGACTGCTTCTGTCAGAAGAGCCCTGTTATGCCATAGCAGTGTGACCTGGCCTATGCCCATCCCTGGTGAAGGATGAGACGGCTGCACCATCTGCCCTAGAGGGGCTGGCTCACCAGGGCACAGGGCGGCCGAGGGCTGCAGCAGCCCAGCTATGCATGTCCTCCTCCTCACAGGTCACTACACCATGTAAGTCCAGCCACCTCCTGAACTACATTTTAAACCAGATCAACCTTTGGCCTTCCTATTTTTAAAAGCCCACCACAGAATTTCACCGCTCTGATTTCATAAAAACCTTCTTGTTTCCCAACCAAATATATTCCTGACTGGGAAATACTTGTCTTGACCAGCAGGCAATAGCCAGGCTCACGTGGTTCCCCTGCCCACTGCCTCCTCTTACCCTGCCAGCAGCAGAGCACTGGTCTAGGGGGACCTTTGTGCAAAATGCAGAGCATCGCTGGGAGAGGGCTAACAGTGATGCCCTAGAACAGGACAGCTCATAGACCTCTGGTAAAGGGAGCCTTCCATTAGGTCCTTTGAGGCAGCAGGGTAGGTAACAGGGACGCCCTGGGGGTTGGGACAACCTGTGACAAGTCCTGGAGAGCACAAGGGAAAGCTTTTTGCAACCTTATCTTCTTAGCACATTCGTTCAGTGATGGGGCTATAAAGCTGCAGATCTGTGTATCTGTTAACGCATCTGGAGAGAAGAAAACGATGCATTAAATTCCTGTTAATCTGACAAAACAGCAGAGGGTCTGCCTTTGCTGAGAGTCTGAAACAAAACTTGAATCTACCCTATCCTCTGTACAAACAGTAGAACAGCTAGCAGGAGCCTGATTCCCTCTTCCACTGTTTTTTTTTCTTTTCCCAGGCTGCTGCTGGGAAGCTCGGTTGTGCTGCTGCCACCGATTTACTTCAAGGCAATGGAGATCTGCATGAGATCCAGAGTGTTTTTAAAGGCTTAAAATAGGCCCCAGCTTGGCCAAAAATTAAATTAAAAATCTGTTTTCAATGTTTTGGCCAGCAGTTCCAGCCGTTACGGCAGTGGGCTGGAAAGCTGGGCGCGCAGCTGTACACAGATTCCCACATCCAGGGCCGGAACATTTTAATTGGGGAAGCGAGGGGAAAGCTAAAGGGCCAGGAACCTGTTAAGAAAGAGGAAGGCTTGAGGATGCTGAAAGGGATGGCTTGAGGGTGCTGAGAGGTTTTTGGGGTTTGCTTTCACAGCAGCAGAGCGGTGGGCTGCTGAGCCATCCTGGCCCTAGTGTTAATCGGGGTAAGCATCCTGAGAAGTCAACCACACAGTAACAGATGCTGTAGCACCATTTTACTTGCTGCAGGGGTGTCCCTTCAAAACATATATAAATAGAGTGAATGATGTATAATGCCTGCCTAGGTACTTATACACTTAGGTTTTTTTTTTACTACTTCCCAGTGTTGAACCCATAGCTGAGCTCACTGTTGGAACCAATTAAATTTTGCCCCCTTCCCAGAGCAGTGAATTTGGTCTGCTTATTGCTCCTCTCCTCTCCCAGATGCTGCCCTTGAACAGACTCTTTCAGGCAAATATTTCAAGCTTCAGTATCATACCGGCTGACTTCAGCTAGAAGAAGTGACTGAAAGCAATGTTATGATAAGGGAGAAATGCACACAGAGAGACCAAATTCTGAGCAACTGGTTTTGGTTTGCTTTTAGCTCTGAAGTCAGCTGCTGCATTTCAGACCTAGAAAAGGTGCTATGTGCTAGAAACCTTGTCTAATCATTTCCAGCCGTGCCATTTAGTCTAATAAAAGACAGCTGGTGGGGGAAAGTCTCAGAGTTACAAAAAGCAGTGAGGCACCCAGCTCCCACCACTCCTAAATGCCTCTTCGCTGTGTCAGGGTGGCTCTCAGAAAAAAGCTCAGGGGAGGATATGAGGGCAAAACAGAGGTGTTTATTTGTGAAGGCAGCTCTAAGTAATTGCCTAGTCTTACCCATGTTCTTCTACTACCATGGCTATAGCAAGACTCTTACTGATATATTTCAGTCATGTCATTCACTTGCCATTATTCTGGTGAAAAAGAAAGAGAGGACTCACATTTTCCACTGCATGGCTGTAGTGTGTGCAATTAGAAATGGCTGTGTATGTATCAGTGGAAATTTCCAAGGGCAATACACAAGGTGCTTCCTCTTTTCTGTCATAACAAACATATCTCTGGCAGCTTCCAGGCACAAAGATTTGTGTGAAAATCAAAAAAGTCGACTTATTATTATTTTTTTTTTTATATATTCTCAATAAAAGCAAAAATTAATCACAAAAATCTTCAGTAGGACATAAACAATCCTTATAGCATATGAGAACACACCTCCTTAAAAGTGCAAAACCATTACAACTAATATGCTTGTACAAGCAGAATCCTTGAAAAACAATAGAAGTCTGTAAAATGAACACTAGTGTTGAAAAGTAGATCAGTTCAAAACCTGTTATTTTTCTCCTGGAGAATCTCATCCATGTCAGCCCAAGTACACACAGGCACGCACTCACACACACACAAATCTAAATGCTTTTGTTAAACCAACATTTTTATGAGTGTTTTTCAACAGAAATATTCTGGACTGTTCCGCCAAAGAGTTCTGTTTTAATCAAAGAAAATTGCGGAGATCCTCCACAGTATGAAATGTGTTTGCAACAGTCCTTTATTATTAACTCCTGATGGTGCATCTGTTTTATCTATTAAATAAAGCCTTTCACAGATTTTTATTATTTTCTTTCTTGCAGCAGGCTAATACTTCTTGCTGTAGGCTTTAGACATGCACCCTTTTATTTCCTTGTCCTTCCATGTGCTGTTGCTGTCCTGGATCCTTCCATCCAGGGATTGCTCTTGTTCCCTGTAGCTTTGGTGAAGTCCAGGCAACCTCAGTTTTTTTCTTAACTTTGTCCTTGACTTTGTTTGTGCCCGTAGAAATGCCTCTAATATTCCACTTTATACAACAGCCCACTTTCATAAAACCTGCAAAGACCAGTCACACCTCACATCTCAGCTATATATCTGACTGCCTTTCATCTTCTCTTTAACAAAACATTTCTCAGCCATCCACCACTTGATACAACCTATTTCTTTCACTGTTTTCATATCATTACCTTTTCATTATCTTTAGGAACTCCCCAGGAGAGGGACCATTAAACCCATTCTTACTAGTTGTGTAACACCATTGAAGGCCTCTATGTTAGTATTGCACCCCATAAACGCTGGCCTTGAGATAATCTGCAACTATGACTGTATCCTATACCCTGTCCATATGTGGGAAAAAACAAGCTTCAACTACTGAAGGTCCAGAATATGCACAGGGTGGATTCTCTTGGTGATAAACCACATGTTTAAAAGGAACTTTAACCCCATCCCTAAAAAATATTGGACATTTAATGACTCCACACTCATAAGCAGCTCTTCCTCCAGGAGGGCAAACTCCCTGCAGAAAGTACACATGAACTTTCTTTCTGCTTGCTGCTTCACTGTTAAAGGTTATGAACCTGCTAATTGCTCTGAAAAGAAAACATGGCCACACTGTTTGTTTAAGGGCAGATCTTGCTGATACAGAACAGTTCACACTCAATCCAGCCCTCTTTAATATTATGGGACAGTTGTGGAATGATAGAATCATAGAATCATAGGATGGTTTGTGTTGGAAGGAACCTTAAAGATCATCGAGTTCCAACTCCCCTGCCATGAGCAGGGACACCTCCCACTAGACCAGGTTGCTCAAAGCCCCATCCCCTTTGAACACCTCCAGGGACGGGATATCCGCAATTTCTCTGGGCAAACTCTCACTACCCTCACAGTAAAGAATATCTTCCTAATATCTAATCTAAATCTACACTCTTTCAGTTTAAAACTATTACCCCTTGTCCTAATACAAGGGGTAGGATAAAGAGTCCCACCCCATCTTTCTTGTAGGCCCCGGTGAAGTACTGGAAGGCTGCTATAAGGTCTCCCTGGAGCCTTTTCTTCTCCAGGCTGAACAACCCCAGCTGTCTTAGCTTGTCTTTGTAGGAGAGGTGCTCCAGCCCTTTGACCATGTTTGTGCCCCTCCTTTGAACTCACTCCAACGGGTCCATTTCCTTCTTGTGCTGAGGCCTTCAAAGCAGGACACAATACTCCAGGTGGGGTCTCATCAGAGCGGAGTAGGTGAGGAGAATCACCTCCCTCTACGTGTTGGCCACATTTCTTTTGATGCAGCCCAGGATATAATTGGCTTTCTGGGCTGCAAGTGCACATTGCTGGGTCATTTTGAGCTTTTCCACCAACACGCTCAAGTCCTCCTCCTTCAGTCATTCAAACATGGCAGAGGTGTCTAAGCTTCATACCTTTATCTAAACAGAAGTATTCTCCTGAACTACCTTACTGTGCCATCTGCGTTGCAACTAATTCTGGGAACTCAGCTGGGTGTCTTAGACCAACCATAGTTTTCCTTCCCCTACCTGGGCTACTGTCCGCACATCCCATGCAGGCTTTTGGCATAGACACAGGCATGCTGAGCTATCCACTTTCAACATAATCATGAATCGTTACTGTAATTGAAGGGACTGTTCCTACTGTGAGCTGCAGTAAAGGTCTTTGCCACTGAAAGGGAGATTAGCTCATATTTACCCAGTTCGCAGACAGCTACATCACTTGAATGATGCTTAGTAGCTCCACTGAAGAAGGTTATGTGCAAATCAAAGGAGCCATTTACAAAGCACTTACAAAACAAGTCCAAGAGGCTGTTATAAATCTTAAGTCTCTTGCTTAGACAGAGCTGTGCTGGAGATGATTCAGCCCGGTTTGATAGAAATGGCTGTCAAGATCACAGCCAAATTGGCTGTTAAAAAATGCTTTTGGCAAACTTAATTCCCTGCCACTGAACTCCACTCTCCCAGAGACAGTACTGCTACCCTTTGCTAGGAAAACTGCTTATTCCTAGCCCACCATTAAATCTCTGGCCTGGAAGTCTCTAGGTCAACTGCCCCAAGGGAGTGGGAGATCATTTCTCCAGGTCTCTGCACCGTGGGCACTCTCCTGTTCCCACCCCAGCGCCTCCAGGTGCCCCTGGCCCCAGAAAAAGCTGTTCTTCTGGCAATGCCCTTTGCATCCAGGTGAGCAGTGGGAACACCTCTTCAGGCAATATGCAAAAAAGTGGCCATGCCTGCATGTTTTTAAAAAATGATATCTTCCAGTGTCACCATTCCAGTGTGAAGTTGAAATCCAATTGCTTTGCATGTGCACTGCACAGATGTGCTGCCAGTGATGTGAATTGGACCTGGGAGAAGATGGAATCATGGACCCACAGGATGCATCATCACCAAGGAGGCTTAACACATAGTCCAAGCAGCTCTGACATTGTAATAAATGGCTGAGACAGTCAGACAATGTAATTATCTGTGCTAGGGAACTGCGTAGACATGGATGAAAAACGATCTGCAAAATTTGTGTTCTGCATATCTCTAGGAGCACTCCTGTCTTTTTGCAGCATTAGAAGCCAGCCCTCCATGTTTAGACAGAAGGGGACCAAGGACAGGATGTTTCTGATGGTTCAATCTCAGACCTATGTCACCCACATTTGATATTTGTTGTGACTGCTCTCAAAACACATCTATTTTTCAAGTACATTCCATTCAAGCAGCTTTCTGAAAATTCAAATGTCTACACAGAGTTTTCAGCTTACCCTAGCAGACTCCCCTTGCACAGATAAACTGCAGTCCTGTGTCTGTGCGTGTCTGTCTGTGCCCCTCCTGTATAAATGTGTCCCTCTGGCTATGACCCCAAGGTTTAGTTGCAACAGCACCAGGCAATCTTTTCTGTGCAGCTTCACAAAGAAACAGTGCTTAAGTATTCCTGCAGGCAGCTGATGAATCTGGGGATATTGCATGGTAAAATTGTTCGTGTTGTATAAAGAGCACAAAGAAGCCTTAAGGAATATCCTCGCAGGAATTTTTGCTGATGCGGTTTGTTTTGTTAGAGTTGGAAGTTGCTTGCTAATTGGAAGGAGGCCTTGTTATCAGCATTCTTGCCCAATTGCACAGATTGTTTACCTGCTGTGAGGGAGCCACAGCTCTCTGTATTTTAGTCAGAGCTGCTAATACCATTATTTTCTGAGGACACAGCCAACAAAAATATCAAAGCTGCCTGAGGTTAACGTGATGGTACCTCCCTTCAGCTTTGGCCTCCAGCTGTAAGAAGCTTTGTGGTTACTCAGGGAAAATCTCCCAGTTCTTGAGAGTTTAAACTTTGGTTTAAGTGGATATAAAGGAGAACAGATTTATGCTCTTAAGGGTTATTTCAAGAATGATGATGGTTTCAAGAGCAGGGCCCTGGTTTTGCTTTCCAAGACCTTCTGAGAACCTCTGCTTAAACTCTAGGTGATTTTATCTGAGAAGCAGCTCCAAAGGGCTTGGGAGACACTAGCTAATACACCCCTGTATCAATAATTAGGAGCAACAAGAACAGGATTCTGTTTCCAGTTGTTCCCTGACTTCTTCAGCAGGGTCCAGTGAGGGCAGGAGCTCTCCGACCTGGGGTTGAGTGGAAAAGAAAAGAAGTCCCTGCCCTGTGTGGATCTCAGACTGCTAGGCTACAATGAACAAGGGTCAGTGATTCACTGCATTTCCTTGGAGCCACTCAGCTTTATTAAGAACAGTCCATTATAAGGAAGGAGAAAAGCTATTTTTTGATACAGAAAGATGGGAAGAAGGAAGCTGATACACTCAGCAATTGAAACTATAAGAGAAACTGGAAACTCTCTTGTTTAAAGGGTATCCTCTCAAAAACCTTTGTTTAATTTCACATGACTGTGATCACTAGTCTCTTTTGCTAATGGACCATTCACCATAAATTGATAATATTTTCCCCAAAGCACTCAAGAACATGCTTGTATTTACATAGTCAATGCTTATATATAAAATGGGAAATACGTGTTTACTAACCCATTACTTTACACTTGCAGAATGAGGGTACTTCTTTTTTTCATTTATCAGGCTGATTGCAGCCTTTTTTTTTTTAATTGGGTACATGTGTATTGTCTACATCTGTGATGGCAGAACCCCAAAATGGGATGTGAAATACGGAAGTGGCTGGAATTCACCAAAGACCACCACTTATTTGCATGCTTCTGTCTGGAACAGGTGGATCTGGAGGGAGTTATTTTGAGCTTAAGTTAATGCTGACCTCAGCTGAAATAATTTGCCCTCTCGCTCTTCCTCTGATACAGAGTCAAGAGGGAGTTGTATGACTGCTGCGTGTGATTGTACACATCTGTCAACAGAATCAGAGATTCGAGTGCAAAATGTAGCACTTGGGAACGCTGTGTGGGTTTCCAACACTCCCTGAAGGACGCGAGGACCATAAACCAGTGAATGGATTACAATAAGGCATAAATAGAGCATTTTTATCTGTGACAGATGTAATCCTGCTCCAGCACTGCTTACATTATTTAAAGGAAAATGGTCTCTATTACAGACCAGCTCTCTGAATTTTGGATGATAAAACAAGTCATAAGCGTTTTTCCACATGAATAGTTGTAAGCCTCCTTTGGAATTGTTTTGGCAGCGTTGTTTTGAAGGGCGCTGGCCATAACATCTCATGGAGCACCCCGTCTCCATGGAAGACCAGGGGAGGGACTGCAGGCTTTCGCATAGCTTGCCACCCCAAGCAAGGAAAGGCTTGCTTTGCTGCCCCAGCTTGCCATGCAAAGCCTGCAGCATCACAAGCCAGCCAGGCTGTAAAAGAGTTATAAGGAATAATGTCCCAAAGCCAAGAAGCAGGTGTGAGACATGCTTCTCACTTGCACAGACATATGCTACCAAATGTTGCAACCTTTCCCGCATAATATCTTAATGTATAGTCATTAGGCAGGACAGAGTGGAGAGCGCACATATGGAAAATGTCTCTTATTTGGAGACAGGAGCATGTACTTTCCCTTTGACGCTGGCACGTGCAAGGAAATACTGATACATCGGCTCCAAGCTGCTGATTGCAACCTGATAAGGAGACAGTCTTGAAGAAGGCAGGAATCTTACCAGGTTTTAGGCTAAAAACATTTTTGGATGCATTATTCCCAGAAGCAGCACAGCTGGATTCTGGATGACGGCATCTGGATTTCAGTGCTTTGGTAAGTCCTATCGGCAAAGGAAATTGAAAGATGAAGACTGGGAGTTAAGGCTGTGTTAAGTTGAGGTAACATGGGCATATGGCATT
This sequence comes from Calidris pugnax, assembly GCF_001431845.1. Lineage (NCBI taxonomy): Eukaryota > Metazoa > Chordata > Aves > Charadriiformes > Scolopacidae > Calidris > Calidris pugnax. The sequence continues at coordinate 26,283,642 of NW_015090922.1, forward strand.
CCGTTACCTCACCCCTTTGGACAACCTCTAACGTGCTCACAGTTTTTGAGTCAGGAAGGGAAATGTGCATCCCAAATAGCTGGACAAGGGGGTGTAGCTGAGTAGAATATTCATATAAATAAATGGCTGGATTCCAACAGCTTTGAAGTGCTGGATTATTTTAGTTTTCCCAAAAAGTAAATCCTGATGAACTCCAATGAAATCTAAGATATTCTAGACTCTTTAGCCAGCCAACAGGCAATGACAGACACTGACTTGCCGTGGGAGACAAACCCACAGAGTAGCTAGTGGCTGGAGTTTAAGGAACTGTTGCATTGTATTACCAGACAAAACCTGGTAGAATTCAGGTAGGAAAAAATAATTCTGTCGCTGAAAAGACTAATTAAAAGAAACATACTGGTGAAGAGTTAATTATCTGCAGATTTTTGAAAGATTCAGGCATTAAGTGAGATTAAGAATGATGTGTTTATTAACACTGAGATGAAATTAGGAAGTTTAAAACACCTAAAAAACACCTAACCCCAAACTGACAAGTCCAAGCAATGTGATCTGTGAAGTTAACTTTTCATGGGAAGGGGGGAAGTTTCATTTCTCAGGACATTAAAGAACTAGCCAAAAACTATGAAACCAGTTGCAGAAAATTGACATACATTGTCATGGAGAGGAATTAGATGAACTGCATGGCACAACAGGCATTTTTTTGTCTCTGTTCATCTTTAGCTACAGAGAAATATCATACCAGTATAACAACCCAGTGATTTTGTAGACTTGATCTTTTGACACAGACACATAAATATACCTCACCAAATTCCTCTCTTTGTCTCGGCCATCGTAGCTTAGACTTTTACACAGATCACACCACATGCTGCTGTTCTGTTCCCAGCTGGGAAGATGATCGGTGACTTCCAGGTCAAACAAATTCAGCGGGGTCAACAGCAAAAATAACATACTGACGCAAATCTGTGCGCATTTATTCAGCTGCCGTTGAGTCCATGCTCAGGCTCAGTCCCATTGCTTGTACTGCCCTTTCTGGATGCTCTGTGTGCAGGAACAGAGACAAGCACTGGAGCCATGCTGCCTCCAGCTGTCACATTTCTCCCCCTAATTTCTTAGCCTCTCACCTCCACTGCTCACACCCTGGACATGTGAAATCTTGGGCTTTCTCTCAGTGGTGCCCAGAGAAGCAGAGAAGATACTACTGAGAAGGGACATAGCTCTTCTACTCTCCAAGGGGGCTGATGGAAACAGAAGTGTATCGTTCCTTCCCTTTAGATGTTCAAGAGTAAGGGCAACTTGCAAAAGAAGGGCTTTTCCTCATGTTTATTAAAGATTAGGTTTGTGCTGCATGGGCTATAATTCATGCATTTTCATGGTGGTGTTAGTTAGATGTTACTGACTGTGAAGCTTTGATACCTAGCTTAATTGTGAAATTTCCACCGTGAAATAGGTAAACCCTGCAATACTTGCCAACTGCACAAGCTATTTCCCAGAGTGTATCTTTAGCAAGTGACACCCCAGTGGTTTGTAGGACAAAGAATTTACTGGAGAAGTTTGTGGATGATTTTGGACACTGGAGAAATATGAGGCACTGTTGTGACTTCAAGGGCAGCTCCCAAGCAGGTAGTAAAGAAAGATGCGTGATGCCTACTGGTCATGGAGAGCTATCTCTCCCTGTCCCCTGCCACCAATCCGGAGTAAAGTGCCCTTGCATATCTGTCCTTAGAAAGCTAGCCTGAACCTTGTTTTCCCCACTGTGAGTGTCAATGCACTGAACTCATCCCGCAGCTCTTTTGTTTATAGTGCATCTTTCCAGTCTTTGCCAGGGAAGAAAGGCTCATTGGACTTGCCAGTTTGTTAATGGCATGAAGCATTTGATTTGTTCCAAGCATGAGGGCATATTCAGTACAGCCAAGACAAGCTGCAAAATTCTTCTGCTTCTCCCATGACCTGTCATCACCTGCCCTCTAGCCAAGACGTGGTTTGGAAGAATCAGTGGGTAAACAGCATGTGGAGCAAATTATATCTGGAAAGAGAAGAAATCTGAAGTAGTGCTGCACGCCCTGCTGTCTCTTGTCCAGAGATCTTCGTACTGTTCTCTGCAGGCAGTTGGCAGAAAAGGACTTTTCTTTTCTTGATATTACCCTGTGCTTTTTGTTTTTATCTCCCAACTGTACCTGCTAGGAAGCAAGTGATGATTTTACCCCGCATGGCATGAAATCAGGTTTTGCAAGGGGAATAAAAATTCACCTCTCAGAAGGAAAAAACTGAGCCTATGCCAAGTTTCCTTTATTTTGTTTTCTGTTTGTTGCCATGTGGTTATATGTAATCTGTGTATGTAATAGCTACATGTAACATAGTAGGGATCAAACTGTTTTCAATTGTATGGGTGGAAATAATATGACTTAAAGTCATATATTTAAGTAAACTATCTATCCATATTACAAATGACACAGACAAGCTTTTAAGATCAAATCTCTTTTCCTCTGATTGTTGACATTTCTTTCTTTTATTTTATGAGTGTTGGGTGGGCTTTTTTTAGCTTGGAGAGTAAAGAGAGACTTGTTTTTTTTCCTGCTTATTGAACATTTCGTTTTTTCTAGTTCCTGTATGCCAGAGAAAAGAGCTGGCTTTGATTTCAAACAATGTAGAAGAACATTAAAGTTCGTCATTATAGCAAGAGTTTTAACTGACATAGTTTTCCTAAATGTTATACATTAAGATTATAGCCTAGTCTGTAAAATCCACTTTAAAAACCACTTAAACTATTTAAACTGCTCAGCAGTGGCAGCAAGATGGGAAAGAGGCAAAGAATAAAAACAACTGTGTCTGATTTCCCTTTCCCCTCTGTGCAGGGAACCACAGTCATGAAGTTTGCCATCACTGCCCCACCATCGGGCAACAGCTCCTTCCCCCTTCCAGGCTCAGCCTGCCAGGGAAGGGGGTCCCTGCCTTCCCCCTGTGCCCTGCTCCACTGCAGGGAGCACTGCTGAGACTGCAGGTTGTTGTGGACCGTGGCCAGGGAGGGTGGGATGGGATGGGACAGGATGGGATGGGGGACCCGCGCAGGAGCTCCATTTAGCAAGTGTCACTCAGGAGGAAAAGGCTGATGGGCAGTGGGTGCAGCCAAAGGGCTGTATGTGGGGCTTGAGGGAAACATGCCTGGTAGGCAAGGAAGGAAGGGTCAAGGGGAGAGGGTTCCTCTCCACCACTGTGCAGGTGCTGTGCCTCCCGCTTCTCATTTTCTGCGTGGCTATTTGGGGGAAAATCCTGAATGGCAGTAGTGGTTTTTCTTCAGAGCTGGGATGGGAACTTGGCCCAATGTGCTTAGATATCAGTTTCCCCTACCATGCGCTTGCACTGTCCTCAACATGCGCTCATTTACAAGGAAGATCAATTAAGTTTCTCAGAAAAGGTGAAGATGCTCAGCTAAGATGAAGTGCTGGTCTTTCTCAAGATTCAACTTCCTCCTTGCCCAGTCAGGATCGCAGAGCAAGAGCGACTCGCTGAGCCACACTCAGTGGTATGTCTGCAATTGCTCCTTAACCTCCCTCTACCTCCAGGACCACACGACTAACTAATATGGGATCCCCGGGGAGAACTTGCTCTGTGCAGCTTTGTCCTTTTAACCTTTTAATGCTCTTCCAGTTTAAGCTGTTTGTGGCAAGACCCAGACTTAAATTGCTGAACGCAGATGTCACAAATTGCTTTTCAGTATGCTCTGGTGATGCCTGGAGCTGCTGACAAGACCTGAAAGGGTGAGTTTTAAAAGAGGGTTTTAGTTTGGACCAGCCTTATACTGCTTTCTCCTAGTTCAGCATCTGGTCCCACATGAGTGATGAACTGATTCGTACAAAGGGAAAATGAAAGTGCTTTCCCAAAGAATGGGCTTGTAGCCCATTCTTGCCAAAAGATGAAAGCAAATGTTATAAAGAAACAGGGAATTCTGAAGCAGGTGGGAAGCATTCTTCCATGACAACTTTCAAAGAGAGATGAAGAAGAAATGCGGAGCAAGGCAGTTTGTAATTGCCTTCCCTGGACTTATTGCTGTATCCCTCCTAAGTAGACCATGGAGGGAACTGCCAGATATTGGGACTTGGGCAAGATGGCCCTCCCTCAGGTTTGTTATGACAGTTCCTGTCTCCTGTGGGACCTTTGATGGCTCAGCCACGAGAGAGGCAGTCTCCAGAACGCCACCTAGAAAAGGTGCTGCTCCTTCAGCATTCACCAAAATCAACAAACCAAAAACATATTTAGGAAAAAATGTAGCCCTATGGTGCTCACCACTGGAGCGGCAGAGAACTGAATGGAAAAATCCTCCCTCCAGCACCGCCACAAAAATTCCCCATTGCATCCTCTGGGCTTTAAGGCAATGAAGATATATGCCAAAAATGCTTGAGGCCAATTACATCTTTATTTGTTTATTATCTTCTTTATAACTGTATTCATCTGGGTGTTAATGTCTGTGATTGGATATTCAGGTTGCATACCTGTTTTAATTAACAGAATGTCTGCATCTTATTTTAGAAAGAATGTTTTTTTCCTTCTTCCTCCCCCTATCCTCCTCTTTTCACCCTAATTTCTGGATATGCCTGGGGTCACTGATCTGCAGAGAGTGACTGGAAGATTCCACAGTGATAATTGTATTTGATGTTTCATTTTTATATTGACATTTTATAGATCTGCTAGGCCCAATTCTGTTAATGCAGGTGTTTAATTATTTGTCAGTTTTTGCCTGAAATGCTCATATCTTGTTGATTCCTTTGCCATCAATTGCAGACCAGTCCAGATGGGGAACACCTCGGTGGCAGGGCTTGGTAGGAAGGTGTGTTTCCCCACCAGCTGCTGAGTCACTGAGGCTGTGTCTGTGCTGACAGACCCCAGCCCTTCCTAAAACATGATGGGAAAGTTGGGATGGAGAACACGTTTACCTGCCTGTCACCTCCCAGTGCTGGCATGGCCTCTGCCAACTTGGGAGAAACAGCATCACAACACACGTGTGACTCAGGAATTTGAGGCCTGCTGGAGGGATTACACATACCAATTTTGGCTCATGCGAATCTAGGACTGAGAGGGGTACACAACATCATACGTCTGCCCGTGCACAGTGGAGAGAGGGAAGCCCCCTCCGCAGTCATAAATTCCCAAGTCATGAGGGGGAAGATGTGGTTCAGTTTTTGGAAAGGAGATCTAGCTCACCCTGTACCAGCCGTGAGGCCCCAGGGCAGGGAGAGCGGGGGCCTCCCAGACCCCACATGCTGCACAGCAGCTCACGGCTTCACCCAGGCACCACCACCTCACCGGCACAAGCAAGGCAGGCCTCCTTGTCCCTGGTGAAACTGGACTTCTGATCAGACACAGCTCTGTACCCACTTCCTGACTGCTGCTCACGGCCTGCATATTTATTTATCTTTTAAATTCAAAATCTCTATGATAAACACCGGGTAGCACACAATACTGTGTTTACCATCGCTTCTCCTGCGAGCAGATTTCTTAATTGTCTCGAGTGATGACTGTATATTGCACTAACGCTCCTAGGCCCCGTGAGACCTCACGCTTGCCTGGCTTTCCTGCAGGGGTTTTCTCAGAGCAGATGGTTTTGCTCTCAGAGGCTACGTTTTTTGTAGCAGGAGGAACTGTTACGGCCCAGCGGCTGAGTGGTCCCCAAGGCAGGTGTGGGACTGTCTCTGGAAAGAGCCTTCTGGCAGGAGAGAGGACAGATAGTAGCTGGAGCTGCTGCCTACTGAGAAGGCAAAGGTCCACAGGCCAGAAACAAAGCACGGCAGGCTGGGCACAACTCGTTCCTGCAATAGCACATCTGAACCTTCAGCTAATTTAAAACAATATTTTGCAATAACAAAAAAAAAACCTTGATTAGTTCTACACTCCGTCTGAGCACTTTGCCTTCCTATCTTTCACAACAGTGCTAGCTAATCAGGCAATTTTTATGTATGTCAATGAACAACCCTTTCCCGTAATGATTTTCTGCGCTCCTCACGCACTTTGCTTTGTTATATTGGACAGCACTCAGAAAGACAATTATTCCCACTCTGCAAATGAGGAAGATGAGATACAGAAAAGTTACATGACCAGGTCAAGACCCAATCACATTCACAGAAATAGGTAAGAAAAGCCAGAAAATTCGGACAGTTGTATAAGACCACTTGTTCTTTTTTCATGGTGCAAACACTAGTTCGTTCCCTGGCACCCTGCACTGGATAGGGGCATTTATTCTTTAATTGTTCCTTATAAACTGAGTACTAACAGAGATCCACCAGCCTTGAGAAGGCACTGTGCAAGTAATTATTTAACCTATTACCAATGTTTATGGTTATTTGGGCACATACACGTTTGTACATCTGACATGAGCTCTGCATATGGAAACTGCTTTGTGAACACACAGAGAAGCTGCTTTTGAAGTGTCATATTTTAAGGCATTTTTTAAAAAAGCAAATGTCAAAGGAATGCCCCCTCAAACCCCTAAAATATTCAAGTACACATATTTTGACTAATCTCTTGCCAAAGTTTGTTTTTAATTGGCATTTTTTATATTTAATTGCCATATATAAGTGGATAAATGCAAGTCAAACCACAAAAATCCCTCTATTCTATTTCACACTCACAATAAGTTATAGTAAAATTGTCAAAAGCATATATTTTTTAACAGACTTGGAAACCCTCTGTCTTGAGCAGGGACAGTTAACATTTTTGCATCAAAGCCACTGTGCAATACAGCCATTTCTCAAATAAACGCCTATTCTTAGACTAGGGAAGAAGTTAGAGAGATGCTGTTTCTCAAAAATAGTAACAATATGTGCTCAGTAAAGCAGCAGGGGTAACCGCAAGGGCTTCCAGCAAATAGATTTGACTTATATGCAGCAAAGCATTTCCTCCAATGTTTTGGAGGTGAAGTTTTGGGGATGAGCTCAACCTCTAATTTCCACAAACTCTGAACTTGAACTGCTTTTGAGTGCTGACCATTACAATGCTCCTGGGACTCATTTCAGGAGTGCCAAATACACCTTGTCCTGGGAATTAGGGATGCTTTCTGAAGCCTGAGCTGGCAGCATCTCAAAAATCAGTTGCCTGCTAATGAGTTGCCACCTCTGATGAACTGATCGTGAATTTTTGAAGTCCTTTCAATTATGAAGCTGTTGCCCACCTGATCCTATCGCTGCTTATAACGTACTTTTCTACTAACTTTAATGGCCTTTGGAGTGGCCTGAGGGAGTGGGTTCTGGACCTTAATACAAACCTGCCCTCAGGGATGGAAAGACATAGCCAGTCTGTGAGCTCATTAGAGATTTAAGAGTTTGGTGGTCTGAAGGCAGAGCTTACTATGGAAGACTCCATCCCATGGCTTTATGGTAAAGGGTGTATGGAGTGGAGGGCAGTGTGATGCCAATGAGGGTTAAACCAGTGTCCTAACAACAAAGTGGGAAACTGTGAGCCAGGGGTTTTGAAGAGGCAATGATACACAGCAACACAGATGCATCCAAGTCAGCAGCCACCAAAGATGCTGTAATTTCTCTGTGACTGCTCCATAGCTCACCACCTTTTCTGTTCTGTGGGCAGATTGAAAGCCTCACACAAACGTGGGCTTTAAACTCGTTGTAATGAGCAGTGTTTGGCAGTCGTACACAGTTACCCCACCACAAGGAGGAAACGCCTACTGTTGGAGATTGCAGATGGCACCGTGGCTGTACGTGGGGTGGAGTACACCACGTGCAGATGGGAAGGTAGTAGCCTTGGTGGCATCCTTGCCTAGGAGCAGCAGCTTGGCCTCCCACCTGAGATAAAAGATATAAAAATAGGCATCTTTTCCTCAGGGCCTCACTAGCAGTGGACTAAAACCTGCTCCCAGTACTAGTGCACTTATTTTTTTCCCCAAGGCTTTAAATGTTTGTTTATTGTCATGTTATGCTGCATAAGAAGAAGTGTAGTCCTCTGGCAACAGGACAGAAACATCGTGGCTGACAGATAAGCAGACTTGCCTGCTCCATCCTCCCCATCCTTTCTGGACAGATGAGCATGTCTCTAAATCCATTTCACTTTTACCATGTGTGCAGGAGACAGGCCAAGGCAGCTTTGATGAAAGGCACTGCACGTGGTCTGTGAGAAGAGACGATTTCTCCTTTTGCTCTGCAGCATCCTGGCTGAGATCAGTGAGAAAGGGGTTGGAGCCACAGAGTCTGATAGAGGTCGCAGCAGTTCCTTCCCCTCATTTCTGTGGTGCTGTTGGTCCCCAGCATGTAACGCAGCACCCCGAACGGCAAGCAGACCCATCCCAGGGTGGGGACTCTGGAAGGACTTGCCTCCAGCTGCCCTGTCCAGCTTTCCTCTGCCAGCTGTGATTTAATGTGACATCTCGACATCGCCAGCTCTTATCTTTCATCCATACTCTTGTGATAGCTGATGATTTAATGAGAGCATAGCTGTGGAAACAAATGGTTACCTCAACAGTTAAGTGCTATTTTTTTAATTTCTTTTTTTTTTTTTTCAACAAGCACATCTCTGATATTCACCTAAAAAAAAATAACCCCAAAAGACCCTGACATTGAAAAGAATGCAACTTTTTTGTTGTTTTATTTTGTGGGTTTTTAAGCCAGTCTGATTGGTTAGGGGAGAGAAAAGGCTGGGTGCCAAGGCAGTTGTAGGGTGAGGAGGAATGCAGTTAGAGTAAAGGATGCCTTAGGCTTCTGGGGACAACTTCAGGGATTTTGAGAAACAAGCTCATTTCTCATTAATTGCCTTCGCACACTGGTTTTATTTATGCTACAGCTATGTTTGTTGATGCATTGGCTATCTTGTCTGGCCAACTGCTTAACCTCAACCTATCAAATGTGGGTTCGTGGAGATGTAGCAGCAGATGGATGCCATTGTTCCAGTAAATCTTTTTTACATTGTTTGTCTTTGTTTATAGAGCGAAGGAAGGGATTCTGAAGGAATCCAGAAAGCCAGAGATTTCAAAGACTTTGCAGATTACTCATAGAGCAGACTCACCACAAATCTGACTGAAGCCGGTGGGTTACCCACCATAACTCCCGCAGCGACTTATCTGGGGAGGTGCACCACAGGCACAGGTTTGTGCTGCTGAGCTGCTGGACATCTGTGTTGCATCAGGAGAGATGAAGAAGAACAAGCACAATGCAGACAGATAGTCCAGACTATCTGCTCTGTTTGATTGAGACTTTTGCCATTAGAACAAAACCAGTTTGTTTATATGGGATTTATTTTTTTTTAACCTCTAATCCTTTTTAAAGTCTGGCTGGAGGTACTCACTCAATACCCTGCATCCACCATCCATTTCTTTGAGATCTATGCAAAAAAGATAACACCAAATAGATAAAGATATATAGATAAACAAATGAGAGCTCATTACAATTGCTTTAGCATATTTTTTTCGCTCCTCAGACTTTTTAGAAAAGGATTTTAAAAACGAAGGAAAGCAAATCAAGCTCTGCAGGGGAACTGAAATCTTGCAGTGGAAACTAGCAGCATCAGTCTTAGCTCTGACAAAATGCACTGTAACAACTCCCAGAGCAGCCAGAGAAGAAATGATCTGGAATACTCCCCTCTTTACACCCGGGTTCATTCCAGACCCATGACTCCAGCTCCTCACTCACTGGTGTTGTGTGCCCCTGGCACCATCATAGGAGGTGGCATCATTCTGTACCTGGTCCTGGTTGTAATAGCTAAGAACCTGAACTACAAAATGACTTTGTTGTGGTTTAACCGCAGCCAGCAGCTAGGAACGTGCAGCCCTTCGCTCACACCCCCTTTCCCCTAGAAGGGTAGGGAAAAAAGGAGGGGAAAGGGAAAAAAAATACCCTCATGGGTTAAGATAAAGGCAGTTTAATAGAACAATAATGGAAAAGGAAAATAATAATAATAATAGTAAAAGAATATACAAGATAAAAGACACTTTTACCATCCAGTGAATTGATTGCCCAGCCCGACCCAAGCAGCAGTCATGGATTCCCACCCCCCAGCCAACCCTCATTCATATACTCATTTATATACTGAGCATGACATCTGTGATATGGAATATGCCATTGGCCATTCCATTGTTCTGTTTATGCTCCTTCTCAGCTTCTATGGGAGGCTGAAAAAAGTCCTTGACTTGTATGAACATCACTTAGCAAGGACTAAACCAATATGCTTTATTGACATTCCTTTCATACTTAATCTGAAAACACAGCAACCAGTAAAAAGAAAATTGGCTCTATCTCAGCTGAAAGGCGGACAAGCTTGGAAACCCCAGTTCTCAAAAGATAAACACAATTTCTGGATAGGTACATATGATCCTAATTCCATTTAGGATATGTACAGGGAGTGAACTTGTGTCTCTCAATACAAAAGCTGAAGTCGGTACGGCCAAAGCTAAAGGCATTGGTCTTCTCGCTTAGAGGCAGTAACAGTCTGTGGACACACTGGGTTTATCTCCAGCTAATCCCATGCATACTGGCACATCTGTGATGCAGGCAGTTACGAGGCTGGGTGCCCAGAGCAGGGTAAGATGTTAGGCACTCCCCTGGTCAACAGCAACATGAGCACCTTTGTGGCATGCTGGCCACCAGTGCTGCAGAGCGTGCCCCGTTTCAGCACATCCCAGTCACCCATAGGAGCCAAGTAGCTACCTGTGGCTGCACAGGCTCTGCCTGCTGTGGGTCATGGGCTGGTGGAAGGCGATTTCAAAATGGTAGATGCTGTTCAGAGGCCAAACACTGTTTCTAAGTCGATTTTCTGCTTATAAGCAGGTCACACAAATTGTACCTCAACATGCCCTCCCTCCAAGAACCTGGGAGGCTCATTTTAGAGAGATTAATGAATGCTTTTACAAGTTGCTGAACTTGTCTTAGTGTGTCCTCAAGCTGGCCACATCCTTTTATTTTGTTGGAACTGAAGCAAGTTAGTGCCTCCACCTGTGCTTGCTGAGAGCAACCTCGAGGTGTCCGGCAGTACCACCGTCGGGCTGTGTTCGTCATTCCCTAATGCAGCTGACACTGTGATACATTTTCTGTCAGGTGAAATTTAGAGGCACATTAACCTGCTTGACAGGAACAGTGAGTCACAAACAGCTCCTGAGGAGAAATGTCCACACTGTGGAAAATCTTTCAGGGTTTTTTAGGCTGCAGTTTGATACATCTATTAATTATATTTGCAGTCTCACAGATACCCAAAAAAACCCAAACCCAAAGCATAAAAATACATAACCTTCCTAGAAACACAGCTGACTTTGCTGCTTGAATTTTCTAGACATCTCTGGCTTCTTTAAATAACCAAAAGAAAAATCAGCTACAAGACTCTCTCTTCATGCTCACTCTTCTGCTCCTCATTTCAGAGTTGTTTGGTCTACATCATGAGCGCTGCTGGTGGCCAGTGCAGTTGTTTGGCCTACATCATGAGTGCTGGTGGTGGCCAGTGCAGTTGTTTGGCCTACATCATGAGTGCTGGTGGTGGCCAGTGCAGTTGTTTGGCCTACATCATGAGCGCTGGTGGTGGCCATTGCATCTGCTCCGGAGTCAAATCAAGAGCCAAGAAGAAATGACCTTTCCCTGGCTGCACTTGCATATGCCTGTATGTTCTGCAGTTTCCAGTGCTGTTGGTGCTGGTGGTGGAGCTCTATGTGGTGTTGTCTGGGGCTGTGCAGGGGCCTGGTTTGGCAGCTTTGCTCTTAGCAGCTCTGCAGAGCAGGAGGGGAGAGGATGTGGTGCCCTGGGATCCTGGCTGTGGCACAGCTCAGGAACTGCTGTACTGCTTTTCATCGAGGAACAACTCTTTCCCAGTTGGTGCACAAGTGAGGCATCACCACTAAGGTGATTTCTGGCATGCTTCCCTGGAGACATGTCACTTCCAGCAAGACCTGAGAGGAGCCGAGGAGTGATTTGAGTGTACTAGGCAGCTTGGGGAGAGCAATTGGTACTGGTTATCTCTAGTCATTTGCTTTAGGAAAAACTGGTGGTGAAGGCTATTGACAGAGATGTTTGAAACTAGGATTAATAGTGCCACTGATATCTTTAACCTGAAAGTGACCATAGCTGGAAAGACATCTTTCTGTCAAAATGTTGGTTTTGCTGTTGCAGTTTCATCTTCTAGCTAGTAGGGCAGCTGAACCACATTAATCACTTCTTTCCTTCTCTCACTCTCTCTCAGTCTATGTACTTGTATGGCTCTCGTCACACTCATATCTGAGTGTGTCTCCCCCAGAGGAATTTAAGAGTAAAAATAACCCTCTATCTCCTTTCCCAGGCTGGATAACTGCCTCCAGTTTATAGTTTCCTGAAAGAGTGTTGCATGTACTTTATCCCAAAAGAGCTCTTTTCCTCGACAGGAGAATGTGATGGGAAAGTTACATCAAACAGAAGCTGAAAGTAAACGGAAAAGGAAGAAATCCTAGGACCTGAGTCTGGTCTTAGGCATATGACAGAAATGTGATTTCTGTTATGTTTGTGTAATCTTAAATTACACCATAAAAGGTGCAAAGGAAATAGTTATTTACCTGCTGTAGTATACCTATTTAATTCAAGTGCAGGGTGTTTTGAAATGCATTAGTTAATGCTGTAGGCCACTATGAAGATATAAAATGCTACGTGTATGCTAAGTAGTATTATTGTTAAAGCTGAATTGAATAATGTAGTAAGGATGCTGGAGAGTAATTAAAAAGAAAATTTCTTCCAGTTGTTTGAGGGAACAAGCACAAAAAGATTACTGACTCTTATAAAGAGTTAGCAAAACGTTAACTGCACTTGCTGTAGGGAGATAAGTGTTTGTTGCCAGCAAAAGACCTTTTTCTAGATAGCCCCATCCATTAGATACTTCCAATTAAATCGAACAATGTGTTTCTTTTTACAGATGCTTTATTGCTTGATACTGATGCTAACAATTTATATGAAAAGAATTGTCAATCCTAAGTACTTGAAAGTGGTGCCACTGGAAAGGAAGGTATTTGTGTATAAAGCTACCTGGTAAGAACTTGGACAGGAGGATCAGGAAGCATTCCCAACTATGCTTCCAAGGTAAGGAAGTGCACTTTGATCAATTTATACCTGTCTTTAGGGTCATTTCTGTCTTGTCACCCTGGCTTCCCAGAAAGTAATGCAGGCCTTGATGCTGATCTCATGTGTGATCCCATATACATCAAAATGACAAACTTCCATTGGCATCAGTAGTATATACGGGGGGGGGGGGGGGGGG